>NC_062559.1:44142854-44464008 GCF_016906955.1 Phacochoerus africanus | reverse complement strand
AGCTTCTGAAACAAGGCCTATCCTGGGACTTTCCTGAGAAGCTTCCAGCATGTGAGTATGTGACATTTCAAGAACTGTTATTAAAGAGATGCACAGCCACTTAACGAGAACATGGCATTCTGTTAGAGTCCTACAGTCATGTTCTTGGATTTCTTCATAAAAGCCTTACAAATCCTTTCAAGTGATTCACAATAAATCTTTACAAACAATACATACAAAACCATCTCCTGTTTTTCCATTGCTTAGCTGATACAAGACAAAAAAAAAATTTGTTTTCTGTTTATATAGTTTAATAAACCTCTCCAGACTCCTAGGATACCTGTTTTCCCAAATAGAAAATTATATTTATCAAATCTGGAAGTCATATTTCTAATCACATGATCTAACGTCGCAAAAACGTAAATCTAGATAAACAATACTAAATTAAGGCTGGTATATTTTGAAACAGCAAGAATTTGCCTGTGGAATGTTTTAACAGCTCATGGATTCCTACGACCACTCAGTATGACTTATTCAAACACACATCAAAACTGTACCAGGAAAATCGAATTTCATCAAATATCTCAAGGCAAAAATGCTTAACAAAGAACAGAAATGTATAAGGCTATTTTGATCCATCTTCTCCCACTCTATTATGAAAACAAAGAGGACAGAAGAATCTGAGGAATGCGGCTTTGGGAGCCCCATCATGGATGCAAGAAGGTGCTACAACCTATCAGGGTTAACATTTTCGGGGTGCTTCCTGGTTGCCAGGCCCCTCAAAGGCACGTTTTTATTTAATCCTCGTAACAGCACTCTGAGATAAATACTAACTATCGTCATCTCACCAAAGCTGAGGTCTAGAGAAGGCAAATGACTTGGCCAAGGTCACAGAGGCAGCAGGACTGGAGGCGGCGCCCCTGAGCACCCAGTCATACTCCACACAGCTCCCTCTGGAGACTTTCTACCCTTCAGAATTCTCCAGAGTTCCACAGCTAACACATCAAACACTGTGCCATCTCACTACACCTCAAGATGCACACAATTACTCCCATTTTAGAGATGACGAATGTGAGGCCCAGAGGTCGCATCACTTGACAGAAGGAGCAAAGTCAGGATCCCAAGCAAGACAAGCTCCCGGAACCCCCACCCCCATGCCTGTCCTCTGGCTGCCTCCCAGCCAAGCTCTCTCCCCCACTCATGACTTTAAGTCGTCTTGGCTTCTTCATCTATGGAATCGGCTAATTGGACTGGATCAACTCTGAGTTTCCTCTCAGTTTTCCAGCGATACAACACTCAAGCCATTGGCAAAACGTTTTTGAACACGATGAAAACATTCAGGAGAAACTTTTTCAGTGGTCCTTTCTTCCCCGAGAGGAGGGAAATGAAACTGAGAATGATCCCAATACACTTTTAGGACGAAGGCTTATTTTTTAGAATTTGGTCTGAAAAAAATTTTTATTTTATTTTACTGTTTATTTTTTGGCTGCACCTGCAGCATCCGGAAGTTCCTGGGCCAGGGACTGAATCCGAGCCACAGCAGTGACCTACACCACAGCTGTGGCAGTGCTAGATCCTTAAACCACTGAGCCACAGCAGAAACGCCCTAAAAGAAAAATTTTCAATCACGGTTTTCATATTAAAAAATAGTCCACCCATTTCATAAAGAGAGACGGAAAAAACATATGTTATTATTCCTTCCATTACACTTTCTGTAGTTTACATAGCTTCCTTGCTGGAAGTAACGGTCTTCAAGGTTTACTCTGCAAGTTCCCATCGTGGCTCATCAGAAATAGCATCCATGAGGACACAGGTTCAATCCCTGGCCTTGCTCTGTGGGTTAAGGATCTGGTGTTGCCGTAAGCTGTGGTGTAGTCGCAGACTCGGCTTGGATCTGGCATTTCTGTGGCTGTGGCATAGGCCAGCAGCTACAGCTCTGATTCGACCCCTTGCATGGGAAGCTCCATATGCCGAGGGTATGGCTCTAAAAAGACTAAAAACAGAAAAAAGAAAAAAATAAATAAAGTTTACTCTGCATCTCAGCATTCACATGTGCTCCATTAAAACATAGGGCCCATCATTAATATCTCTTATTAAATACAGAGATTAGATGCAATGCACTAGTTTTCTTATACAATGTTTTAAAACCATTTGTATTAGTTACAAACATTTAAAGACAGACTTCACATAAAAATCTTAGTTCCTAGCTTCTAACAGAAGCAGTAGTAGTGATGTTAGAATTTGCCGGAAAAGGCCCTGCACTCCAATATGGTAGTGCTGGGATGCAGGTCAGCAGCAGCTGCCCTTTTAAGGGAAGCTTCTCTGGTTTCCCAGAGTTCCCCTACTCCAAATTACACTGAACTTGGCCGCTTCACTCATACCGTGTCCTGAAGGCATTTGGGTTTAAGATGCTCAGGCCACAGGCTCCTGCTCTAACTACATACCTGAGTTGCTATCAGGTCTTCATATTTGCCAGCATTAAATGCTTGCCTCCAGCAGAACTAAAAAGTATATCTATTCGAAAGAAACCCAAAGAGGTTACAGCTCTTTCAAAGTTTGATTCCTTTTTAACATTCCCTCCCACAACATTAATTATTTCATCAGCGTAAGCCAACGGGTTCCCAACTTTGGCAACACATGATAATCAACTCAGACATGTTAAAAACACATACGTTCCAAACCACACCCGCCCTGGTCAAGCACATCCGAAGATCTGGGGACACAGCCTGGGCATCCTCATTCTGTCCAGGTTCATGCAAGTGACTGATGGTGTCCCCTGTTGAACAGCATTGACGTAAACTCTACTGCTATACGGGTGTGACTTACAAATCAACAGGACCGCCACAAGCCACAGAGGAGAATCATTCTCATGACTCTGCAACATACATGACATAAACACTCAAGATGCTATTCTCTTTCCAGGTTTTGTCAAAATAACATGTCTTTAACATCTGAAGTGAAAGACACATACAACTTAACATCTCTTGACCAAATTTTCTTGCCTGATGTTTGCATATTTTTACAGTAAACATTTTGGGGAGGGCCCTGAAAGTGCTGAAGTGAAGCCAATATATAAATGGGAGTTTCCAACCCAAGCACTGAAACACATTCACTTCAATCACACACTGTCAGCCCTTTGGTTGAGTTGGTGCCAAACACCAGCTGTTTAGCATCAGAAATACTCTATCGAAAGATTTACTCAATAAAGATCTAAAATCCAATCTATCTCCAGATTATTGGGGGCCGATGAAGCATCTGTAGGACAAATGCCCAGAGACACATCAGTCTGTCAGATGCCCCAATAAAGTGACACTGGCTCCACAAGGAGAGAGGCCTAGAAAAGTTAAATATGGAATTTTTGAGGTGAAGGCACTCCACAATATGTATTTAGCTTGAGTTTACAGAGAAGCTGCAAAAACCTCATGTCCTGTATTTGATGTTTGACACCTAAGGAAGCCTGGGCATAACATATGAATACTATTACCATGGTATTGAGTTTGCGTAAGAGTAAGCTGTACACATGTCTCTACAGATTCCCCTGCTTTTGACATTACTGATATAATTATACCATGTTTTGAAAAAATCAGCCAGCTAAATTAGCATTGGAGAGACTTTTACTGAGTTAGGTAACAAAAGTTCCTTTGGAGTTCCCACTGTGGCTCAATGACTAGTATTTGTGAAGGCACGGGTTCAATCCCTGGCCTCACTCAGTAGGTTAAGGATGCAGCGTTGCCACAAGCTGTTGTGTAGGTTCCAGAAGTGGCTCACATCCTGAGTTTCTATGGCCATGGTGTAGGCCGGCAGCTGTGGCTCTGATTCGACCCCAGCCTAGGAACTTCCATATGCCGCAGGTGCAGTCCTAAAATGGCAATAAATAAATAAATAAATAAAAGTGGGGGGGGGGAGTGCTTCACATTTTAAGCCCAGATGTGCTCCTGCATCAGCTGTTTGAAGGCTGGTGATACAGTAATGAGACCTAAAGAGGGCTCTCTGTGAATGCCAGCAGGGAAACGTCTGGCAGGGAGGGCTCTAAACACATTGTCAAGAGGCCAGTTTTGGCTCTTAATCCACAATGTTTATAGCCGAGTCCCGGGACGTATCATTGGTCCAAACAAGTTTTTTTAAATAATGTACATGGTTATAAAGCCATGACTTTAATTTTGAAAATCTAAAGCAAAAGAGAAGGTTATAAGTGTTTATAGTAGGAGGCATTATATTTGAAAAAGAGTCCTCCACCCCAAATAAGAATCAGCGAAGGAAAGAAAACTAGTGATTAGCATCTTTAGGCTATTCAGTAATTATAATCATTTAAAATTTTTTTTTATTTTTTGTTCTTCTAGTTTCTTTTTAAAAAATTTTATTGAACTATAGTTGGTTTACAATGTTGTATTAATTTCTGCTGCAGAGCAAAGTGATTCCATTATATATATTATATATATATAATTCCATATTATATATACATGATTCCATTTTATATATATATTCCTATATATATACACACACACACACACACACAGAGGTATTCTTTTTCATAGCCTTTTCCATTACGGTTTATCACAGGATAATGAATATAGCTCCACATAACCATATTAAAATTGCCGAATTATTGTTTTCATTATTGTTACTGGGATGCTCATGGACCTTCCTAGCCTACATAAACATTTTCTCAGAAGCCAACACTTCTGCTACTACCAGAAGGCAGGCAGTAAAGTATCTCCTCCACCAATGAACTTGTTCCCTTCGGAAAGGCAGCCATTCTGTATGTAAGACACTCAGGTATAGAAGAGCCTTCTGTTAAAATGCAAACATCTTATAAAAAGTCACAATACATAAAGAGCAAGTACTAAGGTCTATGGGGACACCTGAAGGCAAAGCCTGCCTTCACTTCCCTGAGCATTTTACTGGCTTTGTACTTCATGCTGGGTTATGTGGTCTATGACTTGGTCTGTGTCTTGTGTCAAAAGGGATTAATACTCAACTCTTAAGCAATGCATAAATAAAGCAACTAACCAGTGCCTCACTGGTAGGTGCTTAATAAACAGTAGCTATTGTTACTATTTTATACATGTAAGAGGATTGACAGAACTCTTCAAGTTGAATCAGGATTCAAAATCCAATTCTGTCTAACTTCACAGTCCTAGCTTCTCCCTAGCCCAGTCCCTGCCTCCTGTCCACCAAACATCCCTGGCAAAGATGTGGGAGGAATGCAAGGTACACTCTGTCCTCGTATTGTTGAAGCCCTAGAATGTTCTAGGCAATCAAATATTGTATGTAAACAAACAATGATTCAACCTGGAGAAGGACTAACCAAGTTCAATTCCCAAGTGTAAAAATAAAGCAATGGATTTCCTTTTCAAATCGCCTTTTAAAAAAAGTCTTCTCTTGGAGTTCCCATAGTGGTTCAGAGGAAACCAATCTGCCTAGCATCCATGAAGATGCAGGTTTGATTCCTGGCCTCATTCAGTGGTTAAGGATCTGGTGTTGCAGTGAGTTGTGGTGTAGACTGAAGACGCAGCTCGGATCTGGCGTTGCTGTGGCTGCGGCGTAGGCCAGTGGCCACAGCCCTAGCCTGGGAACCTCCACATGCAGCAAGGGTGGCCCTAAAAACCAAAAAAAAAAAAAAAAAAGAGGGAGTTCCCATCATGGCGCAGTGGTTAGCGGATCCGACTAGGACCATGAAGTTGCGGGTTTGATCCCTGGCCTTGCTCAGTGGGTTGGCAATCCGGCGTTGCCGTGAGCTGTGGTGTGGGTTGCAGACGCGGCTCGGATCCCGTGTTGCTGTGGCTCTGGCGTGGGCCAGTGGCTACAGCTCCAATTCCACCCCTAGCCTGGGAACCTCCATATGCCGTGAGAGGGGCCCAAGAAATGGCAAAAAGACAAAAAAAAAATATCTTTGGAGTTCCCGTCGTGGCGCAGTGGTTAACGAATCCGACTAGGAACCATGAGGTTGCGGGTTCGGTCCCTGCCCTTGCTCAGTGGGTTAACGATCCAGCGTTGCCGTGAGCTGTGGTGTAGGTTGCAGATGCGGCTCGGATCCTGCGTTGCTGTGGCTCTGGCGTAGGCTGGTGGCTACAGCTCCGATTAGACCCCTAGCCTGGGAACCTCCATATGCCACGGGAGCGGCCCAAGAAATAGCAAAAAAGACAAAAAAAAAAAAAAAAAGAGGGAGAGAGAGAGAAGAAATAAAGTCTTCTGCAAATTTCCTTAATATAAACTACTCTAGACTAATTGCAGAACTGGTGTTTGTGTGTGTGCCATAAATATATATGCTAAGTCCTCACTCACATATGCACATGTCCAAAGAAGATGCCTTCAAAAATATCTTTTTTCACTGCCCAAAGTCACCTTTGTAACTTACTCTTTTCCATGGCCCAAAATGTTCCTCAATTTTTATTTTCATTTCATCTCTGAAAACACTTTTTGAGGAAGAGGCAAGAAGGATGGCAAGGCCCAGCCCTCCAGAAGGGGCTGAGTTCCTGGGGGAGGTAAATACACAGGTGGTTTCCAGAAAGTATGGTGCACACAATTCTGGCCGAGTCACAGGTTGGCTCTATAGTACAAAGAAGGCAGGACCAATTATAAAGATGCTATTTATTTACTGAGGGAGAAAGAGGCTTTCTCGAAGGAAAATGTTTGTTTTATGATCTTACCAAAATAAACAAACATTCTAGTCATATTTCACCAGAGAGGGTATTTAACTAATATGGAAGCATATTTAACTCCAAATTAGAAGGCAGTACTTTTAGGATGGAAATGTATAATTCATAGCGTGCTGGGACAGTGAATTAGACACTGTATAAAAATTGTTCAGAACTTTCTCTGGCACATAGCAATGACTCTCTAAGTGGTACCAAGGAATGGACCCAAGTTTTATGAGCCCTGCAGCTTTAGATCCTGTTTATGAAAAAAATGCAACGTTACAAACACAAAATGCTTACAAAAGAGATTATTTATTTATTTTTGCTTTTTAGGGCCACACCTGTGGCATATGGAGGTTCCCAGGCTAGGGGTCCAATCAGACCTGTAGCTGCCGGCCTAAGCCACAGCCACAGCAATGCAGGATCCGAGCCGCACCTGCCACCTACACCACAGCTCACGGCAATGCCAGATCCTGAACCCACTGAGTGAGGCCAGGGATTGAACCCGCAACCTCATGGTTCCTAGTCAGATTCGTTTCCACTGCGCCATGAGGGGAACTCCAAAAGTGATTATTTAGAGTAAGAAATCAAAACAAAAAACAAAATTTTAAAACTGACATTACCAAAACATCATAAAATCAAAATCCATAAAAAGAACCCAATATGTGAATTAATCACCTGAAATATTGCTGTAAATACTTCCTTTGGGCTGTACACTCTGATTACTTCTCATAGGACACTGATTTATATTGATATCATTTTCTATAAGGCACCAAGATAAATCAGTCTTTCCTCCAGCAAAGTGATCAAAATTTATTTTAAATAATTGATAATTCAGAAAAGTTACTTTTAGCCTCATTGTTATTTTTAGTGCCACATAAATTTTTAGGGTTGTTGTCAAATTTTAAACACCTATTAATTTTCTTTCACATGTGAGCCCTAAGAATTCGGGGCATTCCAAGTTTTCTTATCCATTGACTAACTTAACATATTTTTTGTATAGATGACATTTGGTAATCAACTTGTTGTCACTGATGTGTATGTTTGTGTGTGTGTGTGAGTGTATATGCATACACTCACACACACACACTGAGGTCAACTGAACAAGAAACTAAACACAGAACGCCCATTTAAAAATATGGTGCCAAAAAAAAGTATGGTGCATCTATAAATGTTTGCATTATTGAATACATTACTAACAGAAAGAACTTCCATACCGAATACATTTAAGAACTGAATCCTCTACTCACAATTGTATGCATCCAGCAAGTAAGAGCATTTCCCAGACTATCGTCTGGCTTCATACCACATTTAAGCCACATTCCCACCAGGAGATGTCATGATAAAGATTCATGCAGCAATACTAACCCTCCACCCCCCGCCCCTCTGTGCACAGACCCAGGTGAGCTGGGACGCTGACGGCATTCCTGAGAAATGATCCCTACCCTCAGATCACTAGGAAGAACTCAGATAGAGAGGTGACTGTGAACCGCATAAATACATCCCACTAAACCCAAATTAAACAGGTCCCCAATTCAGTTCCCCTTAGTGGTATCTCAAAAACACTCTCAATTCCCATGTCACTGAATCCAAGGAGAAATGTCACAGAAGGGAAGTCAGTGCAAAAAAGGGTAAGGTTAACTGACTGCTGAAAACTGGTTATAGCCTACAAATTTTGTAAGTTATGATGCCACCCATGAGCGCATGGTTGTATACACTGGCGGGGTTCCTCCAGGCAACGGCTGGGGTGGACCCAAGCAAAGTCTTCAGAAATGGTAAAACACGCATTGTACAAGCGAGGGTCCCTGGGGCTTGGGGGTCGTTAGTGTCACAATAAATCTGCCTCTGTGGTCTCCCTGATTATTCATCATTTATCTCAGTCTGTACATGTCTGGTCTCTACAAATAAATTTCGGTTCATTGGAAAATGGAAGTACCGTCTTTAGTACCAGCACATAGAAAATACCAAAAAAATCTGTTTGGTAGTTTTCACTATTCATAGGGATCTAGAGAGAGAATGCATGTATTACATATCCATATATAAATACACATATGCATATATGTGTACTCATACACATACATGTGGTGTGTATATATACATTTACATATGCATCATTTTTGCATTAGTATAGATTATACAAAAATATAGCCTTTATCTATACACTATGTGCATACATCGACTCCATAAATGCATAATACCAAAGAAAGAGTGAGACTTTTTGAGTTAACAACATGGTAGCCAGATCGTGTCTCTTCAGGAGGTCTATCTCAGGAGACTGGCACTATTAAATGAGCCTGCCAAACAAGGGACAGGGCTTCCTGTAGCTGGCCAGTGGGTGAGCCAGGCCAGCAGGAGCCTATCAATGCTCCCTGGTGCTGGACAGAGAGTCCGTAGTTAGTGACCCCAAAGAGGCACTTTGACTCCTGCCAGCAGGGATAGAGAATTAGTGGGAAGACTTCATCCTTAAAGACAACATCCATTAACCGGGTCTGTGCTTGCAGCTGGACTTTTAAAAAAAAAAAAGGTGAAAACTACTGTAAGATTACAGTGCTTCGTGTAAGGGGAAAATATAACTTTCTTTAAACTGATTGAGCATAGCACATGAAAACCTTTTTTTTTTTTTTTAACTCACATCTAATAAATTTCTGCCATTCGAAGTTTCCAATTTTCAAATTCTAAATAAATATTTGCTATCCAACACTTTAGCCAGGTCAGTATGAAACAAATCTATCACCGTCATGAAACAGAATGTACTATATCTGCAATCCAGAAACAGTTCTTCCGTGATACCCAGGCCGTGTCTGCACTGCTGAGATCTGAGGGCAGGAGTAAGGACAGGGAGGGTAGGATTCGTGTCCTAAAAGCAAACGGTGGGGGGAGAAAAGGGAGGATTTTAAGGGCTTCGCCAATAGCACCGTGTCCCGTCTCTCAGACCTCGGTCTAAAACTCAAGGCCTGCGGCTCAAACAGTCCTTGGAAAGCCCCTCTCATAAAGTGTCACCAGCCTACTCAGCCTTGAGGCTTCTTCCCTGTCACCGACAGAGGAACTGGGTTTTCTGAAGACAGCTCTCGGTCTGGAATGGTCAAGGTGGGAGGTGTCACTAAAATACACATTCCAAAGGCAGCTATTTTCCGAAGAACACGGAGGCGTCTGTCAAGCTGGTCAGTTACAGGCAGTTTTTCTGTCTGTACGTTTCAGTCACACATCAGAAAACATGGACCCTAAAAGGAAGCAATCAGAAGCCTAGGATGTTCACTAGCAGTGTTTTATAAGGGATGCTTTGGCTGTTTTCAGGTGAGAAGTGGGCAAATGGAAAAACCACTGAAGACGGTCTTCTGGAGAACACCGTGAGGTTTTGCATTTAGGGTTCCCCACTGTGTGGCGTGTGCACACACTCACGCACGCACGTGCACACACCTGAAATCTTGCCTGGCTCTGTATCGGGGACCTTCGAGCAAACGATGGGAGGCAGTAACAGGGCATCTTGCCATCAAGCCACAGGCAAGGAGCAGGGCGAGCAGTTACAAGCCTTTCATTCATTCATTTATTCCTTCAGTCATTCCGTCTCCCCACAGGAAGTGTCCTCGTGGGAATGTGCCCACAGGCCCAAGGCCACAGTGCCTCTTTCTAGTTCTGTTTTTTTTTTTTTCTTTTCAAAAAAAAAAAAATGCAGCCCACAAGGAAAGGCCATGTTGGAGGCTGCTGGCCTTAACACCACTTTCCAGTCCACAGCGGCAAAGGCCTTTGCCAGCGTCTAAAGTGCCTCTGGCCACACGCTCTATTAACCTCTAGGTTTTCACAGGACTCCGACATACTTATTTAGCAAATCCACACTATGGCAAGAAATGGGGTGATGTAGATAATTTAATACTACAGTGAGTCCTTGACACGCATGAGCTCACTTAATCCCTAACAGCCACTCCATGGAGTAGGTGCTGCTACCCTCATCATGCGGCAGATGAAACTGAGGCCCAGTGTGCTTACGCCAGCTGTCCACAGTTGAGTGGCTGACAAGTGGCAGAGGTGAACATTCAAAACCAAGCAAGCCGGGTTCACTATGCGGCCTCTCAGAGGATCCTCATCTCAAGGGTTCAGAGTTGCTTTCGAAAGGAGGAAACAGACCAACTGTCCGCAGGGGAAGCAGGGCCAGTACGATCAAGCTCATCACCTGTCTGGCCATGGGGCACAGGCCCAGCTGTGCAAAGCTGTCTGAAATTCAAATTCCAGCTCACACCAGCCATGGACGCTCGGGCAAGTCATCTTTCTGTGCCTCACTCCGCTCACCTATCAAGTGAGGATCATAAGGGCCTATTCTATATGATACACCCATCTATTTAGTATCCAACAGTGCTGCGTGAGATAATGCAAATGTTTACCAAACTGTTGGTGCAGCCAAATTCTACGTTATTCGTAATACCTACCTTATTTTTTTTCCCCCAGAGACTCTGACCTTTATTAATGAAATGGTTTACAAATCTATCCTATGATATGAAGCAGCATGGATTGATCACCTGGGTGTGGGAGATGAAAAAACAAGTGGAGATTCCCAAGAAACCTGGTGACATTCAAGGTCAAGAACCACCAAGTTACAGCTACTACAGGCCACTGTTAGTCAATGATAATCATCCATCCCCTAAAGGGGGCCCAACAGGAAAATGTGAGTCAACAATAGCAAAGCGGAGGCTCCTAACATCTGGGGCAAGTCCTAAACGACCTGATAGTTTAGCACCCTCATAAGAATAACTGAATCAGGTCAAATTCGATGTTTCAGTTTAAAGGGTGCAGACTGCCTTGGGGCCTTTGCACTGTCTGTTCCCTCTGCCTGGACTTCAGTGTCCCGTTTGTCCTCATGGCTAACTCCCTCACCTCTGTCAAAGTTTTGGCTCACCTATCAGCTTCTCAGTGGGGCCTATCCTAACCAACCAATTAAAAACGCCAACACTGGAGTCCCCGCTGTGGCTCAGCAGTAATGAACCTGACTACATCCATGAGGATGTAGGTTTGATCCCTCGCCTCACTCAGTGAGGGGGGTTGTAGGTTGCAGATGCGGTTTGGATCTGGCATTGCTGTGTCTGTGACGTAGGCCCACAGTTGCAGCTCAGATTCAACCCCTAGCTGGTAACTTCCATATGTTGCAAGTGTGGCCCTGGGGGGTGGGGGGGGGGGGGCGGGGAGACAAAACAAAAACCTCCAACACTTCCAACTCCCAACCACCTCCGCCTGTTCTAATCTGTCTCTTTTCCATACTGCTAACCACCTTCTCACTACTCCATCATTTACAGCTTATGCTATTTCCTGTCTATCTCCCAACACTGGAACAACTCCCAAAAGGTTACGCTCTTTGTTCACCAAAAAATACCAAGTGCCTATAACTACGCCTGGTACCAAAAAGGTACTCTCAATATATATTAATATGCAAATAAAATCAAAACGCAAAGGTCCTTTTTTACAAAGGTACCAAATCATCAAATCTGATAAGAATGGTTAAACAGCTATCTTTCTGAGGCCAAAAGATTTCACAGCACTAGGATGCACAAACAGAGCAGACACTGCATGAGTCTCTGACAGGACCTTCAGGGCTAAATTCAGTGTTGCTGTTTCTGTGATTCCTAGTCACCAGTTCAACCTCACCTATCTGTGTGTCAAGAGTGTTTCTACAAACTCAAGTATTTACTCACAATAAAAAGCCAACACATTCTGATCAGCTTTTCCCTTCTCCAGGAGACAAAGCCAGGCTGTGAATCGAGAGTGAAGTGGATGGAGAAACGCTTCACAGTTGCAGGGCTGTGGGATTTCTAGGCAATTTAAGCCGAGGGGAGGGTTTTCACTGGGGTGGTACCTGGAGACAGGTGCTCCAGGACTAGACCAGCAATGAAATGCAAAGAAGAAAACAGGAACTCAGGTGCAGCACTCCTCCCAGAGAAAGGAAGAGAGCTAAAACAGAGGGTGGTGAAAATCACACTTTGGCTCCACGGCCCTGGACCCTTGTTCCTGATGGAACAAGGGGTAACTGGTGAACAACAAGAGCTAAGTGTACATGTATAACAGCTACTCTCAACTTAATGCACTTAATTAATCTGAACTAAATACAGTTATAATGAAAACTATGGGCCTTGTACACTGAAGGCCTTGAAAAATCCTTCAAGCAACAAATATGCTGTATTCCCATCCATAAACTTTCATCTCATTAGTGGTTAAATGGTAATAACTCAGAAAGGTCCTCAAGACAGACCCACCACCTAAACACATCTCCGATATCTTATGATTGCCCAAGAAAAGGCTCCTTGAAAAAAATTAAAGATAACATTAACATATATTGCTTAGTAATTAGTCTTTTCATGCATCTTTTTCATGTGGCCACTTGATAACAAGGACACAGAATTGGTACATCAATCATTAAAAACAACTCTCTTCAAAAATTTACAGACTGGTCCGCAAACAATAAATTTCACTTAACAATACATGCACATGTAGAACTTTCACCAAATGCTTCATCTGATATATTTCCACTCATGTCTCTTCATCAGAAGTGTACTTATTTGACAGTGCCTACTACTCGGTTGATTTTATTCTTCTTGAGGTCAGTTCTTTTTTCTTTCTGCATATGGGGCTGTCTTTGAAAGAAAGAGGCCTCTCCTCAGTCAAGGTACAAAAATAATTCTTTACCCCTGGGAATTTTAAGTATTTGTTCTTTTTACCATTTACTGTCCATAGAGTTTGCTGGTTTCAAACTGATTCCAAAGTATGGCAATTGTTAGCCATGCCACACAATTCACCTAAGTCATAGCTATAGCTATGAACTTAATTGTTCCAAGTTTTTACTAAGATAAAACACTAACCCCTTGGGGGTTACCATCACTTTAAAAGTTGAGTTTTAGAAAATAGGGAACCCTTAACCCTCTTATAAATGTTTGCACGATACTAGAGACAATTTCTGCCAACTCTAAAAACTTGTGATTCACCAAGTCTTAAATCATCTAACTGATTACAAACTAAACCCTCAAGAAGGATGTCTTCAAGACATTTTAATAAATATATATTTTCTGTTAACGAGCTAGCCCAAGTAAGCAGGCAATATGGCGAAATTACTACTCACATTAAATATGGTTCATCCTGAAATAACTGTGAGTGAATAAGGTATGCTATGACAGCCTTGTCTACGTCAGGAAATTTTTTTTTATGTATTTACATAAATATACATTTATCTTGTTTATACTTATAATTAAAAGTAAGAGAAGCAACTTGAACTAATAAAATTTCCCCCGGAACTTTGCATTACTAGAGTTTTAATATTTTAAACTACCCACCATGAAAAAGCTGATTTATCCTTTATGCACCCTCAGTTATGACTCTTCAATCATGATGATGAATCAGTAAATTTGTTACTCCATTCAACCCCTCAAGATCACCGAAACTTGCCTAGCTTTTCTGCCACATCCTCATCAAGGGAGATGGCAAAAGCTATTACACGGATGTTTTAAATCTCTGTAAGTTTCAAAACCTGGACAATTACTCACCGGGATTATCTTTTAAAAGACGTTTTGTAAACATTTTCAATGAGTTATTTCCCATTCTGAATGTCCTATCATATCCATTCTAAAATAACATTCAAAGCTTATTAAGCACTCACTGTGTGCAAAGAGAAAGCACTGAACTAAGAGAAGGAGCATAAGGCTTGGCCTCATTTTATTCGTGCATAAATATACAGCAGTCGTGATTTATTCTCTCAACTTTGAAGAAACGTGAGCTGCATCCACAGGGCAGAATCCATAGCATGCATTTGGAAGTGACTTTCTGGGGGACAATTTACAGGTTCTCTGGATTAGATAGGCCGGTAGGGGCATCAAGCAGTTCCTTCACCTTCCAGCCCACACACAAGACAACCCGTGGGAGCTGGCCACACCTTCCGCAGGTGGCTAGATCGTCAGAGCCCAGAGAACCCGACCCATCTCTCCTGGCAGGGGCTCTGGAGAGGAGTCCGTAAATGAGTGCAAGGGTTTCTGCGAATTAAAGGACTTGTTGAAAGGCCCGGGGTCTGGGGCAGGAAGAGAGAGCAGCTGCCCCGCGGGGCGCCCCCTCCCCCGCGGCCCCTGAGTCCCCCACGCCTTGGGCGCTGCGCAGGCCGCCGTTGCAGATCCCGGGCTCGGCCGGCGCACCTCGGGCCTAGCAACCTTTGAAAGGCAAATCGAAGAGCCGGGGCGCATTTAAATGCCCGGCCTTGAGCCCGGGGGGATTGCTCTCCAGCAGACGCAACCGCAGGGGCCTCCGGGGCGGCGCGGCCCTGGGCGCAGGGCGCGGCCCGCGGGCGCAGCCGGATCGCAGCCCGCAGCGCCCCGGCGTCCGCGCCAGGCCGGGGCAGAAGCAGGCGCCCCCAGGCCCGCGAGCCCCGCCGCCGCCGCCGGGAGCGAGAGGGAGCGCTGGGTCCTCCGCCTGCGGCCGCGGCCCCCTCCCGACGCACCACACCTAGCAACCGGCGCTGACAGGACGCAGTGGCGGCGGCGGAGGGAGGAGGAAGCGGAATGGCTGCCGCGGTGGAGCCACCCCCGCCCCCCCCGCTCCCACCTCCCAGCGGCTGCAGCCGCCGCCGAGCCCTGACAGCTCGAGCCCGGGCGGAAGCGGCGGGCGGCGTGCAGCGCCCGCCCCCCCGCCGCCCGCGGCCGCTCGGACCACCCGGGCCAACTAACTCCGCGCCCCTTTCCAGCGCCGGCCGGCCGGCCGCCCGACCCGCCGGCCCCGCCGCGCCCTCCGCCCGGCGCCCCCTCCCCTGGCGCCCGGCCCCGCCGCCGCCGCCGCATCTCCCAGCCGCCGGCTCCCTCCTCCCGCCGCCCCCGCCGTGGCGCAGCCCCACTCCCACCACTTCGCCGCCGGCGCGCACGCCCCTCGGAATCCCCCGGCCCGTCCGCCACCGCACCTCGCGCCTCCGCATCCCCTCCCCCACTGCCCCCCCACCCGCACCTCGCGCCTCCGCATCCCGCCACCCCCGCGCCCCAGGCTCGCACACGCCCTCCCCACCCCGCCGCCGCCTTCCTCCCTCCTGGCCACCCCTGGCCATTCTGGGGTTCTCGCCTGGGTAGGAGTTTCCGCGCGCCGGGCACCCCCGCCCACCCCCGGGCCATTTACCGATGTGGTTGTCCTCGATGTGCTCGATGAGGTCGGCCAGGGTGGGGAAGTGGAGTCCGCAGCCCCCGAATCGGCAGGTATTGGAGAAGAAGGAGGCGGCGGCGATGCCTGTCATGGTGCTACATCGAGAGCCCCCCTGGTGTCGGCTCAGCGAGCGCCGGGCAGGCGGGCGGAGGGAGGGAGGGAGGGAGGCAGGGTGGGGTGAGGAGAGGAGGGACTGGGGGAGGGGGAGAGAGGCGGGGTGAGGGGAGCGGAGAGGACGGGACGGAGGGAGAGGGGGCGAGAGCGATGGAAGGATTGCGAGGAGAGACCGGGAGGCAGAGGGGAGGCGGCGGCGGCGGCGGCGGCGGCGTCGGGAGCGGAGGGGGGAGGGGGGGAGGCCGCCGCAGCTGGGAGGAGGGACCAGGGCGCGCGGCAACAGCTGTGCGGCCCCAACCTCCGCCCCTGGACCGTGGCCTCACCTGGGAGCGCCCGCCACCAACTTTATCTCACTCAGCCTGCCCTTCACAGTTGGTAATACGTGCAATCTGTCTGAAGCCTCCTTGGTTATGTACATTACATTCTTGGATACACGTCTATTAATTACACTTACATCCCCGCCTTGAGAACTCAGTTACCTAGGCCCCTCTCAGGGACATTTGTTTGCACTTGGCCACCTGTCTAGGTTTGGCACTGACATTCACCGGGGACCCAGGAAAGGCAATTGTGTGCACCTTACTCTTTAAACCTTCTTTAAAAAAAAAAAAAAAGGCACATATTCTTTGGAGGTTTGTACTAATTGATTTTAATGAAGTTTCCCTCTAGGCCAGTAGAAAAATCGTAGCTTTATTTAAATTTCAAAATAGAGTGCTTGATTGTCAAGTGCATTTGCCTGTGTTTTACACGTGCACGTTCCTAATTCGCCCTGCTCCTTTTGGGAAGACAAAAACCAAAATAATTTTATTTCCCCAAATTACAACACCCTACTGCCCCATCTCACATCTGGGAATTAACCCATCTGGGTCCCTGGAAGCAAAATGATCACCACCGAAAGGACAGAGCATTGGTTAAGGAGTAGAAACAGGGTCAAGGAACATAAGTTTCCCTTTATTTAAAAGAGATTCTGCCAGTCAATGTAGATTACACCATCCTGTGAGCAGTTAAACCCTAATGTTGACCAGTTAAGCATTTAAATTGATTCCGGTAGCTTCTCTGAAACCTGCATTTTGTTAAGAATCAATTACCGCCTGTCCCCACCCCCACCCCATTTCGCTGCTGTTTTTACCTTTAAAGTTTGTGTTCTCCAATAGCGCTTTTACAGGTACCTACAAATTTATGATCCAACGCTGCATTTTTTCATTATGCAAGTATTACTGCATTTAGCATTTTTCTTTAGGACATAGTTTATTTACCCTATGGTGCAGATACATAGAAAAATAGTATTCCCCTCTTCATAAATAAATTCATAACCAGTGCTATTTCTAAGAGTAGGAGTCTTAATTCTTTTCATTTGAGAATTTAGGGGAAAGGCACCATAAAACTTTTTACAACCTGACAGTCACAGTGATTGGGGGTGAAGGGTGCCCTCACCCATGGCATTTCCTCTTTCGTGCCCATCTCTTCTGTCTGCCAGCTCACAGGTAACAGACTTGCACTGAGATGAGAGTTGGGTTGGGTGAGGTTGGGTAGTTGTGTGGTTGAAGTTCAGTTTGGGGCCAAGAATAGTTTCCTGCGCCCACTTGGGGGTGGAGACAGGGCCCGGGTGGGCCTGATAATGAGCCAGGGACCCAGTGGCAGGAGACTGGAGCCAGGGCCAGACAAGGGTCTAGAGAGCAGGAGTAAGAATTCTAGCTCTTGAATTAGAATTTTGGCAGCTGTGCAGTGCATTCAGCTGCCCAGTCTGGGAAGGCCTTCAGCTAAAAGCAGGCGGAATACACATCACATGGAGTAATAGGACAGGGAAATGCAAAGCAAAAGCTCCAGCCCCAGTGGTGCCAAAACAGCTTCCCCCAAAAGGAAGCGCCAAGAGCTTTGGAGAAGCAGCAACTCTGTCTTCTGGAGGAGAAACCGTCCAGGTGGAATCATTAACTCAAGAGAGAGTGGGGAAAGGAACAGAGGTGGCACAGGCAAGAGAGCTCAGAGATGGAAACTGCCAGAAACGTGCAGATGAAAGATGAAGGAAGTATGGGGACTGGGTTTCACGAATGTCTAAGTCTCTACTACCTGCTGTCAGTTTCAGTATTCCTAAAATAAAACCTTGATAGGCCACATGAAATAAATAGCATTTTAAAAATGAAACAAGCCAAAATAATCTTAAAATGAATCAAGATTTTGATTTTTAAGATTAAAATTCTTTATCTTGGGCAATTATGAATATTTTGTAAGGACTCAGGTTATTTTGCGTAAGGTAACCCACTCTAACTTTTCATCCATGAACTGAAACTCGTATATGCTTATGTGACACTCTTTGCCTCCCGTTTTTTAAAAATCTGCACACTTGAGGCATTTCTGGCCTTTATATTAGCTACCTAGTCTTTTAGACCTGAAGGATACTCTGGCCATCAGACCCACTGATTTTGTAGACACAGTAAACTGGGAGGCCAGAGGCATGGAGTATGTGCTCTCCAGAGACACATAGCCAACTCTCCTCTCTGTATCCACAGTGCATCTCATAAGGCATCAATAGACAAGAGAAGGACAAAGATATAGTAACCACAGGCGGATTTTTAGAAAAATTGCTTTACAGTGTCATGCTTACCATTATGAACATGCATTTATAAAAATGTTTGTTTCAAGGGCATCCCTTTGAAACAAATCAACGTGGAATTCCCATCGTGGCTCAGTGGAAACGAATCTGACTAGCATCCGTGAGGACGCTGGTTCAATCCCTGGCCTCGATCAGTGGGTTAAGGATCCAGCATTGCCGTGAGCTGTGGTATAGGTTGCAGACACAGCTCGGATCCCGAGTTGCTGTGGCTGTGCCGCAGGCCAGCAGCTACAGCTCTGATTTGACAATTTGACACCTAGCCTGGGAACCTCCGTATGCCGTGGGTACAGCACACACACACCACCCCCACCCCCCGAAAAAAAAAAAAGAAAAAGAAACAAGTCAACTTGAGGCTATAAAAATATATAGAACAAATATTTCAACCAACTATGTCCCAGAGAAAGTGATGGCTGACTTGAGTAGTAAAATTATCTCAAAGGAAAGGGTCAGTGAAAGAACTGAGGAGGCCAAAGGAGATGATGTGGTTGTGGGCTAGAAGTGCTCTCTGGGTTTAAGAGCCTTTTCTTGGGAGTTCCCATTGTGGCTCAGTGGGTTAAGGACCTGACATTGTCTCTGTGAGGATGCCAATTCAATCCCTCACCTTGGTCTGTGGGTAAAGGATCCAGTGTGGCTGCAAGCTGCGGCCAAGGTGGCAGATGCGGCTCTGATCCAGTGGGCTGCTGTGGCTGTGGTGTAGGCCACAGCTGCAGCTTCAATTTGACTCCTGGCCCAGGAAGCTCCACACCCTACAGATGCAGCTGTTTTTGTTTTTTGGGGTTTTTTTTTTGGTTTTTTTTTAAAAAGGCCCTTTTCAGGAGAAGCCATTTGCCTCTCCTGAAATCACTGTGCCTCCCAACGTGTCAGCCCACCCAACAGGGAGGATAGTGGTCCCATAGCTTGTGCTTAGCATTACAATGCTTTGCGTTGCAGTAGCAGTCTCCAAAATCCACCAGAGCCACCGCCCACAAAATGGGTCAGCTGCCAGGCAAGTGTGAATCCATTGATCTAAGGGAGTCAGTCAAAACCACCAAAGGATTCTGCTTCGTGTCTGGCCTCCACATACAGGATTTGGTTAATTTAGGGAGGCACTGATCATCAAAAGCATGCACTTCCTGTGCCCTGCAGGGACATCTATTAGGACCACAAGGTCATGTGTATGAACCCTGCATTCTATTAACTCTCCATGCTGCCTTTCTCAAGTTTTCTGGGTCATTTCCCAGGTCCCTCTTAAGGTGCTTTTCAAGTTTACTGGATGTAAACAGGCTCTCACAAAGCTTGAAGCATTCGTTTTAGTGCCACCACTATGTAGACCGAGTAGATCATGAACCCAGGTAGGTCTGCGTCAGCTCATGCCAGTCAACGGCCACATAAGAATGTCTGACACTCTTAGCTCTTGAAGACTCAGGCTGCCATTTCTGCCAACAAACCACCTTTGCCTCCACGGAATGTTTTCTTTAGGGTTCACCTTCTTCCAAGGAGGACGATGTCTATTCCAGATTTTCTCGTTTACTATTTCTGCAACCCAGTCTTCAAGTTCTTTGTACGGCTTTTATTCCAGCTCAGAAATGAATCAGCATTATCTGCTTTTGGGTGATTAATTCTCATTTTGGCCCCCAGTCTCATTATGCCTAGAATGAAGCATTGGCTCAGAATGAGTAACGGGGGTTCTCTAGCTGGATGCTAGTAGTGGTCACTCCTCATGGTTGTTACCCTTAGCTCTCGACTCTCCTGCTTCCACTTACTGCCTATATACATCCTTATGCCATTACCTGTCTAGTTTCTTGCAAGGTTTCTCCAGAATAACAGTGAAATGACTGTAGTTCTAATTGAGCTCCCGTGTTTACTTCCCTAATGGCAGGCCCCACACTGCCGTCCAGAGGATGCTCCAGCCCCACATCTGATGGGATTTGCCCAGCCCAGCCAGAGGTTTAAGTAAGGTCATGAGAGCAGCGCATCAATCACTGTTTCATCCGTTCCTCTGACAAATCTTGATTGACTGTCTATGCCAGGCTTCTTTTGCACAACTCCCAATGGTATATTTGTACCGGAACTGCCTGGACAGTGACCTCAGGATTTGTACAACCGTGGAGCCTGACCCACTGTGCAACCTATGAAGGATACAACTTGAATAAGACTACTGCAGCCTCTCCTCATGAGGGAATGCCAAATGCTTTGCAGGTCCTCCAGAGTCGTGTCTTTAGGCACTGTTGGTGCTCAACCAGCAATACCCAGTGTGGAGGATTTTCTATCCCTTCCAAGGCTGTTAGCACCTTTTTTCTGTTCTGGCCTTCTGAGGTTGTCTCAGCTCCCATGGGCGCAATCCTTTTTTTTTCTAGGACTCAGAGAAGTATCAACGGAGATTGGACGAGAGGAACAAGTTGGGAACACTGCTGCATGAACTCCCCTCCCCTGCTAGAATCCCTCTGCACCATCCTTCACCATCAGAATAAGCTTCCCAGGAGTTCCCGTTGTGGCTCAGCAGTAACGAACCCAACTAGTCTCCGTGAGGATGCAGGTTCGGTCTCTGGCCTTGCTCAGTGGGTTAAGGATCCAGCATTGCCATGAGCTGTGGTGTAGGTTGCAGACACTACTCTGATCTGGCGTTGCTGTGGCTGGGGCATAGGCCTTCAGCTACAGCTCTGATTCGACCCCTAGCCTGGGAACGTCCATATGCCTTAGGTACAGCCCTAAAAAGACAGGAGGAAAAAAAATAAGCTCTCCATTCAATGACCTTCAATAACTGGATGTCTGCAGAAGCCTCCCAGCCCTACCTCCAGCAGTTCCTTCACATGTACTGACAATTCAAGATGAATCAAATTATTTTCATTTTCAAAATGCATTCACTATCCATGCACAGGCCACTCTGCCTTTGCATGTGTTGTGTAACCTGCCCCCACCAAACACACTTCAGAAGCTCATCCTGTCACCTCCTCCAGGAAGCCTTCCCTGCATCCTGTCTCCTCTTCCTTCCCTGCTGAGCAAATGCTCATCATCTGTGCTCCACTCAAGCTCCCTCAGCATTTGATTTTTTTTTTTTTTTTGTCTTTTTGCTATTTCTTTGGGCCGGTCCCGTGGCATATGGAGGTTCCCAGGCCAGGGGTCGAATCGGAGCTGTAGCCACTGGCCTACGCCAGAGCCACAGCAACGCGGGATCCGAGCCGCATCTGCAACCTACACCACAGCTCACGGCCACGCCGGATCGTTACCCCACTGAGCAAGGGCAGGGACTGAACCCGCAACCTCATGGTTCCTAGTCGGATTCGTTAACCACTGCGCCACGACGGGAACTCCCAGCATTTGATTTTGATTGTCGGCTTACTGGTCTTCCTTCCCCTCTAGATCAGTAGTTCCCCAATCTTTTGAATCAAGGACCCCATCAATTCAAAAATTTAAACCTTGATCATATGAGTATTTTTATTTATAAATTATATACAGACACTACTATTCACATATATACATGTAAAATAATTCAGGTGCTTTCAGAAGATGATATTTTAAAAAACAGAAGTGGAAGGTCCAATATCTTCATCCCACACCCCAGAGTATTATCTGGTCCCCATCCCGGGTGAATGCATTCCATCTTAGGAATCCTGATCCTAGCCCCTGTGAGAAAGGAGAGCATCTTTCACTGTGCCTGCACATAGGGCTCAATAAACGTTGTATGGGGGTATAGCTCAGCACTGTGATAAACAATGCATTTCAGTTTTGCTTGGTTTTTTTTTGTTTGTTTGTTTTGCTTCTTGTCTTAAGGGAGGCACCTCTGGCATATGGAAGTTCCCAGGCTAGGGGTCCAATGGGAGCTATGGCTGCTACCCACAGCCACAGCCACATGGAATCCAGGCTGCACCTGTGACCTATACCACAGCTCACAGCAATGCTGGATCCTTGACCCACTGAGCAACGCCAGGCATACTCCTCGTTACTGCTGAGCCACAAGGGGAACTTCCTGCATTTTAGTTTTTAATGCCGAAGTAATTTCCAACAATTTGTCACTGTTCTCTCTTTTTAAAATTTACTCATTAAAGTTTTTGTTTGTTTGTTTGTTTGTTTGGTCTTTTTTCTTGCTATTTCTTTGGGCCGCACCCGCGGCATATGGAGGTTCCCAGGCTAGGGGTCGAATCAGAGCTGTAGCCACTGGCCTACGCCAGAGCCACAGCAACGCAGGATCCGAGCCGCGTCTGCAACCTACACCACAGCTCACGGCAACGCCGGATCGTTACCCCACTGAGCAAGGGCAGGGACCGAACCCGCGACCTCATGGTTCCTAGTCGGAACCATGACGGGAACTCCCTAAGTTTTTTTAAATTAAAGTATGGTTATTTGGTTACTGTTCTTCTCTTGGGCAGCACCAGTGAAAGACAGGTTTCAGTCATCTCTCAGCTTGGATAGAGTACAACAGTTCTGTCTTCCCAGGATCATGGCCCAACCTTTGGAGAGACCTCTTTTCAGGTCTAGCCCAGTGTCACTGCCCTGTGCCCCTAACAGGCACTTATGAAATGCTTGTCTCATTGGTTTTCATAGCACTGGTTTCCTAGTCTCTGCTGAGGCAGACAGAGCTGCTCAGTTGGACAGAGATAAGCAGGGAGGCGCTGAGCCATGACATGCGATCTGGCACTAGCTCTTCTTTAATTTCACCGACTAGGACCCTTTCACAGATGTTCAAGTTCCTTCTGATTATTTTAAATAACAATTACCAGCATTTATTGAGGGCCTACCACCGGGTCAGGCACTGTTGGACTAGATGGCTTAACACAGATCTGGGTTTTTGCTTTGTTTTGTTTTGTTTTGCTTTTCTTTTTAGGGCTGCACCCATGGCATGTGGAAGTTCCCAGGCTAGGGGTCAAATTGGAGCTACAGCTGCCAGCCTATGCCACAGCCACATCCAAGCCGGATCCAAGCCATGTCTGCGACTACAACACAGCTCATGGCAACACCAGATCCTTAACCCATTGCGAGAGGCCAGGGATTGAAAGCATCTTGATGGATACCAGTTGGGCTCGCCAATGCTGAGCCATGACGGGAACGCTCACAGATCTGTTTTTAAACCCTATGAGAGAGACACATATTTGCCCAAATCATGGATGAGAAGAAACAAGACCCAGGGAAATGAAGTGACTTACTAAGGTCTGTGGAGCTAACAAGCGCTAGAGCTAGGATCTGAACTTAGGCCTGTCCGACTCCAGAGACCTGGCACTTAACGTAACATCCCTACCTGAGTCTGGGTGCTCCCCAGCATCTCCTCCTCTCCCCTTGAGTCTGAGGGACAAGTTGGGCTCTTGGCAGGACCAGGCTCAAGTACATCACAGACACTGAGATTTAGAGGCAAAAGTGTCCTACTTTGCCAAATGCACTTAGGAGTGGGTCCTCAGGATGGGTCACTGATGATAGAGAGGGGCTTGCAGTCTCCAACAGGTACTGAGGATCTTGGTGGAATTCCCATCGTGGCTCAGCAGTGAAGCATCTGACGATTATCCATGAGGACTCGGGTTCGATTATCCCCGGCCTCTCTCAGTGGGTCAGGGATCCAGCGTTGCTGTGAGTTGTGGTGTAGGTCGGAAGACTCGGCTTGGATTCCGTGTTGCTGTGGCTGTGGTGTGAGCTGGCAGCTATCCCTCTGACTTGACCCTTAGCCTGGGAACTTCCATTTGCCTCTGCTGTGGCCCTAAAATGACAAAAAAAAAAGAGCTAGAGAGAGAATCTTGGCCTGTCTTTTCCCTTTTCCTCCCTTTTGGAAAGTCCTTTCATTGCTGTTGCCAAGTTGTTGACAGGTCTTAAATACCTGGTTTTAAAATTGAACTTGATAGAGAAGTAAGACTTTGAAAAAATACCATTATTTTGTTCTTCAGCCAGTTCCTGACTCACCCCTCCATTGTGTACCTTCCTACTGTTGATTTTGGGGTGGGGTGGGGAACACAGCCATTCCCCATCACGTGGAAAGGTGCCTCTTTCTGCTTTTGTCACGCTCTTTGTCTCCTATCTGTAATGACTCTAATTACGTTGCTTTTCAGCCAATTGTTTGGCCTAATCATATTTTCTGCTGCAGTCTTCGTTCCTGGAACCGTAGTACAGACAACCTGCTGAATGCCATCCTGAAAGGCTCTGTCCCTTCTCTTCCAGCACTAGACCTGTGTGGAAGCTACTGCTGCCTTTCACAAAATGGACCCAGATTCTGGTAACTTCTCCAGGAAACACGTTCATCTTGATTTTATAACTAAATTTACCTTTCTAGAATTTCCATCTCATGATGCTTTTGCCACCATAAATGATTTCCTCTTCTCTTGGAGTGCCTCATATATGGAATGACTTTTGTTATCTTAAAGGCGTCCAACGTAGAAACTCTAAGGGCCAGGAAGGGGAAGCAAGGAGAGAAGAGGGTGGTGTGGGGGTGCACATGTGCGGATTGTATGTGCTGAACTGGAGAGCACTCTTCTCTTAAAACACTGGAAGGCAAACAAGTTCCATCTCGGCTCCTGCGCCCAACTGTTTGCAACCTGTTTTTCCCTCCAAACTGCCATATAAAATTAGATTCCTTTTATTGTCACAACAGCCCAAGAGTATCCATATCATTTCTAAATTTCTTACCATTAGGAAATTAGATGCAATCTAATTCTTGGGGCAAAAAATTTAAAAAGAACCCTTTGTGCCTAAACAGCTCCCCAAGGTGATGTAAGAGCTGCCCAAGGACTGGTTAGAGGAGACAGAAGAAAGAGTTGGTCAGGGCTTCTCCCAGGCACTAACACTTCTTGGTTCTCAATTCTCTTCCATGTTTCCCAACGCAGATCAGAGTCTTAAAATTAATTTTCAACAAACTGAATATGTAAATACTCCAAATTTATCTAAAATGAATGCTGTTTATAAAGAGAATGTTTTATAATTCATGACTGGTGTCCAGATACACTTTAAAGTAATTAATAAAACCCTTCAGTTGGTAGGTTTGGCTTTTCCAGTCTTTGAGTGTCCCCACTCCTGGGTCTATAGGTCAAGGTTATATTGCCTTGAAGGTATTACTTCTCTTAAAAAATGTATGAAGTAATCTGAACTTTTTTTTTTTTGTCTTTTTAGGCCCACACCCTCGGCATTTGGAGGTTCCCAGGCTAGGGGTCGAATCCTGGAGTTGTAGCTGCCAGCCTACACCACAGCCACAGCAACACGGGATCCAAGCCGAGTCTGCGACCTACACCACAGCTCAAGGCAATGCCGGATTCTTAACCCACTGAGTGAAGCCAGGGATAGAACCCGCATCCTCATGGGTACTAGTAAGATTTGTTCCTGCTGAGCCACAACGGGAACTCCTTATTTTTTGTTTTTTAACCTGAACATTTGGGGGTTTTTTATTTATTTTATTTTATAATGATTTTTATTTTTTCCATTCTAGCTGGTTTACAGTGTTCTGTCAATTCTCTACTATACAGCAAGGTGACCCAGTTACGCATACATGTATACATTCTTTTTTCTCACATTATCATGCTCCATCCTAAGGGACTAGACATAGTTCCCAGTGCTACACAGCAGGATCTCATTTCTTATAATCTGAACATTTTATTTATCTATTTATTTTTGCCTTTTGTCTTTTTAGGGCCACACCCGTGGCATATGGAGGTTCCCAGGCTGGGGGTCTAATTGGAGCTTATAGCCGCCGGCCTACACTAGAGCCATAGCAATGCCAGATCTGAGCTGCGACTGTGACCTACACCACAGCTCACGGCAATGCCGGATCCTGAACCCACAGAGCAAGGCCAGGGATCGAACTCACAACGTCACGGTTCCTAGTCAGATTCATTTCCACTATGCCACGACGGGAACTCCATAATCTGAACATTTTAGTTTACAGGTAATCTTTGGTGTCAGAGTCAACTCATGATTCCAATTTCTTTCTCTTTTCTCTTTCTTCTGCCATCCCATTCTTACCCACCTTCCCAATCCTATAAACCTTCCTCCATCCTGACCCATCCCCTCACCCCTGGCCCCAGAATTTCTATTCAGAATTGATTTTTGGGGGGGGGAGGGGGGGGGTCACACCCACAGCATGCAGAAGTTCCCAGGCCAAGGATCAAAAGCTGTGCCACAGTGATGACCTGAGCCATAGCAGCAAAAACACGGAGTGCTTCACTGCTAGGCCACCAGGGAACTCCAGGATTGATTCTTTTTTTTTTTTTTTTTGTCTTTTTGCCATTTCTGGGGCTGCTCCCGCAGCATATGGAAGTTCCCAGGCTAGGGGTCGAATCAGAGCTGTAGCTGACAGCCTACGCCAGAGCCACAGCAACTCGGGATCCGAGCCGTGTCTGCAACCTACACCACAGCTCACAGCAACGCCAGATCCTTGACCCACTGAGCAAGGGCAGGGATTGAACCCACAACCTCATGGTTCCTTGTCAGATTCGTTAACCACTGCGCCACAATGGGAACTCCCAGGATTGATTCTTGAATCGGGCCTGGGCATGGAAAGTATTTGGTATAGTATTTCAGAAAGTTGTACCATAGAAGAGATTTTGAAAAAAAACCAAAAGAAAAAGGAAATTGGGAAAGAAAACCAAAAAAGGGCCAAAGCAAAGGTTGAAAAGAACACTTCTAGCTTCTCTTTCATGGTTATCAAAGGCCTGCAAGAGAGGAATCCTCCTTTCCAACCACCCCTACTCAGTCTTACACAAACTTACATCTTTCTTATCTTTCTCACTCTGTACCCTGGTCTAAAATACTAATCAGAAGAAAGGTCTCCAGGAAAGTTTAGCATCACAGAGTCCTAGATTCCAGGGCCAGCTCTATCACTGGCAAGCCCTTGACCTTGGCAAAGTCAGTCATTCGTTCTCGCTGAGATTTCCTTATCTACAAGCTAGATATAGCAGCGCAGATCCTACCCAGCTCCCAGGGGTGAAATGAGACGCAGCATGTGAAACGCATTAGAAACTGTAAAATGCTAATCAAAGATGAAGCATTCCTATTGTTATCATCCTCATCACCCTGGGTCCAGTGCTGCAGGTGCTATGGCATGTGGTCATCTCTTCTCACCAAATACCCCTGGATTTCTTGAGAAGAGGGGGGAGCGTTACAGTCTGGGACAGCAGAGAGGCAGAACTTCATGTTTTCAAAGGGAAGTTAACATTTCGAATTGCCAACCTTTTCAGTTATGCAGACATAGTAAGAGGAAGCTCCCATTCTGGGAGAAGGTGCTACAGGAGTCGTTTTTTTGTTTGTTTATTTTGTTTGCTTCGTTGGGACTTGGGGCTTCAACTCTGTAGGCAGATGGAGTTTCGCTAACAAAATGACTGGTTCAGGAGGTGGACCCTGAAGGTCCCAAGAGTTGCACTCAGAGCTTTTAGTCAGGGGTTATCTGGGTGAAGGTCTGCTTCTCCTGGGAACAAGGAGGCAGGTTGGCAAGCTGATGCCAGCAGAGGTCTTACAACCAGGAGGGACTTCTGCCTGAGGATAAAACCAACCTGGCAGAGAAACTGAAGGGGAGCTCTGATAGAACTATGCCTGAAGCCCACATTCGTCTTTGCAGTTCTATAAGCCAAGGACTCACATTTATTGCCTGAGCCCGTTTGTGTTGGGCTCTGTAGTACCAGATGCGAGGGGTGAGGTCATCCTAAATGGTAGGAAGTTTGAAGGTTTCTGGAGCCGGGGTGGAAATGTCACATAGTGTAAGGAGCTTCTGAGAGCAAGCTACTCAAGTCTCCTAATCATTCCCAGATAGGTTTCCAGGCATAAGCTTGCTTCTGCTGGGCGGAGGTGGGCCGCCTAACATCAGTCGATGGTTAGGACAGGGCTGGACGGGGGTGTCAACAACGAGGCCTGCGTTGTCATGGGGGAGGCAGGCAGGAGTGGGTGCTAGCGTGGGGAGATGGGTAAAGCAGTGTCAGTAGGTTGATGGACAGGAAAATGTGGGGTGTGACTATGCCTATGTTCTGTGTTAGGAGATGCTGCCAAGCCGTTTTCCAGAGTCGATTTACCAGTTCGCATCCCCAGCATCAATGTTTGAGAGTTCCCAGAGCCTTTGACTTTCACTTTGACCACAGGCTGACAAATGAGGTGTTCTGGTTTCACCAGAGCACAGCAGTTTCCAAACAGCAAGTTCAAAAGTTGCTGCTAGAATAAGACATACACACACACACACACACATCTACACGATCACACAAAAGCGTAAGAATTCAAGTAGCATAGTAATTTGGAGCGATGATTTAGAGGTAAATACATTTTCATTATGTTAGTGAAGTTATAAAAAAATGCAGTGTAACCCAAGTGCCTGAGAACCTGCTGGTTATAAATTGTCTACCATGAAATGGGGACACTTCACCACTTTGTCAACATCTCCCATCCTTATATTTAGCAGTGGAGTTGGGAAGGGAGTGTGTGGGGCGTGTGTGTATGTGTGTGTGTGGCAGATGGTGAACAGTTGGAAAATAGTAAGAAAGGTGGTTTTCCACACAAGAAGCAGCCAGACGAAAATGTAAAATTATAGCATATTATTCAATATATGTTGATAAAACAGGCAGTAAGATATCATATCATCTCTACTAATACTTGGAAGCAATATGTTCATGTTAAACCCAATATTTCCCAGCCTCCCTTGCAGGATGGGTAGCCATATGACTGAGTTCTGGCCAGTGAGGTGTAAGTGAAAGTTGTTGGATGGGGTTTCTGGGAAGGCTTCTTAAAAACCATATTGACTGGACTGCCAGGAACCCATTTTCCCTTGGCCTTTCTTTCCACTTCCAAGAAGAACATGGTGTGATAGCTGGAGTTACGGCAGCTATCTCATGAACATGAAGATAAAAGCCACACTCCAGAATAACGCCCTAGAACTGCCACATTAGCCCTGGCTGCCTACCTCTGGAATTCTTATTCTGGGAGAAAAATTAATCCTTGTCTTATTTAAACCACTGCGTCTCAGATTTCTATTACTCATAGTCAAGTGCAACTCTGGTATTCAAAATATTCATTCATTTGTAATCCTTCATGTGATTTGTTCAACATTTTATAATTGCCTTTGAACAGAAGACATACAGCAGAGATGCATCCAGCTCATTTAGATTCCTGGCCTGGATCATCAAAGATTAAGCCTTAAAGGCTCCACCCAGCTGAATGATCCACTATGAAACCAGGGACTAGGTGGCAGGGCAAGTCCTTCCATTCCCGGGCAGTATGAGGAAGTCTGCAGGGCAGAAGCAAAGGCTGAGGTCTGAGAGCTGTCATACAGAGCTCTCAGCCTGTTGTCATGGCAGCAAAGCGAGATCCATGGCAATATGTTGGAACAAATAGGAGACTTCCTCCTCTCTTTACACTGAGTTGTAGGCCTTTCTGTTTAATCAAGACGCCTGATTAAATGTTAGGTAGGATCTTGTGGAAGGTATAAAATAATTCTGTAAAATAATTCTGTAATCAGCCCATGGACACCTTCTCTCTGGAGTTGCCTTCCTTCGCCTGGCCTTGGGCTAGCCTCCATGCCAACACCACCACCCGTGGAAATAATCCCTGCAGTCAGCAATGAACCTGATCCCTGGGGTCGGCACCAGTTCTACTCAGTCTCTATCCCTCCCTCCGTTTTCCTCCTTTTTTTTTTTTTTTCATTTCGTTTTCCCAAATCATCATTAGATGCAGAAAAATAAAGTTTTGCCAATAGAAAATGTTTACAGAAACCAACAAACAAAAAAGGTCAACCGCATTCTGAAATATTTTTATGAAGTACAACTTCCAAAAAAGCAATTTATAGGTGCACGAACCAAAGCAAACTGAGGATTAAGGCAGGAAAAGAAGAGCAGAAAAAAGACACGAGTTCAGACTTAAGCCTGTAGAGACAGCCATCAGATTTGTGATACCAGCTGTGGGGCGTTGGGTGGGGGAGGAACTGGGGAAGATTTTTCCGAAGGCACAAACTTCCAGTTTTAAGACAATGTCTGTGGATGGCTAGAGTGAACAATACTGTTATTGGAAAGCACCTGAGAGAATAGATTTTAAAAGTTCTCATCACAAGGGGGAAAAAATAAAACCTCTTTGGGACTCTGCCAGGGGTTGGATGTTAACTAAATTTATTGTGATCATTTCACAACATGCACATGTATCGAATCATCATAACATTATATAACCGTTCTTCCTCAAGAAAACAGGGAAAACAACCCCAGCGAAAGCAAGCCTGACCTACGAGTTTGGCAAATAGATGAGCCCGTTTCCAAAATAAGAACGTCACCTCCAGTCTGAAACTAAGGACCCGAGCCATCTCCCGTCACACTAGTAATGGTGCAGCTTTAAACTTTTCACTCTCCTGTGGTTTCTGAAGCTGAGCTGGAGACAGTTTTCAAACGACATTTAACTCAAAACCGCGTTAGAGCCCACCAGGCTAGAGGCTAAGGGATGATGGGGACCGCAAGTCACCTTCTGAGTCCCAGCTCCCAGGCGCCTCCTCCTGACCCGGCTGAGACAGCGGGTCACTGAGGGCCCTGTAACAGCTTCCATTCCCGCCACCGTCAATGGCCACTCCTGGCAGGGTCTCTGGACTACCAGAGTGCCCCACTGCTCTGGCTCCTGCCCTGGAGCCATGCCAGGGCCACCCTGGCCGCCTTCACTCTGGGAACATGGGTGAGAAGTCCCAGCATCCTAGGGTGCCTCAGGGTGACCCTGGACCTGACTCCTCCCCACAACTGCCACTTTTCCCCATTCACTACAGCAAGTGCAGGACCTCAAACCTGCCCCTGCAACTGCTGAATTCCTAGACAACCACGCCAAGCTGCTGGAGTGCTTTGTCCCTCAGTTGCTCCATCTGTAAAAAGGGAACAATGAGCCTGCCATGCAGGGCTGTTGCGGAGCTCATAGCATACTGTCTACACAACACAGTGCCACAGAGTTTGGGAAACTCAGTGACAAGCTCTGTTAACCCTCCCCATGTAAGTAAGAAAAATTATTTATTCTCATCGAACAGATAAATAAACTGTAGTTGAGAAGGATGCAATGATTCAAATGTTAAGCGACTGCGCATTTCAGGACCTCAGGGGCTTCTCTCCTTTTCTCCTCTGCTTTGAGAAGCCCTCGATCCCACGGCAGAGGGGTCATGGCCTTACATCCCCAGTTGTGTGGGGCCTTTCAAGCTGTTTCTTCACACCTCAAACCTAACCTGCAAATCCATTCCCTCACCTTGTCCCAAAGCCAACTCCCATCATCGCCCCCAGCCAGGTTCCTCCTCTCTCCCGGGGCCTCCTGCGTCAGAGTCTCCCCCGGGCCTTGCCGTCACGTCCCTGGGATGATGGGAGGTGCCTCATGCAGCATCTGCTCAGATGCTGTGCGCTGTTCCCCGGACCGGTGACACGTGCGTTGGGTGGTGACGACACCAGGTCGCAGGAGTGGCTGGTTTCCTCTCCTCCCGGTTCACACTTAATCAGCTGTGGCCTCACCACGGTTTAGGTGTCCTGTCCTGGGTTCCCAGCTCACAGAACTCACATCCTCCTCTGACACTTCCTTCGTGGCACACCTCTGGGGAAAAGTGCAGCCTTGTCCTTCTGAAAGGTCTGATGCTCCACGTGGAGTTAATGTCCCTTTCTTCACAATGACCTTGGGGCTTTTCCTCTCTGCTTCCATCTGACCTTCAAGTCTGGCTGCTCTGGAGCACACATAGCTGTCCTCACACCCAGCAGCTCATTGCTCATGTCAGGAGTGTCATTTATCTACTCTTTCCCGAAGTTCAGAACCATACATCTGCAAAAGGCCTCGGGCACTTAGGGTTTTTTGTTTTGTTTGTCATTTTTTTTTTTTTTTGGTTGCACCCACGGCATACAAAAGTTCCCAGGCCAGGGATCAAACCCAAGGCACTGCAGTGACAACATGGGATCCTTAACCATTATGCCACCAGGGAACTCCCAAGGGTGGTTTCTCTATCTGCCTCCCAAAGAATTTGATGTGAAAATTGATTTTCTACAAGTGGCAGTTCTCAAACTGTATTACAGTGTTGAGCAGCCTGCTGCGAAAAGTAAGTCTCCCTTCTGACACTGACACCCTTTCCTCAGGGTACCCCTTCCCAGAGGCAGTCGCTAATATTCATTTTTTGTTTTGCCTTCCAGAAATACATGGGCCTGTGTGTGTATCCTTCGGGTTTTTTTGTTTCTGGCTTTGTTTGTTTTGCTTTTTAGGGCCGCACCAATGGCATATGGAAATTCCCAGGCTAGGGGTCGATTGGGAGCTACCCTACATCCCAGCCACAGCAATACCAGATCCAAGCCACATTTGCAACCTACACCACAGCTCATGGCGACGCTGGCTCCTTAACCCACTGAGCGAGGCCAGGGATCGAACCTGCATCCTCATGGATACTGGCCAGGTTTGTTACCACTGAGCCACAGCAGGAACTCCTAGCCTTTGTAACTGAGAAGGTGCCACGATATCACGTTGCTTTGGACTTTTTTCCCTTTATTTAGGTCTATGTCTTGGAGAGCATTTCATCTGAAAATATACAGGTGTTCTTCGTGCTCTTCACTTTTTTTTTAAACGGCCACACCTGCGGCACCTGGAATTTCCCAGACCAGGGGTCGAATCAAAGCTGCAGCTGCCGGCCTGCGCCACGGCCACAGCAACGCCGGATCGGAGCTGCATCTGCAACCTACACTGCAGCTTGTGGCAACACCAGATCCTTAACCCCCTGAGCAAGGCCAGAAGTTGAACTGGCATTGTCACAGAGACAACACTGGGTTTTAACCTGCTGTGCCATGACGGGAACGCCTGTCCTTCACTCTTTTTAATGGTCACATAGCATTTCACCATACCTATGGAGAGTACGCACATAGTTTCCTACTGCTGGAGTAACAAATGACCCCAAATTTAGTGGCTCAAAACAACATAAATTAATATTCAGTTCTGGAGCCCAGAAGTCCAACTCGGTCTTACTGGACTAAAGTCAAGGTATTGTCAAGACTGTGTTCCTTCTGGAGGCTCTAGGGGAATTTCCTTTTGTGTCTTTTCCACATTCTGGAGGCCACCCCGTTCCTTGGCTTGCGGCCCTAGCCAGCAAGTGTCTCACTCTGACCTCTGTCTGTCAGCACGTTTTCTGACACTTCTGCCTCCCGCTACAAAGACCCTTGTGGTTACATTAGGCCCATCTTGATAATCCAGGATACTCTCCTCATCTCAAGATCCTTAGTAAATTCATTCCAGGTTCACGGATTCCAGGGATTGGGAGGTAGAGATCTCTGGAGGGCCGCTGTTGTGTCTACCACAGCACTGTGGTTTATGTAATTTGCTTCCTCCACATGGACTTTTAGACGGTCATTTGCTATTATTACTTTAATGACTATCCTTGTACGTATGCCTTACAGCGTGTGTCAGAATAGAAGCAATTCCTAGAAGATGAGCTGCAAGTTCAAAGGGGATATACATTTGAAATGTTGATATCTCTTTGATACAGTAATTTAAAAACTGCATTTTACTTGAGATACTCTGAATGCACAGTTATCCTAAAATCGTTTAAAAGGTAAAATAATTTCACTCTCTGTGGCCTCTTATCTGGAACTGCTAGGTCGAGGTCCTTGGCTTTAATAACGGCTTTGAATTTCAGTCAGGCAACGGTTTTAGAAATAGGAACGCAAATCAATTTGTTTGGCTGAACACCTAATACTATAAAGCTATGGCTATTTAAATTTAAAGTTAATTAAATTTAAGGACAATTAAATATTTAGTTCCTCAGGCACACTGGCCACATTTCAGGGCCCAATGGCCCCATGTGGCTAGTGGCTCCCACATTAGACAGCACAGATATAGAATAATTCCTTCATTGTAGAAGGTTCTATGGGACAATATTACTACAGTGATTTTTTTCATCTCCTACCAGATTGGAACCAACCTACTGCCTGAACTGTATTTGACTCCATTAATTTCATTGAACATGTAGTGAATGGCTACATTATACAAGGCATAAGATGATGATTTTTTTCTAAAGATTCCTGGCTCAGGTAGGTCAGAAACCAATAGAGGAAAACAGGTGTTTTCTGGACTCACTGCCTATAACTGAGAAAACAACAAGTACAATCGTTACGTTCCAAGGCAATTTAGAAGCACAAAAGAAGAACGTACAGTGTGTGTGGGTGATCCTGAAGATGATGACACAGAAATTATTCTCCCATCTTTCAAAATAGCTTGCTCATTGTCCATTTTTCTACTGCTATTGAAAGGCTGGAATGTTCTTTGGTATTTTATTTGTAAATCACAAAACGAGAAAGCATTTCAAAGCGTCTTGATAAGGCCTTATAGAGATTATAACACAGACTCTGGAGCCAGTATGCATAGGGCTCAAATCCAGACTCTGCTATTGACTAGCTGTGTGACCTTGGGCACGGTACTTAACCCCTCTGAGCCTCAGTTTTCTTATCCCTTAAATAAGTATTTATTGTGATGATTACATGGAGTTTATGTCTGTAAGTGCTTAAGACAGGGCCTGGTCCTTATTGAGCAGCAAGTGCCAGCCATTATTTTTATCTGAACATGAGTAACTATAATGCTGGAATTTCAGACACCCAGAAAGACTCGAAACATTTCAGCTGGTTCTGAACAGACCATGGAGGAGTTCAGTGGTTTTGCAGGCATCCACCCAAGTCTGACCGATCAGTGAGGCAGATGTGACATACATCTGGCTGTCCTGGCTCAGGTTCACTGCCTGCCCTCCGTGGACCCTGCATGGCACAGTGGCTCTAAGAGAAAGTGCAACCAGACAGCCTGGATTTCCTTTCTGACACTGCTGGAATTCTACATTCTCACGGTAGTTAGTTCCGGCCTGGTCATTCATCCATTTGGCCAAATCCATTTCATAAATTTGGCTAAGAACCACCTCTCGCCGCTTGCCGTGCTTACTTACAAGCCGGACAGACAATATGTCCTGTTATTGATTCTGACACCCCCTCGCAGACTCTGTGCAAGATGTCCCCTCCTCTCCACCGCCTAGAAATTCAGCTTTCTGTGGTGATCACAACTGCAGCCGTTTCCGCGTGCCTTCCTTTGGATTTCGCCTATTTTCCTGCTCCTTTGAGTCTGTCCTTCTACAGCATTCCCCTCTTCCTGCCTCTTCCTCCTTCCTGGTAACCTCTCCCTCTTCCTCCCCATCTTCAAAAGGATGCTAATACCCAGGATCTGGCCTCATCAGATCATGAAAAGATAATTAAAGGCTAGAGGACACCCAGCAGATACAAAGTGATACAAAAATGTGAATAATGCTTTGAACTATAAAAACGTACATTCCACCGCTTTTATTACAATATGGGTTACCTGACTCATTTGTATTTTCAAAGCCCACCTCTTCAGTACTGAATTCATCATGCAGCATTTGGAACTATGCATCATCAAAGCCATTTGGTGTCCCGACTAACCACTTAGCATCTGCTTTGAAGTGTCTAGGAGTGTTGTTTATCTTTTTGCAACTGTCAACTTCAATCTTAAAGCCAAACTGCAGAACTTTAGGTTGTGTTCACCAAAGAAAAAGTTAGAAAATACATGTAAGAGAATAAAACACACCATACTGCTTCAAGTTTCTGTATTGCAAATTAGCTACAGTGCTCTTCAGAAACGCAGGAAAGATGAAGCAATTTGCAGGTGGTCCTACTGCACTCAGTACCACCTCTGCTCTGAGGCAGGTGCACCCGAAAGCGAATGACACTTCCGTTTCAGGGCCCTGGAAGTTGCAAGGGTCTTTGCCAAGTCCCTGTGTCTAACCAATGCAGGATTTTCTTTCTCAAAGAGCTCCCCCTTCCACGTGTATAAGCAGCAAGCTCCACAAAACTTAACATCCCCTGTCAGTGCCCTAGTAGTTATCACACATGGCCACTGGCACCGGGCAGCTGCAATGTGTTGTGTGCCGAGCGATGGTCTCTGTCTTCCTGGAGATTGCGCACAGTCTGGTTCAAGCGTTCACGGACTTGCGGACCTGGGGCCCAGGTCACTGTCTCCATCTCTCTGTGGGCTGAGAAATCACTCTCCGAACTCCACTCCAAACTTGTTCTTTAGAATCTTGCAGATTTGAGAAAAGTAGCTCAGGAAAGCACGAGAGAAGAGAACATTAATGAGAAGCTATTCCTTTAACCCAATCTCAGCACTACTGACGTTTTGTGCCAGATAACTCTTGGTTGGAGGGTGAAGTGGGTGGCTGTCCTGTGTGTTATAGCATGTTTACCAGCATCCCCTGGCTTCTCTGTATGACGAGAGTATCATCATCTCCCCACCCCACCCCTCCCCAACCCAGTTGTGAAGACTAAAAGTGTCTTCAGAGTTTGCCATTGTCCCCTGGGGCAAAAATCTCCTCCATTCAAGAACAGCTGCTTAATCGAACATTCCAGCAAAACCCTAAGATGAAAACTTTCCTTTTGTCTTAAATAACAAGATTGGCACTTTGCAGCTCACTGGCAAGCCTTCCTGGACTCCAGTGCAGGCAGGACTTTTGACTGGCAAATTTAACATTCAAAAGCCAATTGTTTATTCACAGATGACATGATCTCATACATAGAAAATCTGAAGGAATTCCAACACACACACACACACACACACACACACACACACACACACACACACACACATCTATTAGAACTAATAAATGAGTTCAGCAAGATTGCCAGACACTGGATCAATATATAAAAATCAATTGTATTTCTATATACTAGCAGTGAATAACTAAAAATGAAATTAAGAAAACAATCCCATTTGTAATAGCATCAAAAAGAAACAAAATCCCTAGGAATACATTTAACAAGGGAAGTACAAGGTGTGGACACATAAAACTGTAAAATAAAACACTATTGAAAGAAATTAAAGGCGTAGCTAAATGAAAAGACATGTCACTTAATATTGAGGTGGCAATTTTCCCCAAGTTGATCTCTAGCAATACAACCCAAATCTATCGGCCTAATTCCTAACAAAACCCCAGCTGCCATTTTTTTTGGTAGGAGCAGGAATTTACAAGTTGATCCTAAAATTCATATGGAAGTTCAGAAGACCTAGAATAGTCAAAACAATCCTGAAAAAGAAGAAAGCCGGAGAACTAATACTTCCTAACCCTAAAACTTACTACAAAATTACACTAATCAAGCCAAAGTAGTAGCGGCCTAAGGACAAATATATAGATCACTGGAATAGAACTGAGAGTGTAGAAATAAACTCCTACATTTATGGTCAAATGATTTTCAACAATGGTACCAAGGTGATTCATTAAGGGAAATAATAGACTTTTCAACAAATGGTGTTGGGATAATTGCCCAACAAGAGCCATGTGAAAAGAATGGAGTTGGACCCCTTCCTCATACCATATACAAACATTAGTTTTAGAATTAAAGACCTAAATGTAAGAAATAAACATATAAAACTCTTAGAAAAAAAACATAGAAGTAAATCTTAGATTAGACAGTGGTTTCTTAGATTGACTCCAAAAGCACAGGCCACAAAAGAAAAAAATAGATAAACTGGACTTAACTGAAACTAAAATTTAAGATTTTATACTCCAGAGGACACCTCAAGAAAACAAAAAGGTCAGCCACAAAATGGGAGAAAATGTTTGCAAATTATGTAACTGATAAGGGACTTGTATCCAGAATATGTAAAGAACTCTTACAACTCAACAATAGAAAGACAAATAATCCAATTTTAAAAGAAGCAAAAGATTTGAATTGATATTTCCCCCAAAGAAATGGTATCCTATGAAAAGATACCCAACATCACTGATTATCAGAACATGCAAATCAAAACCACAATGAGATGTACCATTTAACACTCAAAAAAACAAAACAGTACAAAGTGTTGGCAAAGATGTGGAAAATTTGGACTCTTCATACATTGTTGGCGGGAAAGTAAAATGATATAGTCGCTTTGGAAAATAGTATGATAGTTCCTCAAATTCTTTTTTTTTTTTTGTCTTTTTGCCTTTTCTAGGGCTGCTCCCGCAGCATATGGACGTTCTCAGGCTAGGGGTCTAATTGGAGCTATAGCTGCCGGCCTGTGCCACAGCCACAGCAACATGTGATCCAAGCCACATCTGCAACCTACACCACAGCTCACGGCAATCCCAGATCCTCAACCCACTGAGCAAGGGCAGGGATCCAATCTGCAACCTCATGGTCCCTTGTCGGATTTGTCAACCACTGTGCCATGACGGGAAATCCTCAAATTCTTAAACATAGAGTTATAATAACCCAGAAATTCCACTTGTAGGTACTGAATTGAAGTACAAGAATGTAAGTTCCCATCGTGGCTCAACAGTAATAAACCCAACCAATATCCATGAGGATGTGGGTTCAATCCCTGGCCTCACTCAGTGGGTTAAGGAGCTAGCATTGCCATGAGCTGAGGTGTAGGTCGCAGACACGACTCAGATCTGGCATTACTGTGGCTGTGGCATAGGCCAGTGGTTACAGCTCCAATTCAACCCCTAGCCTGAAAACTTCCATATGCCACGGGTGCAGCACTAAAAAGACAAAAAGAAAAGAAATGAAAGGAATAATATTCATGAGAATGAATATTATTATTTGGGTCCTGTTCAAACAAGTTTATTTTTTTTCATGCATTTGAAGTCATTTGGGCTCCAAGAGGAGACAACAGCCAAGCTGGCGGCAGCCAGTGTGACCCATGACCACAGATTACCTGAGACCAGGAGGTTTCCCGGGAGATGAGACTTCCAGTGATAAATCTGGGAAATCCTGGGCAAATTGGAATGAGTTGGTTGCCCTAGGGGCAGCCCATCTCTCTCTCCTGCAGAGAATCTGACTGCAGGCTTGTTCCTGGCTCAGGAGTGTCACTTCCCTGGCAGGTCCAGAGGAGGCATCAGTGAGGGATTCAGGTTGTTTTGTGACAGAGTGACAGGATGCAGGAAGTGTGCAATTTAGGGAAGGAAGCGTATATGGTATGATTTGTGTTAACAGTGTAAGAACAGATGAGAGGATCCATCATTACCTACCTCTGTGTGGTACCATGTTGCTCAGAATGTCTTGAAGAGTTTTCAGAGGAGAACCAATAGCTTTCATTAAATTTGATAGCTAATTCATATGACTCAAAGATTACTGAACCATGTAAATACATATGCCCCCCCAAAATCTTCCTCCACTCCTAGCCCCTAGCCAGTCAGCTCCTGACACACAGAGGTCACCCTTCAGAGTTTCTTTAGCCACCGACCAGAAAATATAAATATACATACTCATTGCACCTTCATTCAAGCATCAGATGACTTTAAAAGTGGATGCAAGCATGCTGGTCATGGAAGAAACTATACTTTATAACAAATGGAAAACCGAAAGCCAATCTCAAAAGGGCAGTTCACTTTGGGACCACTGACAAATTGGAGTTTGGGACCTGCAGAACTGAAAGTCAAACCTAGAGAAGTGGCAATAGCATGGCCCAGCCACCTCTTAGGGTACAGTGACATGCCAGCCAGCCTTCACAGATGACGTCTTTATGTCTTCACTCTCTCATTTCCATATAAAGACTGCAGGTTTTGTTTTTTACTTATTTGTCATCACCATTTACAACCACTTTTATATAGATTGGTTCCACTGCTTTCAATATTGTTGGTGTTCATTTCACTTTTTTTTTGTCTTTTTGCCTTTTTCTTGAGCTGCTCCCGTGGCATATGGAGGTTCCCAGGCTAGGGGTCCAATTGGAGCTGTAGCCACCGGCCTACGCCAGAGCCACAGCACTGTGGGATCCGAGCCGCGTCTGCAACCTACACCACAGCTCACGGCAATGCCGGATCGTTAACCCACTGAGCAAGGGCGGGGACCCGAACCTACAACCTCATGGTTCCTAGTCGGATTCGTTAACCACTGTGCCATGACGGGAACTCCTCATTTCATTTTTATTCCCTTTGTCACAGTATCAGTTCAGGATGTTTGACAACCACCCCCTCCCTTGCCTACCTATGAATGTCACTGTCTCTGGTTATCTTGGTTTTCAATGGGTGGTTTTAGTTTTGTGATGACTAATCATGTTTTTAGGTATTTGTCAATTCTGCTCCAAAAGTTGCGAGGGAGGAAGAAGACGCTGTAGATGTGGGAGAGCTTTACCCAAACACTTCGTCCAACCCTCTTGCTTCACCCTCTTATGTCATCACCCCTCCTTACCTTTTCACTTTCATTCTTTTTTTTTCCCCTAGGGCCACACCTGCAGCATATGGAGGTTCCCAGGCTAGGGGTCTAAAACATAGGATCTGAGCCACATCTTCGACCTACACCACAGCTCATGGCAACGTCGGATCCTGAACCCACTGATCGAGGCCAGGGATCAAACCCGCAACCTCATGGTCCCTAGTTGGGGTCGTTAACCACTGAGCCACGACGGGAATGCCTTCACTTCTATTCTTATGTCCTCTCTCTTTATTTTTTATGGTTAACTCCTTACATTGCAAACCTTCCATCCAAGTTCCCTTACATTCTGACTGCAGTACCTTCTTTAGAATTCCTGTGAATGAGCTAGTAAGAAATTATCTGCTTTTGTTTCTTTCAAAGGTCTTTATTGCCCTTTTTATTGAAAGCCATTTTAACTACAAAATAAATAAAATGTTACATTGGTGGCTATTTTCTTTCAGCACATGGAAAATATCATTTTTATTACATGTATATTAGACCTTAAGGCTCTATAGTCCATGCTTTTTCATCTCTCTTCCATTTTTTCCCCATCTTGTTTTACGCTGGCTGTTCCCAGATAGTTTTCTTCTTTTTCTTTTTGTCTTTTTGCTGTTTCTTGGGCCGCTCCCGCGGCATATGGAGGTTCTCAGGCTAGGGGTCAAATCGGAGCTGTAGCCTCCGGCCTATGCCAGAACCACAGCAACGCGGGATCCGAGCTGTGTCTGCAACCTACACCACAGCTCACGGCAATGCCAGATCGTTAACCCACTGAGCAAGGGCAGGGACCAAACCTGCAACCTCGTGGTTCCTAGTCGGATTTGTTAACCACTGCGCCACAACGGGAACTCCTAGTTTTCTTCTAATATTACTGTTGACTACGTTAAGTTTTTGAGTTACTCGTTTCATTTCAAAACATTCAGTTTAGTTCTTTTCCAAATACGCTAGGTCACTTTTTATATTTTCTATATCTGTAGCTTGTGCCTTTTTTTTTTTTTTTTTCTTTTTTGGCCGCCCTGTGGCATATGGAGGTCATGGGCCAGGGATCAGATTCCAGCCACAGCTGCGACCTATGCCAGAGCTGTGGCAATGCTGGATCCTTAACCCACTGTGCTGGTCCCAGGAACCAATTGCATCCTGTTGTGCCATAGCAAGAGTTCCAGCTTGAGCCTAAAAATTCCAATACTTCAATTACTTGTGGGTCTGTGTCTACTTTCCGGTGTTTCTGCCGTTCTCACATGTGATGCCTAATTTCCCTGGGCGCTTGGTTATTTTTGACTATGTGCTTCTCACTGCCTTTGGAAAGTTATACGTAGGGATTCTCTGAAGCCAAGAATAAAAGTGGTCCTTCTAGAAAGAATGTGTCCTCATTGTTGCCACATGAATAACTACTGTCAGTCTGGGATTACTTTAAATTCATGTTCCCCCACACCCCCGTTCAGCCCGGCATGAAGGTAACTTCCTTGTTTTCCCTGGGCTGGGGTCAGTGTTGGTTTTACTTCTGTTAGGTCTTACTGTGGGGTCCCTTTTTTTTTTTTTTTTTGCTTTTTAGGGCCACAACTGCAGCATATGGAAGTTCCCAGCCCTGGGGTCAAATTGGAGCTACAGCAACGCCAGATCTGAGCCATGTCTGTGACCTACACCACAGCTCACAGCAACTCGGGATCCCTGATCCACTGAGCGAGGTCAGGGTGGGATCCAGCCCATGTCCTCATGGATACTAGTCGGATTCATTTCTGCTGAGCCACAACGGGAACTCCTACCTTTTTATTCTGGGTTTTGTTGTTGTTGTTATATTTCCAGTTTGGGATGAGCTTAGGGCTTCGATTTCTCTTCTTTCTTTCACTCCAACAAACACAAGTTCAGTTGCTGGGTTTGATAAATGATCTCAGGGCACAAGCGGCCGCTATGCTCACTTCCCTCAGTTTCCTGCTTTTGCTTAGATATTTTTTCATTTGTCAGATTTTCCTTGTCTTAAGGGATATGGCTTTTTTAAAAAATGTTTTTCTCCCAGCATTTGTAATTGCTTCCAGTGGGAGGGTTGATCTGAATAACTTAGCTTGCCATTAGCAAAAATGGCAGTATAGGAGGTCACTGAGTTGTCACTGCAGCAGCTTGGTTTGTGGCTGTGGCATGGGTTTGATCCTTGGCCTGGGAACTTCTGCATGTCAAGAGGAGGCCAAAAAGGAGTTCCCGTCATGGCACAGTGGTTAACGAATCCGACTAGGAACCATGAGGTTGCGGGTTCGGTCCCTGGCCTTGCTCAGTGGATTCAGGATCCGGTGTTGCCATGAGTTGTGGTGTAGGTCACAGACGCGGCTCAGATCCCACGTTGCTGTGGCTCTGGCGTAGGCCGGTGGCTACGGCTCCGATTAGACCCCTAGCCTGGGAATCTCCATATGCCTCGGGAGCAGCCCTAGAAAAGGCAAAAAGACCAAAAATATAGCAGTATAATCATCTATTTTTTTTAACAACTGCATAATTTTCTTTTATATGCATAAGAGAGTAATTAATCACTCTCTTATGAGGGATACTTTTTCTAATCTTTTGATTTTATAAATAATATTACAGTGAATGAATCTTCACATCTACTGCTTATACAGACACATACATTTTTCTGTAGAGTAAATGCTCAGAAGTGGATTTCAGGACCAAAATGTATCATATATTTTTACTTTTGATAGTTATCACTCAGTTACATTCTAATGCACCAGTAATTAAGAGAGTTTTACCACCGCCTTCCTAGCATTATAATACTCTTGGACCTAGGAGAAGGCAACTCATAAAGCTGTGTTCTCAAATGCTGTCTTGGCTTCTCTAGAAATCGTGGCCAGGAGATTGTGATCAAGGTGGGGACTTGGACTGGATCACAGTTGCTTTTAAAACCCATCATAAGATGAATACTAATTGAGCGTTCAGTCATATCCTTGAGCCCCATGTGTCTTGACTTAAAAAACAAACAAACCGTTAAGCCCATGAAGGACAGAGATCATGTTGGAATTTAATGATAATGCTGATTTCCCTAAGATTAAGTGCAGAGAGATCTGATTGGAATCTGAATTGGGAAGCTGGGAAACATGACTTCCCCAACACTGTAGTTGTCCATACGGTTCTGAAATTTTTCTAGAAACTCATTATGATATGAACTTTATCTCTTTTGAAAAGGTGCCTATTATTGATAAAAGCTCTAAGCCAGGCAACAGGAACAATTCTTAACCAACATTTAGTGTTATGGACTGAGTTGTGTGTGTGTGTGTGTCCCCCCCCCACACCTATTCATATGTTGAAGTCCTAGCCCTCCCCCCACTCCACCTCACCCCCCCCCCCCACCTCTCCACCCCATTATCTCAGAATGCATTTGGAGATATGCCTTTAAAGAGGTAGTTAAAGTGAAATGAAGTCATTAGAGTGAGCCTTAAATCTTTTGGTGTCCCTAAAAGAAGAGATTAGATAGACATGAACATATACAGAGGGAACCCCTTGTGAAGAAACAGGGAGAAGACAGCCACCTGCAAGCTAAGGAGACCTTGGAAGGAAGCAACACTGCTGACACCTTGATCTTAGACTTCTAGCCTCCAGAACTATGAGAAAATAAATTTCTGTTGTTCAAGCCATGCTGTCTTTTATGACAAACTTAGCACATGAATACAGCTGGGGATGGCCAAGAAGTTGTACGTAATGTCTGACTTTAAATAACCTACAGCTTGGAGATCAAGAAAATATGGTGGATGGAAACTTACTTGCCCGTCTCTGCTCTGTTTATTTTAATACACTTCTTAAAGAGTCCACAAATTCATTCAATTTTGAGATAAATGGAAAATCTTTTCTGAAACTTTCAGAACTGTGGTATTTTCTTGTTCTGATTTTTTTGTTGTTGTTGTTCCATAAAAACTTATGGAAGCAGTATTATATGAAATTGCATAATATATATTGATAACTAGAACTGCTTTTCAATGTAGTTGTAAGTCAGGCAGGGGCAGGACTTCAGTTCCCTTTATACTGTGTTCCCCTGTAATGAATAAAGAGTCCAGCTTGGTCCTGGGTCCCTGGCACAGGTAGAAATTTAATATAAATGCCTCACGGGATGACTGGGGGTTACAGTGGAATGGACTGTATGTACTTTGTGGATGAAGGCAAGTGAAGGCTCGCTCAGAGGCCAGCCCTAGACAGTAAGCTAAGATTTGAAACCCCTGTTGTCTCCTTCGGTATATGAGGTTAGAATTTGGCCTAGAAGCTGTCGGGAGATGCATGTTGGGATTGTCAACAGGATACCTGTTTGCTAGCAAATTGAAGAGCAGCCTTTGGAGGCATGATCTGCAAACTATGATGTTTACTGAGATAGAAAAATAGCTTTTTTCATTAATAAATTCTTCTAATGTTTATTTTATAGATTGCTTATGACACAAAATATTTTGCTTTTTTTTTAGGAGAATTTTCAAAAAATCTTCATTTGATATCCTCTGGCCAAATGAAATTTCTTATGTTTAGCATGCAGAAAAAGCTCAATGCTTGCAATCTATTTTTCTTTTCTATATTGAATTTAATAAGCTCTTCAGTCATATTTTTTTGGTGTATGCTATGCTCTGCGTAGCCATTCACGTTACTAAAGACCTGGATGAAAATAATTTCTTGGTAAATCCGTTGTATTATACACATGCCTAATTGCTCAACCCATATTCCCCTAGAATCCATCCCTGTGCTGAAAGCATTAAGTGATTTGCAAACTTAAGTGAGGATGAACTTAATTCCTTACTTATTTACGATCCCTAACCTCAGGTACTTTGTTAAAAAAGGTGGGGAGGGGCATAAAACACATCATAGCTGAACCGAATAATTAGGGGGTTCCTGCAAACTTCCTACATCGATTCACTTTATATGTAAGCCTGACTAGGAAGTCTATAGAAGCATTTCACATTGCAACAATATTAATACCTTTTACTTTTGAAATAATTTCAAAAGCACAGAAAAGTGGTAGGAATAGTTCAAAGAACCCTTATTATCCATCAATCGGAAACCCTAGTCAGGTTTCACCAATTATCCTGCAATGTCCTTCAGAGCAAAAGGATCCAATACAGCGTCATCTGTTGCCTTCACTTGTCAACCCTCTTCAGTCTCTTTCAATCCAGAACAATTCCACAGTCCTTCTTTGGCTTTCAAGACTACAACTCCCCCCCCCTTTTTTTTTTTAACACAACAAGCAAGTTATTTTACAGAATGTTCCTCAGTGTAGGGTTGTCTGAGGTTTCCTTATGTTTAGGTTCAGGTTATGTGTGCATTTTTGCCGGGAATATCACCAAAGCAATGCTAATTCCTCCTTGCCTCCTGTCAGGTGGCACATGATTTCAATCAGCTGATGTTACGTTTGATGTGAACACTTGGATAAGGTAGTGTCTGCCAGCTTAATTCACTGGAAAGCTTTTCTTTTCCCCTTTATAATTGTTAAGCAGGCAGATACTCTGAGACTATGTAAATATTCTATTTGTCATCTTTTACCTGCAAGTTATAGCATTCATTGATATTTCTTGCCTGGACTAATGATTACTAAGATCGTTGCTAATGGTGATTTTCTATTTTATTTCTCTCACATTTAATAGTTGGCAATCTACTAAATGGAAAAGCTTTTCCCTCTCCCATTTATTTGTTTGTTTAAATCTGCATGGATTAAAAGGATATTTTGTTCAATGGGGGGTATAATCCATTCCAATCGCTTTTGATTTTGATGCTTAGATTGTCCCAGAGTTGCCCAGTGGCTGGCTCTTCACACTGGCTTCTGCATCTTTTTCATGTGTCCCTGTCATTTTTCAAGTAATTCATTCCTTCCTGACATTAAATTACCTTTTACACTCATCTTTTGCTTTTGCTGCCCCAGTTCTGAAATCGGTCCTTTTTTCTAAGACTTCTGCAAAATGGGTTTTAGAAATAAAAGGTCTGCATCTGAGTGTTTTTACAGCTATGGGCTGCTGCAGCTTCCAGGATCTCTCAGTGGACCCAACTACAATAGAACATAAATACATCTATATTCATGTTACTGTCTGTCTATCTATCTATTTATACAGACACAGACACACACACACAAAATGAGTTCACAACAGTACTTCCAATTCAGTTCAAACACAGCACAGCACCGCAAGGTTCATTATCCTTCTTCCTTTTTATACTTATAATTTCCTTATCTAACAGCAAGAAATCTGGCTCCATAATCCCCAATATATTTACTTATTTGCTCAATCCCCATATATGCAACAAATCCTCTAACCTGCTGGGCCACCAGTGATTCAACAGCTTTCTCACCGTCCTTGCTTGGGCCTCCCTAGTGACTTCCTAAATTAACTATTAAGGAGGGAAGGAAGGAAACGAGGAAGGAGGGACAGTCATTCATTGTAACACTCATCATGGATAAATATATGAGTAGAAAATCTGTGAATCAGAGAAAGAAAATAGAAAAATAGGGATCCACCCGACTGAGAAGGTCGCATAAGTCAGGTGAGACTAGGTCATGCTGCAGCAATAAACAATCCTAACGTCTTAGCCCCTTAAATCAACAAGTATTTCTTTCTTGAGCCTGCAATGTCCACTGCAAGCCTGTATGGCTCTGCAAGGTGACTACTCTTTGTCTGCTGGCTCAGCCCTCAAGACTGCTTTGACTTCATTGTCTGGGCATCATCATCTCCTTTTTTTGAGCGGGGGGGCACACCTGCTACACATGGAAGTTTCCAGTCTAGGGGTCAAATTGGAGCTGCAGCTGCTGTGCTTCAGCACAGCCATAGCCATGCCAGATCCGAGCTATGTCTGTGACCTACACCACAGCTCAGAGCAACGCTGGAGCCTTAACCCACTGAGTGAGGCCAGGGATGGAACCCTCGTCCTCATGGATACTAGTTGGGCTTGATACCGCTGAGCCACGATGGGAGCACCATCTCTGCATCTTCCGACCCTCCCATGTCAACAGTGGTTTTCAGGGACCTCTGAGGCAGGGGAAGAGAGCATAAACTGAAAGTTCTGAAGCACTTACCCATGGAAGGGACACGTGTCAATTCTGCCTGCATATTATTGGTTAAAGAAAGTCCCATGACCACTCATAATTTCAAAGGCTCAAAGAAGAACAGTTTTCCACATTGCCCGTGAGAGGAGAGCAGACAATACTGGTAATCACAAGGATGATTACTACAAAGCATTTTTTCTCCCCACTGTTGGGAAGTCTACCAACAGACTATTTAGATTCATCTATTTTTTTGGTAAAGAATATTTATTATCTCCCTGCAGCCATAAATATTTTTGAATTCCAAGATAATTAAGATAAAGGTCACATGATACAAAGAAAACCATTTTAAAATGATTACCTCTCAATTTACATGAGACTTAAATCTGAATTTAGAGATGGTTCATGTAGTTTCCATTCTGAAAAACTTTTTAGTAACTATTTAAGTCTCAAATCTGGCCATGCATTAGAATCCTCTGGGGAGGTTTATAAAAGTTGTTGCTGGGCCCTCACTTGCAGAGATTCAGATTGAATTGGCATGGGCGGGGTCTGGAGCACAGTTGCTGAAAAAATTCCCCAGGCAAGTCTAACGCAAAGCCAGGATTAGAATTCCTGCATGCAGCCCGGGCACTGTTGTACTCAGTCCTTCGGCCTTTAAACCACCTCCCAGGAAAACCTCCCCACCCCCTAGGTCCCAATTGTGTGCTCCTGAGCATCTCTGTATTTCCTCTGTGATAGCCTTTATCACCTGACACTATTTGCCTGGATACTTTCCTGTATCTGGCTGTAAGCTCTAGCATGATGGGGCATGTCATCTTCATTTATTAAATGCTCAACTCCTATGATGCCCAACACATACAGTAGGCGCTCCTTTAATGTGTGTGAAATATATTAGTAAACTGGTACATAAAACTGGCCTTAAACCTTTTTGTCATAATGCTTTCTATTCCAGTATAAAACTTAAAGGTGCAGACACACAGTTAGGAAAGGAGCTTGTTTGTATCCTTTGTTAATGACTAAAAACGACCTCTGGCAGAAAGATCCTGGCCTGACTGCATGATGAACGTTTGTAAAACTGGATAAAAACAGCAAGTGAAAGAGTTGATGTTATTATGATGCTCTGAACCCATTTGAGGGTTCTAATGACATATACTCAGGAACTTTTCTCAGGAGCATCAGAAAGGGCTAATCTATTTGTCCAAGCATATTGAACCTGCAAGCATTTGGATAAGATAAAAATAATAATCATATTGCCTGCCGTGTAAAGTATAAACTTATCTGCAGTTCAGGGACCTCCATAACTTCTCCCCAGCCTGCCTTTCTAACCTCTCCTGGTTGAATATCAGTGGAAAGAATGCTTGTGCATTTTGAATCCAGAAACGTTGGAGCCAAATCGCTGTACCATGATATTCTGTCTGAGGATCCTGAGCTGGTTTCTTAATTCCTCTGGACTCCGGATTCCCTATCTGTAAAATGGGGGGAGAGGACCCACCCCTCAGGGTAGATCTGAGGGTTAAGACATTCACTGGGAAGCCTATTAATGTCGCCTGTTGTTACTTGCCAACGAGCTGCTGAGAGAGGCCACCCTCAACAAAAGTTTCTCGACTCGGTGACTTCCTCAGCATAGAGTATTCTTTCTCCATATTTCTGTCCATCCAGTTATTATGCTCAGTAACTGTGAGTCTCCATCCCTTTCCTCTTAAATTATTATCACTGGAATTCCAGTTGTGGCTCAGTGAGTTAAGACCCTGACACAGGGGAGTTCCGATTGTGGCTCAGCAGGTTATGAACCCGACTAGCATCCATGGGGATGTGGGTTCAATCTCTGGCCTCACTCAGTGGGTTAAGGATCTGGCCTTGCCATGAGCTGTGGTGTAGGTTGCAGACGCAGCTTAGATCTGGTGTCATTGTGGCTGTAGTGTAGACCGGCAGCTGCAACTCTGATTCGACCCGTAGCCCAGGAACTTCCATATGCCGCAGGTGTGGCTGTAAAAAGAAAAAAAAAAAAAAGCTATTTCTAAATAAGTCTGAGCAATGGAACCCAAGCAGAGAAGAGGGGGAGCTGTAGCTAGGACAACTGTGTTTTCTGTTGTGCCTTCAGTAGGGAACAACGGGGTAGAAAGAAAAGAATAATGCCTCCACAATTTGCTCACTAATTTCAAATGTGCCACTCACTTTTAATTATTATTTTAGTACTTCAAAGCCTATTCTGTCACATTAATAAAGCCCGAATAATTTTGGAACGGCTCCCATTTAGCCTGCCAGTACCTCTAGGCTGAGAAGTGCCATCAGTGGAATTCTGAGAGAATGACTTCATCTATGGGTCGGGGACAGAAGGATTACTGAGGAGTTTTATTTGTTCTTAGAGTGCCTTTCTATTTCAGGAGGAAAATAATACAAATTCCATTTCTCAGGGGCGAGTGGCGTTATACCGGAGAATTACCTATTTAGTAAAGGAGGGAATTTTTACTCTAAGCCAAGCTCACCATGTTTATAGGTAGCAACCACAGAATGAAAAGAGTTTAGAAAGCAAGAACTTTGCGACTGAACTTTTAAAAAATGAATGCAGGTGAGTAATTGAAAATATTTCAACTGGGTGAAGGCCTGTATTAATTTTACATTGCTACGCTCGTTTCCAGGGTTTCCTGTTGAGATTACAGACTTAACCAGCCTTTACCAGCATAAAGTCATGGAAGACTGATTCGGCACGATGCTCTGTGACGAAAGCTTTCAAGATTAAACCAGTCTGGTAAACCATGCATGCTCGTATTCCCCTCTTGGAGATTCACAATGCATGTCAGCGTATTGAAACTGAGCACTCCAACAGCAAAGATCCTATTTAAATTTAACCCCAAAATGCTTGACTGTGAAACCTTCTAAAAAATAATTATTATGCCTCTTAGCCGCTGAAAACCTAGTATCCTCTGGGGTGCCCACAGGGAACCTCTGAATTGCATACATGGATTAAATGTATTCACTTGCCCACCTAACCCACAGGGTATCCTTTCTGGTAAAGAGTTGCAATAAAAATTATGCGAACAATTTTTAAATTTATTTTTATTCAACTACAGTTGATTTACAAAGTTGTGTGAGTTTCAGATGAACAGCAAAGTGATTCAGCTACATACATATATTCTTTTCCAGATTCTTTTCCATTATAGTTATTACAAGATATTAAATACAGTTCCCTGTGTTATACAGTGAGTCCATGTTGTTTATTTGCAGTAGTGTGTGTTAATCAAGTCCCAAACTTCCAACTTATCCCTCTTCCCTTTTCCTCTTCGGTAACCATATGTTTGTTATCTATGTCTGTAGGTCTATTTCTGTTTTGCATATAAGTTCATTTGTATCATTTTTTTAGATTTCACATATAAGTGATATAAAATTTGTCTTTTTCTGACCTACTTCACTTAGTATGATAATCCCTAGATCCATTCATGTTGCTGCAAATGGCATTATTTCATTCTTTTTTACGGCTGAGTAATATTCCAGTGTGTGTGTGTGTGTGTGTGTGTGTGTGTGTGTGTGTACCACATCTTGTTTATCTATTCATCTGTCAGTGCACACTTAGGTTGCTTCTATGTCTTGGTTACTGTAAAGAGTGCTGCTATGAACACTAGGGTGTATGTATCTTTTCAAATTAGAGTTTTCTCTGGATAGATGCCCAGGAGTGGGATTACTGAATCATATAGTAGTTCTATTTTTAGTTTTTTAAGAAATTTCTGGAGTTCCTGTTATGGTTCTGACTAGGAACCATGAGGTTGCAGGCTCAATCCCTGGCCTTGCTCTGTGGGATAAGGATCTGGCGTTGCCATGAGCTGTGCTGTAGGTCGCAGGTATGGCTCAGATCTGGTGTTGCTGTGGCTGTGGCGTAGGCTGACAGCTGTAGCTCTGATTTGACCCCTAGCCTGGGAACCTCCATATGGGTGCGGCCTTAAAAAGAAAAAAGAAAAAAAAAAAAGAAATTTCCACACTGTTTTCCTTAGGGGCTTCACCAATTTGCATGCTTACCAACAGTGCTAGAAGGTTCCTTTTTTCCACACCTACTCCAGCACTTACTGTTTATAGATTTTTTTGATGATGGTCATTCTAACCTCACTGTGGTTTTTTTTTTGTCTTTTGTCTTTTTTTTTTTTGTGGTTGTTGTTGTTGCTATTTCTTGGGCCGCTCCTGCGGCATATGGAGGTTCCCAGGCCAGGGGTTGAATCGGAGCTGCAGCCACCGGCCTACTCCAGAGCCACAGCAACGCGGGATCCGAGCCGCGTCTGCAACCTACACCACAGCTCACGGCAACGCCGGATCGTTAACCCACTGAGCAAGGGCAGGGACCGAACCCGCAACCTCATGGTTCCTAGTCGGATTCGTTAACCACTGCGCCACGACGGGAACTCCTCACTGTGGTTTTGATTTGCCTTTCTCCAGTAATTAGCGACACTGAGCATCTTTTCACATGCCTGATGCTCATCCCAATGTCTTCTTTGGAGAAATGTCTATTTGGGTCTTTTGCCCATTTTTTGATTGGGTTACTTGGTTTTCTGATATTAAGCTGTATGAGCTGTTTCTATAGTTTGGAAATTAGTCCCTTGTTGGTAGCATCATTTGGGAATATTTTCTCCCATTCTGTAGGTTGTCTTTTAGTTTTGTTTATGGTTTCCTTTGCTGTGCAAAAGTTTTTAAGTTTGATTAGGTCCCATTTTTTAATTTTTGATTTTGTTTCCATTACTCTAGGAGACATATAAAAATTGCTCTGGATGTTTGGGATCTTTGGCATTTGCATACAAATTAAAAAATTTTTCATTCTAGCTCTAAGGAAAATTCCATTGGTAATTTGATAGGGATTGCATTGACCCTGAAGATTGCCTTGGGTAGTATGGTCATATTTGACAATATTGATTCTTCCAATCCAAGAACACAGTATACCTTTCCTTCCGATGGTGTCAGCTTCAATTTATTTCATCAGCATCTTATAGTTTTCAGAGTACAGGCCTTTTGCCTGCTTAGGTTTATTCCTAGGTATTTTATTCTTTTTGATGCAGTAATAAATAGGATTTGTTTCCTTGATATCTCTTTCTGATATTACACTGTTTTTACATGAAGAATAATATGATTTAAAACTAGCCTTAGGGAGTTCCCTTCATGGCTCAGCAGTTAACGAACCCGACTAGGATCTGGGAGGATGCACGTTCAATCCCTGGCCTCACTCTGTGCGTTAAGGATCCGGAGTTGCTGTAAACTGTGCTGTAGGTTGCAGATGCAGCTCAGATCCTGCAATGCTGTGGCTGTGGCTGTGGCTGTGGCTCTGGCTGTGGCTGGCAGCTACAGCTCCAATTCTTCCCCTAGCCTGAGAACTTCCATATGCTGTGGGTGTGGCCCTAAAAAGCAAAAAAATACTAGCCATAATGTTTTGTTTTTATTTTTGTTTTCTGGTAATAGCTTTTTTTTTTTTTTTGTCTTTTTGCTATTTCTTGGGCTGCTCCCGCGGCATATGGAGGTCTAGGGGTTTAATCGGAGCTGTAATCTCTGGCCTACACCAGAGCCACAGCAACGTGGGATCCGAGCCGTGTCTGCGACCTACATGACAGCTCACGGCAACACCAGATCCTTAACCCACTGAGTGAGGCCAGGGATCAAACCTGCAATCTCATGGTTCCTAGTCGGATATGTTAACCACTGAGCAACAATGGGAACTCTGGTAATAGCTTTCATGAGACACAATTCACATACCATACAAGTCGCTCACTCAACGTGTACAATTCAATGGTTTTGGATGTTCACAGAGTTGTACAAACATCATCATAGTTAATCTTAGATTATTTGCATCATGTCAGTAAGAAACTCCATATCCTGTAGCTAACAATCCTTCTTTCCTCCATCCCCCCACCCCAGCCATAAGTAACCATGAATCCACCTTCTATTTCCATAGATTTGCCTGTTCTGGATACTTCATATAAATGCATCATATAATGTGTGACCTTTTGTACCAGGTTTCTTTTACTCCACATAATGTTTTCAAGGTTCATCCATGCTGAAGGATGTGTCAGCCCTTCATTCCTTTAATAATAAAGGAATGAAGGTTGAGAGAAGCCTAGGAAAGTAAGCCAGTAAGCAAAGGGCAAGACTAATGAGTTGTCAGGTTGAGAACTCTTTACTGGTGGGTGCTGTGGGAGTAAGCTCCCTGGCCCTCCCTCTCAGGTCCCCCCGGCCTATCCTGGTTAGGAAAGCATATGCCCTACCAGGGAGAGGAAGGCCATCCTTTTTTTTTTTTGTCTTTTTGCCTTTTCTAGGGCCGCTCCCGCGGCATATGGAGATTCCCAGGCTAGGGGTCCAATCGGAGCTGTAGCTGCCAGCCCACGCCAGAGCCACAGCAACGCGGGATCCGAGCCGCATCTGCAAACTACACCACAGCTCACGGCAACGCTGGATCCTTAACCCACTGAGCAAGGGCAGGGATCGAACATGCAGCCTCATGGTTCCTAGTCGGATTGGTTAACCACTGAGCCACGACAGGAACTCCAGCTGTTTCCAGCTTATTCACTGACTTTAGGAGGGAATTTCCAGAGCGACTGCATGGGAGCCTCAGTGAAAACTTTTAAAATGTATAAAGAGTCAGGGGAGAGAATGCTGCTTCTCTCCTGAGGCATCTACTAGGATCACATAGGGATATTATATTTTCTAATGGGTCTCATAGCAATTTTAAGTAATTAGCTCATTGGAGCTCTGGGGGTGAGAGGAGTTTTTTCTTAGCAGAGCAGGTAAAGCAGGATCTGGGCACAGAATTTATCTCCCAGTCATACTCTCCCCCCAGAGAGAAAAAAAGAAAGGAAGCCTTCATCTCTCCCGGGTACCCGGGATTTAAGTTGGTTTCACACAGGTTGTCTCTGCTTTGCCATGATGTGACTTTCACTGGCATCCCATTGCCTGCTGCTTATTTTATTTTTCTTTTTTGGCCATACTCGCAGCATGTGGAAGTTTCTGGGCTAGGGATCGAATCCAAGTTGGAGCTGTGACCGACACCACAGGGCAGCAATGTCAGATCATCCTTAACCCACTGATTGGGGCTGGGGATCAAACTGGCACCTCCACAGAGACAAGCTGGATCATTAAGCCATCGCGCCACAGCAGGAACTCCAACCCGCTGCTTATCATTGACGGCTGAGCATCATGACCTTCTTTTAGGTTGCAGAGATTAAGGATCCTGAAACAGCTACAGAGGGCATTTTGGAGGTTGCTCTGGCATTGGCCTAAGGAGATCCTAATATAGGTGTGACTGATCAGCTCACCTGTAACACTGGCCTATGTTTAGTGTGGGTTACATTCAGGGGAATACTGGTTTTGGGCATTGGGGCCATGGAACTTACCATGCTTTCATGAATTCATTCAGCCAACATGCCTTGCCAGTAGAAATACAGCAATAAATAAGACAGCCTCTGCCCTCATGGGATTTATAATCTTGCTTAAGTTCTTCTAAATCACAGTTGTCTCCTGTGGATTCTATGAAATACCCAAGGATGTCTCAACTAGTTTCTAAACTGATCTCCCTAGAGAAACCTCAAATGAGCAGGAAGAAGCATCTATATGCTAGGTGCCAGCTTCTCCTCTGTATACTTCACATGCTCCATCTCTTCTCATCTTCCTAGTTAGCCTGGGGTAGGTTTTGTTATGACCCTTTAGCTCAAGAAGTTGGAGCTCAGCAAAGTTTATTAAGAGACAGAGCAAGGACTGACTATAAGATGGTCTGACTACTTCAAGAGACTGGGAAACTTTGGCACCAACCCCCAAGTTCTGGGGACGCTTATACACGAACAAGTGACAACAAAAAGTGTGCTAAATTCAACAGTCATGACAGAGGCATTGATGTACCTCGAATTCTGTAATGTAGTGGAAAGTGAATGGACTTTCATAAATCAGTGAGGATTAATCGCAGAGTAATTGAAATTGCAAAAATAGTAGCTTAAAATTTAGAAGCATATTTATCTTTCACGTAAAAGGTGGTAGGAAAGTCACTGGGGTCCCCTGAAGGGTGAGAGAGGCCCTTCCAACTTTCTGCCTCTTTTTTCTCATTGTTCAAGTTGGCTGCTAGAGCTCCAGATATCACATCCTAGTTCCAGGCATCAGGATAAAAAGGGTATGGCCCTTTCCCTTTGGGAAGACTTCAGCTGTTCTATGTATTACTTCCACTTCCATCTCAGTTGGAATTTAGTCTCATGGCCAACTACTACAAGGGAGAGTTGGAAGTATGCTCTTTTAGCTGGATGGCAATGTGTCCAAATGTGAATTAAGGTTCTATTACCAAGAAGAGGTATCTGGATGTGAGGAGATAACCAGCACTGTTTGCAATAATTTATTCTATGCTTCTTTATTATATGGTAGAAATCTTAGCTATAGCCTATTAACTAAATTGAATTTTTTCTTTCATTTGACAAATACAGGTTGATGTCTGCTCTATGCTTGGCACTGTGTTAAGTGTTTGGAGTACAAAGACCAATAAGACACAATTTAACTGGACTTCATCAAAATTTTTAAAAAATGGTGCATTAAAGAACACCATTAGGAAAGGGATTCCTAGGGAACTCCTGCCATAGCTCAGAATGTTAAGACCCCAACTACTAATCATGAGGATGTGGGTTAGATCCCTGGCCATGCTCAGTGGGTTAAGGATCCGGCGTTGCTGTGAGCTGTGGTGTAAGTCGCAGAAGCAGCTCAGATCTGGCGTTGCTGTACCTGTGGCGTAGGCCAGCAGCTGCAGCTCCGATTTGACCCCTAGCCTGGGAACTTCCAAATGCTGCAGGTGTGGCCCAAAAAACCAAAAATAACTAATGAAATAAATAGAAGTATATTCATCTTTCATGTAAAAGGTGGTAGGGCATATTAATGTCACAGGGCTGAGGTGAAAGGGATGGGGAAATCAGGGTGATGGCTATAAGGGATGTGGGGTAACTTTCACAATTCCAGAGTTGACTGAGGTGATGTGTACACAACACTGTGACTATATTAAAAGTGATTGAACTGTATACTTCAGTGTATATAATTATGGTATATGTATTATATCTCAATAAAGCTATTTTAAAACAGACACAATTTGTGTCCGATTATGATTGATCCTTTATGCTGATGCTTAGGGGTGCTTAGGAGGGGAAACAGAGCAGTGGTTCTCAAAGTGGGGCCCTGGACCAGCAGCATCAGCCTCACTTGGGAAGTGGTAAGAAATGCACATTTTCAGGCTTCAGTCCGCATTTACTAAATCAGAAACGCTGGGAGTGGGGCCCAGCAATCTGTGTTCAAACAGTCAGCTAAGTGATTCTGGTGCCGGCTCAAAACTGAGAGCCAGTGGATTTAAAGGGACGGAGGGGAAACATTTAGGATGCTACTTCACTAATCTAGGTCAGAAATGATGGTGGGGGTTGGCGGCTTGAAGCAGGGTAATAGAAATTGGGGTATACAGATGGATGGGGATTGCCTGGGTTGGGGGAGAGGAGTGAAAATAACTCCCTCTCCCGCCTCAAATGATCCTGCTCTTAAAATTATTTTTTATCGAGGTGTATCTGGGAATACTTCTAAAAGGGTCCTAATGTACTTATCTATTTCAGCAGTGAGTCAAGAGGTCATGGTTAAAACTGATGTGAAAAAACTCGAACGTTTATTTAAATGGCTATTGGACCTTATAAAAAGAGCTAAAGAAACAGTCATCAACATTGTGGAGGGAGAAAAAGAATAATGAATATTAATTTGGTCTCCATCTTAAATCTTTTTAAAAATATTATATTATCTTGTGTGATTATCATTCTAATACATTTAACATTTTTTTTGGCTGTCCTTGCAGCATGTAGAAATTCCCAGGCCAGGGATGGAACCTGTACCACAGCCGCGACCCAAGCCCCGGCAGTGACAACGACAGATCCTTAACCCGCTGCACCTCAAGAGAACTCCTGATCTTGAATATTTTTTAAAAACTTTTATTGAAGTATAGTTGATTTACAAGGTTGTGATAATTTCTGCTCTACAACAAAGTGACTCAGTTTTACATGTCTGATCTTGAATCTTTTGAATGATAATCTCTTAAACTGACGATGAAAATTTTGAAAAGAAACATAAGCCTGTTATGTAAAAATAACCAAACCCAGAAATGATTAGAAGACATTTCCTCTGATGAGATGGTCTAGGTGGGGCTTTTTACTATATGTTTTTCTGTACTTAAAAAAAGGTACAAAAATAAAGTGCTTATTTTTTAAAAAACCCACAGCCTTCTAATGAGGCAGATTATACTTTCTATTAATCTCACTAATCTGATCCTTCTTAAGGTATCAGCTACAGTTTATGCATAAATCTGAAAAACCAAAAGTTTTAAGAGGAAATGCCAGAGAATTAAATATGAGGAAAATTCATCTAACAATAACACAAATAATCCAGTGTTTCCAGAGCCTCAGTAATTGATATATTTTCAATGTGAGTTAATAACTGCAGCATCGTTGATTTTCTTGCTATTTTCTTTGCCTAATTTTGAGGTGCTTTTGCCCTGTCTCCCAGGTATGAAACGTATCTCTCTATAGACTTGTTTCACTAGGTCCACCCAAATCAATAACATCTATTGGTTCCGTCAATGCTCATGTGACCTGTGACGTCACATTTCATCAATGTGACATGTGAAAACAGTTCTGTGCTTTCACATTTCATCAATGTGACATGTAAAAACAGTTCTGTGTTTTCACATGTCACAGGGGTAACCAGGCAGCCCAGGAAGCTCGAGACACATTCTGGTCAGGCTGTCAGCTCCATCACCCCTCTAAAACCTCTCTCTTCGAGGCTCAGTGACCTTCACGTTTCCAGACTCGGGGGTCCCTTTATGGTGCACACCTGTGCTATCTATCAACCCCAGCTGATCATTTACTCATTATCTTTCCTTGGCTCCCATGACCCCACCATCTTGCTTTTCAGACTTTGCTGATTGCTTCTTTCCAGTTCTCCTTTTTTGGTTCTGCCTCTAACCACTGGTTCTTCAAGGATGAGTCCCTCAGACCTCCTCTCTAGATACACTCACCTACTCAGTCCCTAAATGATCCTGTCCAAGCCTCAAGGCTTTAAATGGCATCTATAAGCTGATAGATAGCACTCTGCTTTATACAAACTGCTACCTTGCACTTCCAGCTGCCTAAAAAGTGTCTCCATTTGCATGATGAATAAGTAGTCATTTCAAATTTAACATGTTCCAAACCCCCACCCCCCGCCAACCCTTATTCTTTTGCAGGCTTTCCCAGCTCAATAAATGGAGACATGCTTCTTCCAGTTGCCTAGCCCAAGTCACATGGATTTATCCTGGTTCCTCTCCTACCCCAGGTGGCTCTTTTGGCAACAGTGCAGGCTTCCCTTTGAGTATTTTCAGAAAACCTTTCTCAACATCTCCATTGCCAGAATCCCGGGCTGAGCAGCCAGCCTGGATTATTTGCAATAAATGGTCTTCCTCTATCCACCATTGTACCTTTCCAGTTAATTCTCCACAGAGGCAGAGCAAGACTCTTAAAGCACGCAGTGGATCATCTTACTCCCCTGCTCAAGCCCTCCAATGGCCACCATCTCACTCAGAGAAGAAGGCAGTCTTTATATTCCCCCCCAGGTGTGACCTTAACTAGCAAACAATACTGTGGTTCTCTTTCTTTTATTAGGATTTGTTTAGGTTTTGTTTCACTCTGTTCTGCTTGAATCCTTTTCCCGCAGCTAGCTGTCTTGAAAACAGAGGCCACTGAACACAGAAAATATGAAGTGAGAGTAAGTGGCTGAATCAGAGTATTTCTGCTCAAAAATAAAGAATAAAGTAAAAAAGAATAGTGTTGAATATGCCCCAATAATGAATGTTTATGATATGTGTAACAAGTGACAAGGCCAGTCTATAAAGTAGGTGCTCCAGGGATATACTTTATTTTTCTATAATTCAATTTATATCTAGAACCAGTGCTGTCCTGGAACACTTTCTAAGATGTTGGAAATGTTCTATATTGCCATTGTCAAATATAGTAGCCATCTGCCATCTTGAAAAGGACAGGAGTTCCCATTGTGGGTTAAGGATCTGGCATTGTCTCTACAGCAGCTCAGGCTGCTGCTGGGGTGCAGGTTCCATCCCCATACTTCCATATGCCACCAGAGGGAAAAAAAAAAAAAGGCACAGACCCAGAGGTTGAAAACACAACCAATGTTGAACAAACTCGCTCAAGGGAAAGATTTCTTGGTCAGTTCAGCAGACCCTTGTGCTCCCTTAATCCCATCAGTGGCACCTCAGTTTCATAAGGCTCCTTGAAGGACTAGTTCTCGGTCTCCCAGTTGTCATTTGCTGAGATGTCTGAGTTCTTATTTGGTCTCGGGGCATATGGTCTCTCAGGAGTCTATAGCTTCTGGTTTGCTGGTTAACCCCTAAGTATTACTTGTGACTTTGTGTGTGTATGTGTGTGTGGGGGGAATATGTGTGCAATAGGTGAATATGCATTTGCTCTAATATTTGAGAACATTCAATTCTGCTGCAGAAAAAAAATAACACTCATTAAATGTGCTAAATACAGATAAGGTAACTAGTAACTTATAAGTCATGCCAAACAGATAAAATAAGTAAGGCTTATGTGTACTGAACACAGAAGGGAAGAACAAAGAAGCCTATTTTTCACAAAACACAAAGTGTACATGGGGCACCAGAGGCGCCTAATCTTCAGATACATTAAATACACCGGAGGTATGAAGCACTTGGTATTTATAAGGTCTTAAAGCAGCCAGTCATTGGTGACACCCATTCTGGCCCCAAGTGTCCTCTGCCAGGTAAGACCACAGCTGCTCATCAGGCTATCTGGTGAGCCACAGCTCTGGCCAGGCTTACACATCCCTGTGGCTCTCCTACGAACAAGTGTCTGTGTTGGACCCAGGCATCTTCTGTCTCTTGGTCCTCTTTGCTCAAACCTTATCTTTGGTTCTTGTAGCCACACCATTAGCAGGAAAGGCTGATGAGCCAGGGAGAGGGGTCCTATGAGCATCACATAATCCAGGTTTCAGGTAGTGTAATCCTTCTACCGTTAGTATCACAGTACTAACACACCCTGTCCTTGGTATGTTACCTGACCCGGCCGGCTCTTTCTCTTTGTCTCTGGGTGCATGTTTTAAACTGATTTAATAAATTGGGTGATTTGCACATCTTAATTTGGCCTTTCTGATCCAGAACCTCTGGGGTAACTTGCTTGCTGGTGTACTTAGAGACTATCATGGCATCAAGGTAACTTCCCTCATGACTGTAGGACAAAATCAAAGACTTCCAAATACTTTCCTGAGTGACCTGGGGAGTGAGGCTGCTGAAAGCTTTCTCTGCCTAGACAGACTGTCCTTTGTCTCTTGCTTCTGTCCTACTATGCTAGTGTGGGGGACTGCGGCAAGATTTGCTACTTCTCTGTGCCCCACCTAAGGAATAGACACAGCCATTGCCTGCTCTCAGATCCCCAAATTTATCAGAAGGCTCTACCTACGTGACTCCCTCTTTGGAACACCCACCAATGTCTACGTAGCTTTCTTTCTCCTCCTCTCTCAGTTTGAAAGGTCTGTATCTGCTTTGGAAAACATTCTTTCCCCAAATCTGCGAATAACAATATAAACTTTATGCCTCTAGTCCTTAAGGATCTTGGTGTTGATTCTGATAATCCAGCCTTTTGAAACTTCCAAAAATGCTTTATCTCAAACTATTGTCTCTTGTTTCAAAAGTCCAATTTGACAGGCAATGTCTCTTTATCACTTTGCATTTCTGTTACGGCAACCCCACTCTGAGGGAGAGCAATGGGAACACGTGCAGACACAGGTGCACACCCTGCTGCCTGAATGGGGACGGATGGGGGAGCTTGGGAGACTGGGGAAAGCAGCCGCACAGGTCAGTATTTCAAAGTACCCTTCTTCCCCATTTGTGAAGGATCACACACAGCCTTTCCAGCTTTAGTAAAGCAGGTCCAAGGGATGTCCGCACCCAGGGTTTGGATGATTTCGCAGGCTGCTCCTCTCTGTGTCATAGTCCACTCTTCAGCTTGTCTTTTTGCAATAACAAGATGGTTCTGGCAGTTCTACAACATTATCAGTAGAGTTCAAAGGATGCTATGCTATCTCTTCTGAAAATATTTTGCTTACCCTCTATCTCATTTTATTTTTTTTTCTTTTTTGGCCACCCTGCAGCATATGGAGTTCCCAGGCCAGGAATCAGATCTGAGCCACAGTTGCAACCTGAGCTGCAGCTGCAGGCAAGGCCAGGTCCTTAAACCCACTATGCTGGGCCAAGGACGGAACCTGTGTCCCAGCACTCCCAAGGTGCTGCTGATTCCGCTGCACCACCCGGGAACTCCTCTAATTTTACTTTTAAAGTCTCCTGACTTTGGTTCTTCAAGGGAATGGAGATAACACTTACTGATTACCTTCCACATGCTGGGCACTGCTTTCCAAGAGTTCCCTTTTTAAAATGTAAATTCCCTCTGGCATGGAAAACCCCCTAAGCTCTCATTATCTAACCCCTAGAATTAACTTATTAGAACCATTTCCATCTGTCAGGGCCAGCTGTGATCAAGGCCACATGAGGCTGGGGTTGGGACAGCCATCCTGGGAGGGTGTAGGGTAAAAAGCCTTGAGAAAGAGGAATGGGCAATGAAAGGGGGCAACGGGGGTGGATTTCCAAATCAAAGTTGGCCTGCTCCACAAACTGTGCCCTCTGGTGGCTCTGAAGTAAGTGATGTGCTAATTGAAATCCCTGTGGATTCATTAAAGTAGCCCCGAGAAGAAAATCTCTGCTTTGCACTAAGGGTAGCTACGAGTTCAGGTATAAATATGAAAGGAATGAAATTCATTGCTTTAAAAAAAAATTCTCTCCTTTTGGCTTTTTTTTTATCAGTCCAAATTATAGAGTTTTAACATCAGCTTAATGATTCCAAATGCAAAATATTGATCATCCGTTGAAAGAAGAAGCGTAGGTCATATAAACAGGCTGGCCTGTTTGTATGAGGTAGACTAGTCATGCATAATTGATTCACATGCATAAAATGAGTTATGCATACAACAGTATACTACTCAGCAATGAAAAGGAGGAAATTACTTACTGATATATGCAAACATGTAGATGAATCTCAAAAACTCAAAAGCTATTGAGCAAAAGAAGCTAGGCACAAAAGGATATATCCTGTATGATTCCATTTACACAATGTTTTTGAACAGGCAAAATTCATCTAAGCTGAAGACAGTCTAAATGGGGGTTACCTTGGCAGAAGTCAGAGGGGAGGAATAAAGCATGAGGGAATTTTCTGGGGGGATGGAATTGGCTATCTTGATTCCGATTTTGGTCACCTGGACACACACGTGTCAAACCCCAAGAACTGTACAGTTCAGATAGGTGCATTTTACCATCTAAAAATATATCACAATGAAAACAAGTTCAAAAAACATTTCCTGGTATTCTGTTGGGCTAGCCTTCGCCAGAATTGGCTGACTGCACCTTGGTGGGCTGGCTGGGGTAGCTGACAATGTAGGTAGATCCAAGTGCAGAGCCTAAAGGGCAAACTGTGCAACATGCAACCTGTACTACGTAGAAGTGCCACACCTGTAGGGTTGCTGACATGCCATGTCATCAATCACTTTACTCTGGACTACTTGCTCTAAAATACAGATGACACAAGCACATTCCATCGATAACTGTTTTGGATTTTTTATTAATCCAAAACGGTTTTTAATGGAAAAAGTGCAGACTAAATTAATCCCCACTTTATTTAAAGAAATTATTCGAATGGCTTATTTTTCTCTGTCCTACTCTCCATGAATTCCTTTTGTTCTAGAAAAAAAAGTAGATTAAGAAATAAAGTAGTTCAGCTCTGCTCCTATAGTGTACTTACTATACCTATACATATTTTTCTTTCTTTCTTTCTTTGTCTTTTGCCTTTAGGGCCACACTCGCGGCATATGGAGGTTCCCAGGCTAGGGGTCTAATTGGAGATACAGCTGCCGGCCTACGCCAGAGCCACAGCAATGCCAGATCCAAGCTGTGTCTGCGACCTACACCACAGCTCATGGCAACGCTGGATCCTTAACCCATGGAGTGAGGCCAGGGATTGAACCTGTGTCCTCATGGATACTAGTTGGGTTCATTAACCACTGAGCCACACGATTAGAACTCCCATATCTTTCCAATACATAACAGTAAGTTAAAGTGTGATGGAGACTTTATTAGGCTTCCCTCCTCCATCCTTCTTTAAGGCACATAGTGGACTGTGATATAGGAGGAACTGCCTCCTAGAATAACTACTGCCTCCTGGAAAACTGAGCTGAAGTCGTTTTTTTAAGGCTGAAATAATTCTGAAAGATCTATAACATATTTTCTCATTCTAGCATTTTTCTATTCTTATTGAGAATAAGAATCATGATTATTTTCATTATTCATTCTCTCCTGTTGTTTATTCCTTTCCTGAAGTCATAATTTTCTTCTTGAGACATCCCAGTTGGTTGCTATGGAAATGATTATTTTGCTACAAACATAAAATTATGACACGCAGTAAAGAATAAGCATCATGAGCAAAAGAACTCTTGGAAAAAAAAAACTTATCTTGTTAAAGCCAAAATAACACTGAAAATTGTTAATCTGTGAGAGAAGTTGTCCCAAGTTTTTCCTGAGGCAATAATTTACCTTGACATTTTCTTGAATGGTTATTCAACCCACAGATGAAGAATTTAGGGTTTGAACACATTTGTGGGCACTCACACTTCCAGAAGTAAAAGTCTATCCGAAGTTTTGAACTTAAATGTTCAAATGACTCGATATTGGTATAATCATTTAATTCTTCTACCTATCATACCTCAGAAATATAATTCTGTTCAAACTGAGCCTTTTAAATTCCGGTGGAGTCATACTAACTGTATCTATATGCACAATTACAATTAAGTTTTATGTTTCGCTTTTATTACATATGTTATTTCTCCTGTTTCCACATCATCTCAATATTTACTGTTTTTAATTACATTTGAGAAACTGCTTACCCTGGTTCCCTATAGTTAAATACTGAGGTTGTATCACGTCTTTTTGTCATTATGAATGAAACTGCTATGTACATATATGTGTGCATGAGTGTGTACATGTATCTTGATAGTAGGTCTTGAAAGCAATTCTCAGAGTTAACTCAGAGAAGTGGGGTTTCAGGGTAAAGAGTAGGCGGATTTTAACGTCTAACACTGCCCTACATACACACCCCCATAAGACGTTTGTTACATCGGGGTCCTTGCCATCTCCACTACCTTTATGGCAGGTGCTGTGGATGGCTCTTGCAGGTGAGGGAAACCAGGACAAATGGAAGCTCCAAAGAACTTTGCGAAGAAAGCAAACCTTCTATACACTGAGGTCAGGGAAGCGACGCCCCTTGACTCAGGCCTCTCTTAGAGAAGGGCATGTTTGGAAGCTGGTCTTCCTTTGTCCCCTTACTTCTTCCTATTGCACTGAGCTGTGCTTCGCAGGGAGCTCCCAGAGTCCTGGGAAGCTGAGGGAGCTCAGTGTGTTCCTGTTTCCGTTTAATTTGTTGGGTTTTGTGTCCTTTCTCTTCCAAAATGATTTCAGGCAGATTATATAAAGAGACCTAAAGTACAGTAGAAAAATGCCAAAACCAAAAAGATAATCAGGTCAAAGAGAAACAATGAGCAAGCAAAATACATATTCCTTAGATAGATACTTTAAGATCACATGGAGCTGGAAAAGCTGTGACATGAATTTCACTCTGAGGAAGGAGGGAAATAAAACCCAGCTCCTGATAAACTAGTTGCCCAAGAGAACTCTCAGTGAATTCTGTCACTGAATCCGTGTCTTAGCACCTCTTGAACTTCAGGACATTGCCACATCATACTTTCATTTCAGCCATGTGGTTGTCAAGTTTCTCTGGGGTGGCCAATGCCGCCACTGAAATAGCTGGATTTACAAAGCCTGGTCCCAGAAGCTCCTTGTACTTGATGACCAAATTTTGATGACAGCCACCAGGTGGGTAGTCATATAGGCTGAAGGGGGAGAACTTAGGCATACATACCTGAGAGCCTCAAGGTGTTTCATTCCATTTGAATTTGATTTTAAATACTTTCCTGATGATGGAAGTAATATATAATGCAGCTTTATTGTAGGAAACGGAAAAATTACAAAGAAGAAAATAAATGTCGCTAAAATTTACTGCATAGAATTTTTTAACCTTTATATATATTTCCTTCCATGGTTATGGTTTTGTAGGCATGTATGTTTCTATGCATGCATACGTGTGTATGTACATGTACGTCTATATAAATACACACACATGTCTAGAAACTCCATACAAAGCAAACAGGAAAGAAACAAATGGAAAAGATTCTCTGAAGCACTGTGGTGTGACTGCTGGGTGTTTAAAAGAGTCTCTTTCACTTTATCATGGTTAGAAATGGAATGAGGTTGAGGACCAAGTCCGTTCACATGGCAGTCCCTCCAGTTTTCCTAAGACTTATATCCCTCAGGAAAACTTGGCAGTTTTTGAGATATGGGTACCACACATTTCCTGTTGGGGTTAACAAAATTACATTTTTTTTTTTTTTTTTTGCTTTTTAGGGCTTCATCTGCAGCATATGGAAGTTACCAAGCTAGGGGTTGAACTGGAGCTGCAGCTGCCGGCCTACACCACAGGCACAGCAATGCAGGATCCGAGCCGTGTCTGCGACCCACACCACAGCTCATGGCAACGCCGGATCCCTAACCCACTGAGCAAAGCCAGGGATTGAACCCACAACCTCATGGTTCCTAGTCAGATTCATTTCCGCTGAGTCACAATGGGAACTCTTCTGTGTGTTTTGTTTTGTTTTTAACATGGCAAACAAAAATATTTGTTGTATTATATATTCCCCTTACCATTTCTAATATCTATAGACTTTTATTCTTTTCTTTTGTATCTGGATGTTTACCTAAATTCTCTTTTAACTACAAGATTGTTTTCCTGCAGAGGTTTTCCTCAGAATGAAACATTTCCTGAAAATCATGATGATGTTATCACCTTCCTGCCAACTGGTAAGTTTTAAATCACTATATTTACTGATTATCTTTCTAAATGTGAATGGTATGCTGATATTCTTTTTTCATTATTCCATCTGTGAATCATAGCTTTCATATCTATAATTACTATTTCTATTATCCTTTAATGAATACGAATATGTGACCAGTGACTGGAATTAAACAAAAGTTAAGCCAACAAGAAAAATAAAGAAAAATTATCTATTCCATTAATTCTTGCTTTTCTGGTCACAGTTTTTTCCCCTTGTCCTATGGATTGGCTTCTTTCCAGCCTTACAGGAGAACAGGACCAGCAGTCATGGAGAAAAACAAATGTCAGCCCTGGAGGCAGCTAGATCTTCCTGAATAGTATAATGTGCTCCACTTTACAGGGACCCTATCATGATATATAGAATTTGCCAAGAATTTTAAATTATACTTATTTTCCTTTAAATTACCTAAATGACACAACTGATATAAGAAACTGAGAACATTAAAAAGTACAAATTAAAAAATCCAAACTACTCAGAATGGTCATATCTTTAAAGAACTTCTGTTTTACCTTGGCTTTCCCCAGAAAGAGCCTTGGACAAGGGCTCTTGAGCAGGTTGTTTCTTTGGGGAAGTGATCTCGGGGAACAAGAGTGGAGGGCTGAGGAGAGGGAAGTAGGGAAGCACGGACAGGCAATCAAAGGTGTACTGTCAAATTGCTGACCACTCTGGGCAAGATGAGCTCAATCACTGGGTACCGTTGGAGGAGAGGAGACACATAGAAGGTGCTGTAGATTGTTCACTCAAGAGATGGAAGAGGTGGGTGTTATTCAGTGGTGTGTTGGGCCCTGCGTGTCCCAGCTTGGCCCAGTCTACAGTGCACATCTCTTGCCAACTTTGTGTTCGATGACATCAAGTTGGTGGTTTGAAACTGACCACAGAGGGAGTATTTCCAACAAGGAAACTGGTGAATGCCCCAAATCAGGCCTCTTTTTGGCAGCAAGCTGGATGTTAAACATTGGCCAGCACGTGACTTGAAATATTTATTCACTGGCTTCCATCTTCCCTCAGTCAAGCGTCATTGTACGGGGCACGAACTCTCTTGTTCTTCCAAATCTGCACAGAAGGCCAAGAGGGTTTCTGCAGATGAATCATGAGGGTGAGAAAACCTTCTCTCAGCAGCAGCAGCAGCAGCAGCAGCAAGCTACTGTCAGGTTACACCTGCTCACCTGGTTTCAACAGCAATGACTGAAGTGAAAAGTCTAAGTAAGGGGATGTGAGGCTTAAGAAGCATTCAATCCAGTGCTATCAACGTTTAGATGGTTCTCTTCCCATTTTTAACGGGTACCCCCATGTTCACACACACATAAAGGCAGTTTTGAACTCACCAAAATGGCACCATACCAGCCATCCTCTGTCTCCTTCTCAGCTTTTTTTGGTCTTTTTGTCTTTATAGGGCCACACCCGAGGCCTATGGAGGTTACCAGGCTAGGGGTCAAATTGAAGCTCTAGCCCCCAGCCTATACCACAGGGACAGCAACATCAGATCCAAGCCACGTCTGTGACCTACACTGCAGCTCACGGCAACGCCAGATCCTCGACCCACTGAGCGAGGACAGGGATTGAACCCGCAACCTCATCGTTCCAAGTCGGATTCGTTTCGGCTGTGCCATGATGGGAACTCCCTCCTTCTCAGCTCTTGGTTACTTGACAATAGTTGGCAAACAACTATTGACTTTTAGTGGCTGCAAATTATTAGTGGTACCATAAAGTATGTTACTAATCTTCCACTGTTGCATAACTAGGCTGTTTCCAATTTCATGCTACTACAAATAGGAATATAATGTATATATTTGTATCATTATGCATATTCTGATAAATTCTTTGAAGCAGAATTACTGGATCAGAGGTCATGCATATTTTTAAGACTTTTTACCACATTGCTTAGCCCCAAATATATGTGTCAATAAAGCCCCTACCTTATGAGATTTTGAAGTCTTTTCTAACTTTGTTATGTTAGAATTCTCTCATTCTAACATGGAAGTATAATGATTCTTGTAGGATTAGCGTGTCCCCGATAAGTAAATAGATAGATTGCCAACAACTCTATGTCCAATAGCCCTGAATAGTATATACTTTTGAAAACAAAGCCATTTTACTTTAAGAGCTATACCTGCATAAAGAAATCATATATTTTCTATATTTATGATCCTTAGGAACAAACTTGGAGCAACCTACAGATTGATTCATTTTAGGCTTTAAAACTTAAGTACGACATTCCTATAACTGCGATTAATCACTACTCAAATAATTATTCTAACATGTCTTTAGACTCAAAAAGGCTTTTGTCTATAAATCCACTCTACGTAGCTATTTTATTTGGAAAAGAGCATAATGCGGATGACAAGTGATTCATTGTTCCTGGAGCCAAGTAACATCATTCTGGAACAAAAGGAAAGAGAAAAATAGTAACAAACATTGTTGTGATATTTTGAATTTGTATTTAGTTGATTCTTCAACACTGTTCTAATCTATCATACTTTGTTTTAGTTCATTTTTCTAGTTAGATCTCTAGTAACAAAAAAGAATATTTGAAATCTTACATATGGGCTCAGATATTTAACAACTCAAGGCACTGTCATCGGGTTCAATTCTATCACTCTATAAGAGGTAAGAAAAAAAATCACTGTAACAAAGTCGACTGTAGTGTTTTCTGAAAGGCTTCAAATATGGCATTCATCACAAATGTTTAGTGAACCAGCCAGACGCCTTTCCCAAACTCACAGAGCTTGGAATTAAATAACACTCTCATGAAAATAATGAAATTAAGGACCAAAGGCCTAAACTTCTACAGGATCCCTCCCCACTTCCATTGCCTTTTCAGATGCTGAACCTTATCTTTGGAGTCATTTCCTTTCTAAACCAATGAAGGGCCAGGTACTGGCCTAACGTTAAGGAAAAGCTCAGAAATGTGATTTGCCAGGTTGAATCACACCCCCAACTGCATCCATTTTTATACCAGAGATCAACCAAGCAGCAGCATAAATAACAATCATACCTATTTTAATTGATATCAACCGTATTCTCAGCCTGTCTCCAGGTGGTTAACATCTCCTCGCTTTTCATACACACACACACAGAGAGATCCTCTGAAAATCTCAGTTATTGGGGGAACAGGACTGTCCTCAGTGACCATGAAACTTAGGAGGCCAATACTGGCTTCCCGTGCAAGCTGGTCCTGGTAGAGTTGTGAGGATAACAGCCACTTATCAGTGGTGCTCTCTTCTCAGCGTGGCCAGAGGCCTTCTTCCTACCCCTTACATACAACCTCTTACATTTCTGCCACCCATTTTCCTTTCTTTTCTTGCGTTTTGGGGCCACACCTGCAGCATATGGAAGTTCCCAGGCTAGGAGTTGAATAGGAGCTGCACCTGCCGGCCTACGCCACAGCCACAGCAATGCAGGATCTGAGCTGTGTCTACAACCTACACCACAGCTCACGGCAATGCCAGATCCTTAGCCCACTGAGTGAGGCCAGGGATCGAACCCACACCCTCATAGATACAGTCAGGTGTATTACTGCTGAGCCACAATAGGAACTTCCAGCTAATATGATATTAATCTGAGTGTAATAAAATGCAAATTTTAGCAAAAAATAAAGCTTTACGTCAACGGGATAGCTCTGAATAGTAACTGAAGGTACTGGAGAGACTATAGAATATATTCAGGCAGAACAAAAGAAAACTCGGGGTGGGCGCAGGCACCAGGCCACAGCAAGAAAAGCTCACATTTCAGATGACAAAATACACCTGGGTTCAAATTCTTTCTGTCAGTTTCTTCGAAATGGGGATAAAGGCAGTTCCTTTGTGAGATTTTATCTTTTTATAGTGTGGATTATGCATGATAATGTCTGTACAGTACACGGACCACTGTGCTTGATAAATATTGGCTATTATCGTTACGCCTTTGAAGTCAGATGCCTTTGAAGTTGTGAATTCTGTATAAGACCACGTCTTCAATCCCTTTTCCTATATGTAAAGTGGGATACAGAAGGGTTCTTGAACTGAGTCCAAACTCCAATAATTTGAAATATAGAGAAAAACATCGGAAGGGAGAGTGGAAAGAGCGGTTTATAAAACTTTAGTTTATTTTTCTAGAGAAAATAGTGGCTCTTACACTTTAGTTTGCATTAGAATCACTAGGAAACTTTCCCTCTTTCTATGTTAATTTATTCAGCACATTTTAACTGCCAACATACTGTGAACCACATATATTCTTTCCTCAGGAAATCTGCTTTTAAATGCAATGTCTGGGGCCCATTTCTAAGAAATTCTGATTTGGAAGATCTTGAGCAGGACTCAGGGACTCCGCATTAAAAAAAACAAAAAAACAAAAAACAAAAACCTAGTCTTTCTGAGACTGGACAACTGTGGACAAACTTGGAGAAACAGGGCTGGAGAAAGTGTGCCTTGATTTCCACTTGGCAAATACACCGGGGAGAGTCTCTTTCATGAGACTTTTGGTAATTCGAAGGAAAAACAAATCCTTTCAGAAGTGCAAAGATTTAAGATGATGAAAGCTAAATAGATCGGGAAAGGAAACTAAAGGCCATCTTCATTGTGAGTGAGATGAAATCTTGGCAGACTGTTACTTGTAGGAAATGCTTCTTTGTTCTTAATATAGATTTAGACTCCTATGAATCTGGACATTATTTTGCTCCCCAAAGAGTTACCAAATAGTTTCACCAGGAGAGCTGGCACAGAGGCAGACGGGAGCAGAAGGAAAGTCTAGATGGCCTTTGTGGGTGTGATGCCTTCCAGAAGGGTGGAACTGGGCCGGGAGGGAGTGGCTCAGCATCTTTAGCTCTGTGCATGACTCCCTTTGGTGTTCCTTTAGACAAAATGTCCCAGACTTGGGAAAAGGTACCATGTCAGGTTGGATGCTGAAGTCAGGGCTTCTTGGGTAGTCCGCCATCCCAGAAGGTAGAAGATCCTCAACCACAAAGTCCTCATTCAAGCGCTGGTGGGGGCCTGGGCTCTGGGAGAAGAAATCTGGTCTGAGGTGCTCTTGCTGGGGAAGGCGCCAGCCGTTGCAAGATGGTGGCTGCAGGCCAGGGACTAAAGAGGAGAGCTAGCCGGTGACTCCAATTTGGAGAGGCTCTTCTTATGGTTCAGCTTGAAGGTTTTGCTTTTATTTTGATCTTTCATTTGCTGCTTTTTGTTATTTCTAACCCTTCAGTGAAAGTGGGTGCATTTGGCAGATTTTTCAATTCCCAAATATTGAGTCAGTACCATATTCTTTTTTTTTTTAAAGCATTTTTGTTTATTACTCAAATGGATTTATCACATCTGTAGTTGTATAATGATCATAACAATCTGATTTCACAGGATTTCCATCCCACAGCCCAAGCACACCCCTCCACCCCCCAAACTGTCTCCTCCAGAGACCAAAAGTTTTTCAATGTCTGTGAGTCAGCATCTTTTCTGCAAAGAAGTTCAGTCTGTCCTTTTTTCAGATTCCACATGTCAGTGAAAGCATTTGATGTTGGTGTCTCATTGTATGGCTGAATTCACTTAGCATGATAATTTCTAGGTCCATCCATGTTGCTAAAAAATGCTGGTATTTCGTTCTTTTTAATGGCTAATATTCCATTGTGTATATGTACCAAGCCTTCTTGATCCACTCCTCTGTCGATGGACATTTAGGTTGTTTCCATGTTTCGGCTATTGACAATAGTGCCGCAATGGACATCAGAGTACATGTGTCTTTTCGAGTTGTGGTTTTCTCTGGTTAGATGCCCAGGAGTGGGATTGCTGGATCAAATGGTAGTTCTATGTTTAGTTTTCTGAGGAAACTCGATACAGTATTCCACAGTGGTTGCACCAATTTACAATCCCACCAACAGTGTACTAGTGTTCCTTTTTCTCCACACCCTCTCCAGCACTTTTTGTTTGTAGACTTTTGGATGATGGCCATTCTGGCTGGTGTAAGGTGGTACCTCATAGTGGTTTTGATTTGCATTTCTCTATTAATGAGTGATGTTGAACATCTTTTCATGTGTTTTCTGGCCATCTGTATGTCTTCTTTGGAGAATCATCTCTTTAGGTCTTCTGCCCATTTTTTGATGGGGTTGTTTGCTTTTTTTTGGTATGGAGCTGCAGAAGGTGTTTATAAATTTTGGAGATTAATCCCTTGTCAGTTGATTCACTTGCGAAGATTTTTCTCCCATTCTGTGGGTTGTCTTTTCGTTTTGTTTAGGGTTTCCTTTGCTGTGCAGAAACTTTTCAGTTTGATTAGGTCCCATTTGTTCATTTTTGTTTTTACTGTCAATACTCGAAGAGATGGATCTGCCATTTATGTCAGAGAGTGTTTGGCCTATGTTTTCCTCTAAGAGTTTGATAGTGTCTGGTACTTATATCTAGGTCTTTAATCGGTACCATATTCTAAGACAGAACAGTGAACTTGCCATTCTACCTCCATGGGCCTTTCTTTTTAAATTTTAGACTGGAGATGTCAGGGGAATTAAGGAGTGAGCTGGTGTCCAAATTGGACCAGGCTGTATGGGGAGGGGGGGCGCTACAAAAAAGACCAGCACTTTTCCTGAGCGCCTGGCAGGATCTGCTTCAGACCTTGAAAGATCTGACTGTTAATCCCTGTTGAGGCTATGCAATAGAAATTCCAATAAAAAATCCTTTTTAAATAATGACTTAACAAGAGAGAAAAATATTTTAAAAGTCAAATGAAACCTGGCTTGTCAAATAGTCATTTTGGCAGAATGTACCGTAATGGAATGCATGTATCATTGATAAAAATTTGGGGAGCTGTTACTTTGGAACTTTATTGAAGATTAGTGTTTAAACTACCCAAGATCATGAAGAAGATGAATAGAAAATTCATTTTTTTTTGTCTTTTTGCTATTTCCATGTGCCACTCCCACGGCATATGGAGATTCCCAGGCTAGGGGTCGAATTGGAGCCGTAGCCACTGGCCTAGACCAGAGCCACAGCAACGTGGGATCCAAGCCGCATCTGCAACCTATACCACAGCTCACGGCAACGCCGGATTGTCAACCCACTGAGCAAGGGCAGGGACTGAACCCGCAACCTCATGGTTCCCAGCCGGATTCATTAGCCACTGTGCCACGACGGGAACTCCAATGAATAGAAAATTCAAACTGAAAGATTAGCAGAGGAAATGAAGCAGATTAAAGGAAGATGCTAAAGCAAATATCTTCAAGTATGGTCTTGGGACAAAGTATGAATTGTCAGCATCACTCTTACCCCACTCTTCTCCCTCCTCTAACAGTTCCACTTGCCCCAGACCAGGAGACAAGAGAAATAATAAATTCTTGCTAAAATGAAATAATTACTAAAATTATATGTATGAAAGAACAGAGAACCTGTTCAAGTTAAAAAGCTAGGTGCTTTTCCATTGTTCAGACTGACCAAACCTCAATAAAAACTCATATCTGCTCAATTCCGCCAAATGACACTCAATGAATTACAACCACAGAATGGCCAACGACTTGAATATCTCTCTTTGAAATGAAGCCATGTAAAATAAATGATTTTAAAATTAGAAAAAAAAAATACTTTTTAAAAATATGTACTTACTCCATTCAACTTTTTACTATGCTCTTGAAAAGCTTATGTGAGCAGTTTGAACTCTAAAATATTTATAATATTTGCTCTTTCCAGCTAAAAACATTGGCTTCTACTAGAAGTATAAGTAGATGATGAAATGATCATTTGATGAAAATGAGAATTGTTTGTAATTAGCAATTACTTTTTTGGCATCCATGTAACATCCACAGAGCAATCTGTTTGCTCTCTTTAAGAAGGCTCAAATCACTCACCATTTTATTTTAAGAAAAAAAATTTTGAGGAGTTCCTGTCTTGGTTCAGTGGTAACAAACCTGACTAGTATTCATGGGAATGAAGGTTCAATCCCTGGCCTTGCTCAGTGGGTTAAGGATTCGGTGTTGCTGTGGGCTGCAGTATAGGTTGCAGACGTGGCTTGGATCCCACTTAGTTGTGGCTATGGCGTAGGGTGGCAGCTGCAGCTCCTATTTGACCCCTAGTCTGGGAACTTCCTTATGCCATGGTTGTGGCCCTCAAAAGACAAAAATAAATAAACAAATAAATAAATAAAAAGAAAGCAAAAATTCCATTACAGACATCATACCTGCTCTTTTTGAAATTTTATAAATAAAATAGAAGGAAAAATGTCCAACTAGTCTCACAAACACTTTGTGATGTATTTTCTTCTTGAATACATTTTTACATAGTTGCAATTACATGGTATACATAAAATTGCAAATACTGGTTTCTTTAAAAATATGCTTTAAAAATATCGGCTAACTACCTAAGTGCTCGTCAACAGATGAATGAATAAAGAAGATATTCCATCACACACACAATGGAAGATTACTCAATCATAAAAAAGAATGAAATACTGCCATTTGCAGCAACATAGATGGACCTAGAGATTATCATACTAAGTGAAGTCAGACAAAGACAAGTATTATATGATATCACTTACATGTGGAATCTAAAAACAATGATGTAAATGAACTTATTTACAAAACAGAAACAGACTCACAGACATAGAAAACAAACTTATGGTTACCCAAAGGGATAAATTAGGAGTTTGGGAATTAACATATACACAGCACAGTAGTATATGTAAAACGGATAAACAACAAGGATCAACTGTATAGCACAGGGAACTATAGTCACTATCTATAATATAATAATAATAATCTAATCTAATAATAATCTATAACGGAAAAGAAGTTGAAAGAGAACTTTGCTGTATACCTGAAACTAACACAATGTTGTAAATGAACTATACTTCAATTAAAAAATGAACACCAAAAAAATGATCAATTATGTAAAAAAAAAAAAAATCTGCTAACTCTATGAAGCAGGAAGAAAACATTTCTTAGAAGCCCACTGCCCATACATATTGTCCCTTATTTTAATCTCTGTGTGCTTTTCTTTGTAATTCCTTTTCCATACTTTCTCCCCCCTCCACATGATTGTGATTATGTTGGAAATAAGATTGTTAACTCAGGAACATTTGCAGATCCTGTAAGAAAGAGGGTATGAAGAGGTTCAGTGACTTATCTGATCTGTTACTTGGTGGTTTACTGGTCTTTCCCAATCCAACGTCATGACTCAGGACTCTCACTACGACTTTTAAAGGTACAGAAAATCATCATTCATGTTCCATGACAGAAAAAAAAAAAAAAAGCAGCCATTATGTTGCACTATATTATTCTACTTTTGTGCAGGGAAAGCACCTTTAAAAAGCAATTCTTCTGGTTCAGTTTCTTCACACAGTGACCAGTATAGCCACTGTTAGCAAGTGCTGGGAGAGAACATGACCCGTTACTATTGTCAGTGACCATTAAGCATGCAGAAGATTTCTTCTGAACTGAAAGTTTTAGGATATGACTCAATGGGCCCATTTCCTGGAACTGGAAAGTAGAAAGAGCAGCCACAGGAGAGGCCATGTTGAGGGCCAAGTGGGCTGAGTGGGGTAGGGCCAAATTTTGCCCCAGCACTCAGACCCCCACTGGAGCTCCTGATTTCAGGTCTTGACCTGAGTAGATGAGAATCTTCTGACCTTTTAGCTACAGCTTCCTCTTTCTGCAGTTCTTAAGTTTTGTTGATATAATGGTCACCTGAATGTCTTCTAGAAATTTCCTCAAGTAAGACAGTAAGACAAAGAAATGATTTATGTTCTTTTTTTGGTGGGGGGAGGGGTGGTGCACCTGTGGCATATGGAAGTTCCCAGGCTAGGGGTCAAATTGGAGCTGCAGCTGCCAGCTACAGACACAGCAACACCAGATCTGAGCTGCTTCTGCGACTACATCACAGCTCATGGCAATGCCTTGTCCTTAACCCACTTGGCAAGGCCAGGGATGGAACTCACATCCTCATGGATACTAGTTGGGTTGGTAACGTACTGAGCCACAATGGGAACTCCCTGATTCATGTCCTAAGATGTCACATACTTGAGAATAACTTAGGCAATTACATGTATATGTGAAATTCTGGTGTCACAACCCTTTTCCTAAAGTCTGTAGACACAACTTTATTGTCTTCTAGAATTTGCTATCATAGAGGTCAGGTCTGAGGCAAGGTGATTTGTATCCCCCCCTTTTTTCTTTGTCTTTTGTCTTTTTAGGGCTGCATGTGTGGCATATGGAGGTTCCCAGGCCAGGGGTCAAATCGGAGCTGTAGCTGCAGGCCTACGCCACAGCCACAGCAACTCAGGATCTGAGCTGCATCTCTAACCTACACCACAGCTCACGGCAACGCTGGATCTTTAACCCACCAAGCAAGGCCGGAGATGGAACCTGCATCCTCGTGGATACCAGTCAGGTTCATTAACCACTGAGCCATGACGGGAACCCCGTTTTTTTTTTTCTTTATATCCTTTTGTAAGTAAACTTTTATTCTCTCTGCCTGTCTGGATTGTTCTTTGCTTTTAATTTAATAATTTTCCTAGACTATGCATAATGTAAATATGATTTTTATGAACCTCCTAGATATACTTTCCTCTGTGTCACCCATTTTATTATTATTTTTTCTTTTTTCTTGAAAGCTGCATCCCCAGGGACGGAGAGGTCGGGACTGAAGAGGTTCTGGAGCACAGGAGGAGGGTGATACGTTGTAGATATGCTGTTGACAGCAACAGCCGGGCCTTGACTAAACTGAAGGGACGTACCACGAGTCACTCAGAGCCCGGACGTGGAGGCTGGCGCTCACACACAGGCTGGGACTCTTCTTCCACAGACACCTGCATGGCTCGCTTCCTCACTTCCTTCAGGCTCTGCTCACATGTCACCTCCTCGGAGAGGCCTCGCTGACTGCCCTCTCCCCACTTCCACCTCTGTCCCTGCATTCCTGTCCCCTCACCCTGCTTTTGCTCTTCTCCACAACACTTACCCCACCTGATGGAGAACAGTTCACTTCCATGCTGTCTAGTGGCTTCTTTCGGGTTCTGCTTTGCTGGGCAGCATTAGGCCCACTTCCCAGTCTTCATCACTCTGAATGGATGGAACACAAGCAAAACTTCTTCTTCTTCTTCTTTTTTTTTTTTTGTCTTTCTGTCTTTTCTAGGGTCGAACCCGTGGCACATGGAGGTTCCCAGGCTAGGGGTCATATCGGAGCTCTAGCTGATGGCCTACACCACAGCTCACGGCAACGCTGGATCCTTAACCCACTGATTGAGGCCTGGGATCAAACCCACAACCTGATGGTTCCTAGTCGGATTTGTTAACCACTGAGCCATGACGGGAACTTCAAGAAAAACTTGTGATTTCCGTGTTCCCCCCACTTTTTCCTCGGGGCCACACCTCCCAGGACGCACTGTCACTCCTGTTTCTCTCTTACTTCCTGCTGAGTTTTCTGAGTGTCAGTCTGTAAATGGACATAAAATTGATGTTTTGCTTAATGGAAGCTCCACAAGAGCTTCCTTATTTTTGTTCATTCCTGTATCCCTAGCTTCTAGAACAGTGCTGGGCATGGCACATTGTAGGCACACAATAAATAACTGTTGAGTAAATTTATGAACGTATCTAATGGACAAGTTTGAGAGAAGAGGGTTAGTTTTGAAATGAGAGTGTAGCAGAAGAGACAGCGCCTTGACGGCCTCAAAAAGCAGCCATCATGTAACAGGACAGAAGTCCTTCTTTATCACTTGGCCTAGGCCTATATTTGTGGGGCAAGATGGTGGTGAAAGGACAAATTCATTTCTTCCCAGATAGACAATCTCATCTTCCAGAGGCAAGAACTGGCGAGGCCTGCCCTGCCTGTGGGTTGACTGTCCTTCTTTTTTCAGCATTGTAAATTTTTGTTTCCTGGGTCTTCATATGAATTTTAGCAGGAATGTGGGAGATGCTGTTTCAGGGTTTCTACCCATATTTGCCATTTCAAACTGGACATGGAGTTACACTTTTAATTTACTTAATGAACACCTCACAGAGAATGAAAAGGTGAACTAGAGGCAGCTCAGTTCATTCCCCAAAGGGCGTGCCAGAGACTGCAGGTCTATGCTGTGTCTGTGCTACAGAATCCTTTACAAGAATATTTTGTTATTCTACTGTACAGCCCAGGGATCTATATCTAATATCTTGGGATAGACCATGATGGAGGATAAAATAAGAAAAGGAATGTACATATGTGTATGATTGGGTCACAAAGCTGTAGAGCAGAAATTGGCGCAACATTGTTAAATCAACTATACTTTAATATAAAAACTTAAAAGAATATTTTGTTATTGCTCCCAAGTACATACCAATACTTTTATTAATTTATATTGGCCACATTTATTACTCTTGCTTGGTGTACATTATTGAGTTTTTACTGTTTTAAAGAAAAGGAACCTAAATGATTAACTAAACCATTTGGATCGAGATTGTACATCGGTTTTATCTACTTACAAAATGCAAGAAGTGAAGATTAAAAGAAAAGTAGCATCAAAACCCACAGAAACAAATGAAAGTACTTAATTGATCAGTACTTTGGCAGTTTACTGATACTGAGACTCCTCTTTTTTTCTATTAAAAAAAATAGGAAATTTCCCTTTTATCTTCCCTGAAGCATGTCAGAATAAATTGGTGACTGCATAATTAATATCAGGTATTTTGTGATATTTCGATAATGGGCTCCCCCCTTCCTCCAATCTTTTTATATTTCAGACCACACATTCTCAGTTTGTTGATAATGCGTGTGGTTGCAGCCTGAGAGATTTCCAGGTCTAAAGCCAGGTTCACATTTTTGCTTTGAAGAGGCAGAAATTCCAAACAAATACAGATGGTCAAAGCATAAACTTAATTAAAATTTCAACTTTACTGGATGCTACATTAAATATGGCCATAATGCCAAGAGAAATACATGAAAAATCCATTTGTATCGACATGCTGCTGCTTCCACATAGGATAAAATAACAGAATGCTAAGTATGTGTTTGTGTATGTGTGACGGAGCATGCGTGCCTTAATCGAGCTCTCTCTTTTGGCTTGGCTGTCGTGTGAGTCATGTTTTGACCAATAAAAGATGGGTTTTAATTAAAATCTGGGATTGGCCAACTGTACATCTGTTAACTTTTACTATGTAATTCTGAAGCGCTAATTTAGATACTTTCTAAGGGACTGTGATTTTCTTTTTGGTGCAAGTCTGGAACATTTTCATCTTCCTAATTAGCTCAGAGTATGTATTTATTTTAAAATTATATGGAGATAATCACTCATTTCAGGAGGTTCATTCACAGGAAGGTGAAACTGAGCTTTCTTATAGCACGTGAAGGGGAGGAAGAGACTCACCTCTGCTATCTGAAGATGAGGATTCTGTCCTGGGGAGGACAAGTGAGAAGGCAGAGTCCAGGGTGGCTAGGTCACGCTGAGCCCTCTGCAGGCTGGGCAAGGAGGGTTGAAAGGACAGCTGAGGTCACATCTGCCCAATCTGATTGGCCCTCTGGTGCTTCCACCAGGTGTCTTAGGCCGATTTCTCCAGAGAGATGAGACTGAGGCCAAGGCTTATGTGTAAGAACTTCATTGGTAATCCCAAAGAGCAGCAGAGATGCAAAGCAGGGAGAAGGGGATACTTCAAATTGGCCACTGCTGTGGTCAACTTGGTACCCTATCCCATAGGAGCATCTGAGGAGCCTAATAAAATATGTCTTAGTACCACCGTTATGGGCTGAATTGTGTTCGCCCAAATTTACATGCTGAAAGCCAATACTTCAGGACGTGGCTGTATTTGGAGATGGTCTTTAAAAAGTGGTTAAGTTAAAATGAGACTGTTAGGTGAGCTCTAATCCAATCTGACTGATGTCTTTTTAAGAGGAGGAAACTTAGGGGGAGGGAGTGGGATGGCCTGGGAATCTGGGGTTAAGAGACACAAACTACTGCGTTTGGAATGGATAAGCAATACGATCCTGCTGTATAGCACTGGAAACTATATCTAGTCACTTGTGATGGAACATGATGGAGGATAATATGAGAAAAAGAATGTGCATGTGTGTGTGTGTGAGAGAGAGAGACTGGGTCACTTTGCTGTACAGTAGAAAATTGACAGAACTGAAAAACACTCTCAACCAACTATAATAGAAAAAATAAAAATCATTAAAAAAAAAAAAAAAGGAGTTCCTATCATGGTGCAGTGGAAATCAATCTGACTAGGAACCATGAGGTTGCAGGTTCAATCCCTAGCCACGTTCAGTAAGTTAAGGATCTGGCCTTGCTGTGGATGTGGTGTAGGCCAGCAGCTGTACCTCCAATTCAACCCCTAGCCTTGGAACCTCCATATGCTGTAGGTGCGGCCCTAAAAAAGAAAAAAAAAAGAGAGAGAGAGAGAGAGAGGAAATTTGGAAACACAGAGTCACCAGGGAGATATAAGCACAGAAGAAAGAGCATGTGAAGACACAGGGAGAAGGTGGCTGTCTCCACCAAGGAGAGGTTTCAGGAGAAACCAATCCTGCCCACACTTTAATCATCTCGAACTTCTGGCCTCCAAAATGGTGAAATAATACATTTCCCTTTTTTGGAGGGAAGGGGCATGCCCACGGCATGTGGAAGTTCCTGGGCCAGGGATGGAATCCACACGTCAGCAGCAACTTGAGCCACTGCAGTAAAAACGCCAGATCCTTAACCTGTTGCACCACAAGGGAACTCCCAATACATTTCTGTTGGTCAAGCCACTCAGCCTGCGGTGCTGTGCTATGCCACCCTAGCAAACAAACAGATCCTCTGACAGGGAAGAAGAAAGGGTCAAAGTTTTGCCCAGGAGGGTTCACCGCCAGTACATTTGGCTTGCATACACTCAGATGTCAAGCAGTTTCCCATGGAGTCGCATGCATTGATATCAACAGGGATGTCTTAGGGCAGGAAGTGACGGGGCATAGGTGGGTTTAAGGTGAGACCCTGGTAGGTAGCGGACGGGAGAAATGGATTAGAACCTGTGCAGGACTGGGCTGCAGGGGGTGAAAGGCCAGTAAGGGAGGAGGCTGGAATGAGGGAAAGGTAAGGCTGAGAGTAGCTGAAACAGAGCTGAAGTGTGTCTGATACACAGGGTGATAATAATATTGATATTAATAATGACAACGAGTGATAATTCTTGAGAACATTCTATGTCCCAGACACTGGGATATGTACTTCACATAAACTATCTCATTTACCCTCAGCATCGCTCTAGGATTTAAGTAACATTTTTATCCCTGTTTTACAGATGAAGAAACTGAGGCACAGAGAAAGGTTCAGGAATGTGTCCAAGGTCTTAACAGCCCATCACCGAACTCAAGTTCTATTGAACCTGGCTCCAAAGCGTGCATCCTCACTCATGTAATTTTGCTCTCTTTTGACGCTGCGATTGAAACAGTGTTTTAGAAAGATAAATTTGAGCAGATATCTTAACCTTTTAATTTTATAGACAAGTTACTTAAGAACACATAAGACATTCTATGTAGAAGATTACCATTAGGTCTAGCAGAGTGGTTAAGCATTCAGACTACAGAGCCAATATGCCTAGGTGCAAATCCTAGTCTGTTCATTGGCTGAATGTGAGAGTTACACAACCTCTCTGTGTCTCACTGCAAACCTCCGGGGTTATTCTGCGATTGAGTTATTTAATATACATAAAGTACTCTTTGTGCCAGATGTTTTATTATGACGTTTATAATTACAATGTTTAAAAATATTGACCAGATATGGTTTGTTTCGTATCTCCTTATTCATACAAAATCACTGAACATTACATGTACACCTCTAAATTTCCGTAGCATTTCTGTTGCAATTAAGCTAAGGGATAATTTTTAAAAAGCAGTCAAATGTCAGCTGTTAAACATCACATGGCCAACATCATAAATGAAGTCACCATTTGGCAAATAATTTCTTGGCAGGAATGGTTCTCACCAACAGGGAAAATGAAAGCAATTAAAGTCCCCACTGTGATTTGTTAAGCATTTCAGACACAAGGTTAGCAATTTTTCCAACTGCAAAATTCTTTCCCTCCCGTCTTAGAACTCAGAAGGCTGAGTTGTGTGGAGGAGGTGGACTCTTTGGTAAATTCCTTTTCTCCCCCTGTAGTTGTCATAAGGCTGTTCACAACGGGGAGAAGAAAGCATATTATTCAGACAGGGGCATGGTTCTGGCTTAGAGGCCATAGTTTATTATCTACTTGCACTAATTTAATGTGGGGACCCTCGCTGAATGGCTGCAATAGTCGTTCTTATCTCATTTCCTCCCTTTCAAGGGTAGACAGAGCAAGTTTCCTCATCTATGAAATAAGCGAGTTGGACCAGATATCCTCCAAGGTCATTTTTGGCTCTGACATTCTGTGGCTTCAGATTCTCTTCTTCTTGGGTAATATTCTTTGTTTTCCAGTGCACTGAATGGGCCCAAACATTTCTACATGCTTATTCCAGTTTTGGTTGCTAGGAGAGCAAAAGGCAACATCTTATATTTCAGTAAAGCTTTACAATTTATAATGTAAATTCACATATGCATCCTTTATAAAATCTTCACCAAAACCAGCAAGGAATTTAGATGAGTAAAATGAGACCCAAGGAAGTGAAATGATTTGATCAAGGTCACACAGCTAGTAGGTAACAGGACCTTAAAACAAGTCCTTCTGTCAGTGGAATGGTATTTGCAGTCTGCCACAGTGCCCTACAACCCAAGAGGATGAAGACATTATAAAGACTCTTTTAGTTCCATCAGGGAATGGTCCAAAGGTGATGCCATTGGTTCTGAGTAGGTCATGTGTACAATCCTGAACCAATCATTATGGCCAGGAGAGGATAAAGCTTCTTCTTCTTCTTTTTTTTTTTTGTTTTTTTGTCTTTTTGACATTTCTTGGGCCGCTCCCACAGCATATGGAGTTTCCCAGGCTAGGGGTCTAATCGGAGCTGTAGCTGCCAGCCTATGCCAGAGCCACAGCAATGCGGGATCCGAGCCACGTCTGCAACCTACACCACAGCTCATGGCAACACCAGATCGTTAACCCACTGAGCAAGGGCATGGATCGAACCTGCAAGCTCATGGTTCCTAGTTGGATTCGTTAGCCACTGCGCCATGACGGGAACTCCAGGATAAAGCTTCTGATTTGGCCAAGCCTAGTCACAGCATCTTCCTGAAACTTAGATGGAATCAATCCCTTGAATCATACAACTCAAAATGGGTGATGGAAAACCAGGGGCACTTATCAGATAAAGTGAGGATAGGTGATGCACAGAAAAATAAGAAAAATTCCCATTATACACAGAGAAAGAATTTCTCCCAGAATATACTTCAAAAATAAGTTGTTTTCAAATGTTTTATTTTCTATTTTGTCTTAATTGGATTTAATGTTTGCAAAAGCAGTTCTCCCCTAGAACTTAAATCAAATTCTACCTCTAGGGTGGTTAAGGAAACACAGCAGAAAAGTTTAGTGATTTCAAGTACTGGGATTTCTGGAAATTCGTTTCTGTTGAGTATGTTCGGGTCTCAGCTCAAATGACACAAGTTCATTCTTCTTTGGGACGTGAAATAAGGATTTGGAGTCCAATCAAATTAAACCAACAAACATTTCTTAGATATTTTACGCATAAGATGCCCAAAGTAAAGAGGTGTTTGGACAACCACGCTTCTTGCTTTGTCCATCTGACTTCGCCATCTAGTTTTTGTTTCTTGCTCCATGACCCCCAGATTTTATACCTGTGAGACATTATGCTTTTGGGGTATCATTTGAATCCCCCTTGGCTTAAAAAAAGTTGCTCAAAGGGTTTTTTAAAATTGTTTTTTGATTATACTATGTTGACCAAAACTTCTCCTCAGTTGTCATGGCAACTTTCATGTTGCAAAAGCTAGATGTTAGCTTAGAGGTTTGACAAGCAGATGACTTCCAGACAGAGGGGCTGATTTAGGACTTTGGGGCTGAGACACAGGGATTTTACTGTGCCTTTTAACATAATTTTTAAATCATTTCAATTCAAATACATTAACCTCTGAAGTGTCCACAGAGTGTTTGGTTCCATCCCAAGTACCTACAAGGCACTATTTAACTTATGCATTTATATTCTCCAAGTTTCAACAAGTAACTGGCAAGTTGCCTGTCATTTTGCAGTTGCTGTTAGCAAGTTGAATACTACTGTACTTTTGCCTCCCATCCCATCCTCAAGGTATGCTGGCTTCCAAGGACACAAACTGATCCCATTGCTAATCCTCTGCCCCCAAGCCTGGCCCCTGTGTGTGATGGAATATGATTGGCAAATCACAGTTTGCTCAGTGAAAGTAAAATGTTTCTGTTTAATTTAGGAACTTTTTTTTTTTTTTTTTTTTTTTGCTTTTTAGGGCTGCACCCCTGGCGCATGGAAATTTCCAGGCTAGGGGTTGAATTGGAGTCACAGCTGCCGGCCTATGCCACAGCCATACGGAATCTGATCTGTGTCTGCGACCTACACTACAGCTCATGGCAACACAGGATCCCAGACCCACTGAGAGAGGCCAGGGATCAAACCTGCATCCTCATGGATACTAGTCAGATTCGTTTCTGCTGTGCCACAACAGGCACTCCTTACGAACTTTTTTTCAAAGACTCTTTGCTCCATATTCTCACTCAAATTTGCCTTTTAGTTATTCTACTTCTTCAATAAGAGTTTGTGTATTTATTTTATTGTTGTCAGTGTTTGCATTGTTATTGGAGGAGTTATCTGTGGTTCCAGTTCTTGAAACTAAAGCTTATTTCTTTAAATTGTCATGTAAAAGAAGAATGGGTTTTTTAAAGCATTTTATTGAGGGTATGTATAATTATTTAAAATTCACGATTTTTAAGTATATAATTCAATGAGTTTTAGCAAATTACAGACTGGTATAACTGCAACCACAACCCAATTTTAGAGCATTTCTAACCACCAACCCCCACCCCCCCAAACATCCCAGTGATTTCTGCTTTCCACTCCCAACCCAGGCAACCAATAAGGAAGAATGTTTCATCCTTTTCTACTTGGCTTTACTACTAACTCTTGGAAGCTCCTTTGAGATTTTTTGAATGGCTATTGTTCTAGGAAAAAAAAATGAAACAAAAGCCTTTGTTACTTTTTTTTTCTGACTACAAAATAAGACATGTTCCTTGTGAAAAAAAAATTCAGAATTTAAGTAAAAGTTTTGAAAAATATGTGTGTTGTAACAGAAATAACCACTGTTAGTCATTTCATATGAAAAAATCCCAGATTATTTTTAAAATTATCAATAAGTAGAGAATTATAGAAAAACTGGAAAATATTTTAAAGTACAAAGAAGGGGAAAAATTACTCAATCTCACCATCCAGAGAGAAGCTTCTGTGTATCAGTTTTTCTTTTCAGTGTAACAAATGGCCTCAAAAAGCTCACTGGTGCATAGCTACTAGCAATTACTTCTTGATCACAATTCTATGGGTCAGCTCCCACGGCTGCTTCAGGCAACAAGACAACTTTAGCTCTGTTCTACAGTTGTCCTTTTGTGGCTCAGGCTCAATGGATACCTGCAGCAAGTCTGTGTAGATGATGAGTGGAAACATGGGATGGCTCTAAGACTTGAGCTCAGACCTGGCATGCTGCTGCTTCTGTCCATGCTCCACTAGTAGCCAAAACAAGGAAGGGGAAGTCCAAGTTCAGTGGGTGGGGAAGTATATCCTCCCGTGGTGATGCTAGGGAAGAGAGTCAATATTTGCTGGACAGTATTTCAGCACACTGATAATATTTTGAGGTTTATATTTTCTTTTTTCCTCTCCTATATAATAGGTTTTTATAGAAAAGTTTATTTCTTTCATAAAAGTGGTTTCTTTCCAAGATGCCCATGAAAAGGTGTTCAATATCATTCATCATTAGGGCAATGCAAATCAAAACCACAATGAGATACTGCTACACACCCATCAGGATGACTATTACTAAAAACAACAACAACAACAAAGACAAGGACAAAATGTTAGCAAGGATGTGGAGAAACTGGAACACTTGTGCACTGCCAGTAGGAAAGAAAAATGGCATAGCAGCTATGGAAAACACTATGATGGTTCCTCAAAAAATTAAAATTAGAGCTGCCATATGATCCAGCAATTCTACTTCTGGGTGTATACCCAAAAGAATTTAAAGCAGAGACTCAAACAGGTATCTGCAAACCAATGTTCTTAGCATATTTCACAATGGCCACAAGGTTGAAACAACACGATTGTCTATCAGTGGATGAATGCATTTAAAAAATGTGATATGGCCATCATTCGGAATATTATTCAGCTATAAAAGGAAGGAAATTCTGACACATGCTATGGTATGGATGAATCTGGAAGATACTATGTGAAATGAAATAAACCCCTCACAAAAGGACAAATACTTTCTAATTCATGGAGTCAAATTCATGGAGACGGAAAGTATTATGGTGGTTTCCAGGAGATGGAGGGATGGAGGAATGAGAAGTTGTTGCTTAATGGGAATAGAATTTGTTTTTCAAGATGAAGAAAGTTCTGGAGATGGATGATAGTGATGGTTGCAATGACACTGTGACTGTACTTAATGCCACAGCCACAGAACTGTTCTTTGATGTTTGTTTGCTTGGGTTTTGTATGCTTTCTTCTTTTGTAGTCATTACGTATTTTAGATACTAATCTCTTGCTAATTATATGTGTTTGCAAATATCATTTGGGGCTTCACTTTTTACTTTGGGATCTTTGACAAATAGATGTGATCAAAGATACCATCTTTTCTTATATTAGGTTTTATTTTAAAAGTTCTTCCTTAAGATTTTAAAAGATCTTCCCCCCATGTTGGCTATTAACAGTCTTATTTTGCCTTTTATAGTTTAATCCTTAATTTCTGAATTATGAAATAGAATCCAATCCAACTTTTTTCACTGAGATAAATTTACATTGGTAAAATTGACATTTTGTAGTTCTATGAGTTTTGACAAATGTAGTTGTGGAACCACCACTGTCAAAATATAGAATAGTTCCTTCACCCCTACAAGTTCACCTATGTTCTTTTGTAATCAATTTCTTCCTCTACAATCAGTCCCTGGACACCACTGATCTATTTTTTGTCTCTCTAGTTTTGCCTTTTAAGAGCCTATGAATGGAATCATAGAGTCTAGAGTATCTTGAGTCTGGCTTATTCTGCTTTCTCAAATGATTTGAGATCCATAAATGGTGTATGAATCATTCATTCATTCCTTTTTAATCGGTGAATAGTATTCCACAGAGTGACTATACTAGAGTTTGATTATCCCTTCATACACTGAAGGATATTTAGGTTGTTTCCAGTTTTGGGTGATTCCTACCAGCAATAGAGGAAGATTTCTGGTGTTGGGCATCCTCAACAGCACTATATATTGTCTTTTTTGGGGAGGGGGTGCTGTGTGCCCAGGGCATACAGAAGTTCCTGGACTAGGGATTGGACCTGAGCCACTGCAGTGACAAGAAGATCCTTCACCCTCTGCACCACCAGGGGAAATCCTTTGATACTGTCTCTCTCTCTCTCTTTTTTTTTTTTTTGGGCCACCCCATGGCATTATGGAGTTCCCTGGCTAGGGATCAGATCTCAGCCTCATTTGCAACCTACGCCACAACTGTGGCAATGCGTAATCCTTAACCCACTCTGCTGGGCAGGGATTGAACCTGTGTCCTGGTGCAGCAGAGACATCATTAACCCATCTGAGCCCTAGTGGGAACTCTGATACTTTTTTTTTTTTAAAGTTTTATTGAAGTATAGTTGATTTACAAGGTTGTGATAATTTCTCCTGTACAACACAGTGATTCAGTCATGCATATACACATTCTCTTTCAGATTCCTTCCCCGCATAGATTATCACAGAATACTGGGCAGAGTTCTCTGTGCTATACAGCATGACCACGTCTCCCAGTCATTCCATACACTTCAGTGTGCATATGTCATTTCCAAACCCTCAGTCTATCCCTCCCACCCTCACCTGTTCCTTTGGGTAACCGTAAGTTTTTCCACAGTCTGGGAGTCTGTTTCTCTTTTGCAGATAAGTTCATTTGTATCTTCTCGTTTTGATTCCACATATAGGTGATATCATATGATGTTTGTCTTTCACTGTCTAACTTCACTCAGTATGATAGTTTCTAGGTCTATCCATATTGCTACAAGTGGCATTATTTCATTCTTTTTTATGGCTGAGGAATATTCCATTGTATATATGTACCACAGCTTCTTTATTCCTCTGTTGATGGACATTTAGGTTGCTTCCATGCCTTGGCCAGTGAAAATAGTGCTGCAGTGAATACTGGGGTGCACGTATTTTTTTGAATTACAGTTTTTCTCCAGATAGATGCCCAGGAGTGGGATTGCTGGATTGTATGGTAGTTCTGTTTTTAGTTTTTTGAGGAATCTCCATACTGTTTTACATAGTGGTTTCAGCTAGTTGATTCAAACTTTTTAAGTGATGACTAAAGAGAAGATGGGTATTTCCCTCCACTTACTATGGACTTTATTTTTTTTTAAACCAGGATAACATGCTAAAGTCCAAATCAAATAATCTACGCATTAGCCAACTTCTCTTGTAGCATGCGAACTATCAGAAGGAGTATTTCCAAGTGTGCAGAACATTTTTATTCTAAATATAAAAACCCTTGATATAATTAAGTTGAAAATATGTCTCAGAAATATCTAAGGCTTGCTTTACTTTTTAAATTTCAATGGAAATATTCTTTTCATTACTTCCTTTCCCTTAAAATTCCTATTTTCTCAGTAAATTCACTTTAAACCCTCAAGAAAGATTTTGTAATAAGGTTCATTTTGATGTAGGCTCAGAAAGAAGCTTCTCTTTAGCAAGATCTACCTGCTGGTTTGATGATGGCAAGGCTAGCTGACAGAGCAGTGGACTGCACATGGGCCTTAACTCTTCCCATCAACCCTCATCTTTTGAAGACGGTTATTAACATACGTGTGTGTTTGTGGGCGCATGTACATGGGCGTGTCTGCGTGTGTGTGCCTGAAGAGGCCTAATGGAAATGAGAAGTTCTTTCACTTTAAGCGCATGGGGAGCCAGCCCTTTGAGTAGTGACTGTGGTTGAAGAGGCTGCTAACAAAAAGGCCTCTTGCTGCTTATACTGCCTCTTGGTCTCACCATTGGCCTGAAGCCTTTGTCCACAAATAGCAACTCCATTCAGTGCTGCTAAAACTGTAGCTATGGTCCGCCTTTCCTGGGAAGTTTCTTCAAAGTATAGTGTGACTTACACTTTGAAATGATAACCCTTGCAGGTGGCAAGCAGCATTCAACACACTCTTCGCAGAATCCCGCAAGTAAACATTCCCATGGAAAAGTGGTATTTTCTACCCTTTACATATTGGATCTAATAAGGGGTTAGTGTCAAAGTCACACACAGAACAGAGGGAAGGATGTTATTGAATGCTCGGCATGGTATCCTCAGAAATTGTCTGCTGAAAGCAGCAGATTCTTTCTCAGAGCTGATGAAAGCCAAAACGGGCCAGAATGCTGATATGAAGGGGAAACCTATACACTCACATTTTGGCTTTGGGACCGATTCTCTTTAAACTACATCTTCTTTTGAGAGTCATGGGGAACAAGGATCAGATATGGGTCATTCACATCTCTTACTTCTACCAGTGTGGGCCTGCCACAACTATTGGTGACCAGGAATTCATGAAAAGAAAAGACTCTCTTTGAATTTCCATGATACTGTAACCCAATGAGAGAATGGCTAGGATCTTAATGTCCTTGAAAAACTAAAGAGAAGCTGAATCTTTATGTTCAGCTCTGTAATTTAGTTAACTTATCAAAATAAATATTGTATATTAAAAAACTAGATGGGGAGTTCCCATCGTGGCGCAGTGGTTAACGAATCCGACTAGGAACCATGAGGTTGCGGGTTCGGTCCCTGCCCTTGCTCAGTGGGTTAACGATCCGGCGTTGCCGTGAGCTGTGGTGTAGGTTGCAGACGCGGCTCGGATCCCGCGTTGCTGTGGCTCTGGCTTAGACCAGTGGCTACAGCTCCGATTTGACCCCTAGCCTGGGAACCTCCATATGCCGTGGGAGCGGCCCAAAGAAATAGCAAAAAAAAAAAAGACCAAAAAAAAAAAAACTAGATGGAATTAAGTAAAGCTTCTCCTTTTAAAATTTATCTGGTTTGTCTGTCCCTGAGAGCATCTAGGTGAATTCTTTACATCTCTGATTTCCTGATTTCCATGTGCAATGAACTTTGACTCTTGCCAGTTCTGTAGGTACAAGCCTGCCTCATTTGCAGGAGAGTGAACTTGAGGTCACAACTTGAGTTTATCCTAGTAAGTGGCATATGTGACTGGGTGCCTTTAAAATACCAGGATTACAACAGGAGAGAGATAAATTAGGAGTTTGGGATTAACATACACACACCAATACATAAACCTGGTAATCAACAAGGGCCTACTGTTTAGCACTGGGAACTATACTCAATATTTTGTAATAACCTATAAGGGGAAAAGAATTTGCAAAAGTTATAAACATATAACTGAGTCACTTTGCTCTACTCCTGAAACTGACACAACATTGTAAATCAACTATATGTCAAATGAAAAAAAAAAATCAGGATTACAGAAACGCTCCAGAAGGAACAATGGCTATTGGCTATTAGGGGATTGTATCTGTTTTTTTGAGTGATTAAGATTTCAGATGTTAATGGGTAGTTTCTAAGAAATTGTTGCAATAATTTTATTATTTTATTAACTGAATTACAGAAATATATGCATATATATATGGTAAAATCATTGTCATAAGTTCATTTTTGGATGTCACCTCTTAGAATTGAGGATTCCAAAGAAAAAAGCTTAAGTGGTACCATTGCCTTGCATTGCATGAAAAGCCTTGCAGATAAAATTTTAAATTATTAAATATATATTGCAATAAGGCAATACATAACAAATGCAGGTTCTTTTAAACCCACATTTGAAATATCCTTTCCAGTAATTCAACTTCTGAGGATGTTTTAAGGACATAATCCAAAAGAAGAAAAAGCAGTATGCAGTTATATTTTCATAGCCAGGTTATTTATTACAGAGGAAAAAAAAAAGAAAAGACATGTCTCATGAACAGTAGATGCTTAAGTCAATTGTTAAAAACCCAATGGACTATTATGGAGTTGTAAAAGTGACATTTATTATTTCTATTTATAGATTTATAAAATGCATGTGATTCAGTATTAACTGAAAAAGCAGAAGTATGTGTACCATATGACTGAAACTACGTAAGGATATATATGCACAGGAACAAAGAACGGAAGGCTATTAAAATAAAAGTGTAGTAGTGATTGGATTATAGACTATTTGTAAAATATTGAGTCTTTTAAATTTTTTTTTGCAAAAAAGGATATTAGAGTATCTTTAAATTACTAAACCACAAAAATTGTATCAAATTTACATAATCTTAAACTCCTTCAATATTCTTTATATATTTCTGCAAAATTAAAAAAAGAACATGTGCCATAAGAGAAACAATCATTTAAGCGCACTGTTCAGTTCACCTTTTTTTTTTTTTTTTTTGGAGCAAAGCTTCTGTGAAGAAGGAACGGTGCTTGGATTTGCACGGTGGCACAAATTCCACCTGTGCTTGCAGACAACTCTCTGAGCAGCCCTGTTTTAGCCACACACACCTTCCATTTCTCAAGCATGCCAACCCCCTTTCTGTTTCCAACAGACTGTTTCTTCTGTCTGGAGCGCTCTTGCCAGATTGCCCTGTTCCCGAGTCCTCCTCAACACGTCTCCGTTCAAATGGTACCATTCGAACAAGGTCTTCATTAACCTACCCCAGCAAAGGCCGAGCCATGAAATTCCCTTTTCCTTTTCCTAGAACTCTTCAGCAAGATCCCCATCATTTGTAGTTTTTGGGGTTTTTTAACGTCTTAATTCTCTTTTATAGTTATTTTTTATTAGTAAAGTATAGTTGATATACAATGTTTCATCAAGTTCTGGTGTACAACAAAGTGGCCCAATCACACACAGTTCCCTGTGCTGTACAGTAGGATGCCATTGCCCATCCATTCCAGATATAACAGTTTGCAGCCAAAAAGCCCCCCAATGCCCGTTCCCATCATTTGTTTGTTATTTTGGAGGTGGATTGTGGGTAATTTTTTGGATCTAATAATAACGTGCTCAGATTGTATCCCAGGTGCCACCAGGGCAGGAGCAGGCAGGGCCCTAGAAAGTCAAGTCACACGGCAGTTTCCAGTGTGGGGGAGAATGTGTATTTTTTATTTGCAGTAGGAGGACTCCAGAGATCTCACCATGAATCTGGGAAAGGTCCACACTTAGGACAGAGGACGAAGCTCCTACTCAAGAAAACAGAGTAAGTCATGTGTTTCCAGAGGTGCTTTACTTTCTAAGCCCAGCAAATGACTTGTATTATCATCCTTCTTCCAAAGCAGCTGATCACCTGTGTTTTATATGTATCAAGAAGCCCCAAGTACTTGGGATAGACCATGACAGAAGATAAGAATGGGAATGGAAACATATGTATGACTGCGTCACTCTGCTGTCTAGAAGAAATTGACACAATATTATAAATCAACTAGACTTTAATAACAAAAAAGAAGTCCCATATAGAGTGGTGGTGGTGGAGGTGGTGCCTGTACAAAGAAGACACTCCCACTGTGTGAAAGAGAGACAATTTTTAAGTGTATTCTTGATACATCTTTCTTTTCGCACAGAACAAAATCCCAACACACTATTCTGGACACCGAGAGATGTCCTCTGAGGTTGCCTGGGCCTATTCTGCTCGCTATCCACCCACATGCTATCCTAGCCTTCCCTCTCCTCCTCAGTCACTCAAAAACTAAACTCTTGTACAAAGCATCAACAATGAAACTTTTCAGGTTTCAGAGGGTACAGGACAACCAGCTTTTACCCTAGAATGAGTTGAAGCCACAGAAAGTCCATGGAGTAGAGAGGGACCAATGCAGAGCTTTTCAATTTTGAATTCACAACCCCTGTCATTGCATGTGTTTAGTTAACTACATACATGCTGGTAAATCAATAATTAATATTCATAGAGAGTGAGTAAGCCAGCTAACCAGAAAGGGTCTGAAAAAAACCATAATTAACATTGAAAATAAAAATCATGGAACTTGTAGTAAAATCTTTCTTTCCACTTATTATGTTCACTCTCTGGGTCAAAATATGACAAAACAAATGGGGTAGATGTTTGATCAACTGGTGCAATATGCCTTCTGGTGCAGTTTTTTATTACACTTGGGGATAAATGCACTACTCCAAGGGGAAGATCATAGCATCATTTGGAGATAGGAGAAAAAAAAGAAATTGCTTCAGAAATAGCCTCATCAAGTCTTAAAATTAGTAGATACATGAAATCATCTAAGCCTGACATCTCCTCCAAATCTCCCAAGAACAAATGAAAGTTTCTGAAGACTCTGAGTGTCATGATAATATATTTAGAAGGACTGATATTTGCCTCTTATAGATTGACTGGCTTGACAGAAAGGATTAAAATTCTTCAAACTTCTTGGGTAATTTTTTTTTTTCCCTAAGAATACTCCCTTAAATAGATTTCCTTTGAAAAGTTTTTGTCTGCAAGATAGTCTTACAGTTAGAAACTTGGACTCTGGACTCAAGTAACCTGGATGCAAATTTCATTCAGTGACTTGGGCAGGTTTCCTAACCTCTCTTAGCCTCAATGGCTTTATTGACACAAAGAGAAGGAATAGCACACATCTTACAGATGGTTATGAAGACTAAATGAGTTAATCAATTTAAGACACTTAGAACAGCATCTGGCACATAGTAAGTCCTTGCCAGGTCGCAACTGTTATTTTATTTTTTAATTTTTTTATTTTTTGTCTTTTGTCTTGTTGTTGTTGTTGCTATTTCTTGGGCCGCTCCCGCGGCATATGGAGGTTCCCAGGCTAGGGGTTGAATCGGAGCTGTAGCCACCAGCCTACGCCAGAGCCACAGCAACGCGGGATCCGAGCCGCGTCTGCAACCTACACCACAGCTCACGGCAACACCGGATCGTTAACCCACTGAGCAAGGGCAGGGACCGAACCCGCAACCTCATGGTTCCTAGTCGGATTCGTTAACCACTGCGCCATGACGGGAACTCCAGCAACTGTTATTTTAAACCTAGTGGATCAAAGCATTAGGTTAGGCACCAAAGCATTTGGCTAAACTGGAGGAACACTCTTAAATTTATTAAGATTAATGTGCCATGAAGATAGGTCCGACATTTAAACAAGCAAATCTCATTTGTAATAAGTTATGTTGATCAGAGTTCCTAGCAGTGGAGAAAATAAACTCTGAAACAGTGGGTCCCAAACTGGAGCTTGCACCGGAATCACCCGGAGGGCTTGCTAAAGTGCAGGTTGCTGGGCCTCACTCCAGACTTTGTAATTCATCAGCTCTGGAGTAGGGCCTTAGAGCTTTCCCTTCTAACAAGCTCTCAGAGGCTGCTGGTACTGTTGTTCCAGGGCCCGCACTCCGAGAACCACGGCTCTAAGGGCTTGTGCCGGTCACGGTAATTACATGGAGGAAAAACCCTCCCTTCTCCTCTCTCTGTGAGGAACCCAGCCTTCCTGTGGTTTCCTGGGAACTGCAGTGTTCTTTGCAAACCACTCGATCCCTTTGATTGAATTTAAATCTCCCTTGATGACTTTGCTTCATCTCTGCAAGTATTTCCCAGACAGCTCAGCTCTGGTTTAGAGACCTGGGGTTTTGTTTTTGTTTTTTAAAATTTGGTTAGGAACATTGACTGTAATTAAGACAGACGACTTTTTGTTTCCTGGTGGTGGTTACTTACATCAGTTACCACAGGAAGACCCCGGGCAGGTTTCCTAACCTATCTCGGAGTCTTTCATGGGCTAAGTGGGTATCACCTCCCGCTTCACAAGGGCACCGGGAGAATTCAGTGAAAACATGTAGGCAACTCTCAGTGTAGGGTCTGGCCCAGAGCAATGGCTCAGTAAGTATGAGTTATTAGCATTTAATAAACAAACCAGGAAGCTGAGACCTCAAGACATGAGCAAAGAGTAACAGACCAGACAACAGTGCCATTTCTAAAGAAAAGGGATAGGAGTGAGGAGGATTTTAATTTACATCAGATTAAGGCAGCCACATCACCAATTACTTCACTTCAGCACCTAATAATGTCACACATGAGTTAAGGCCAATTTACTGGAGTATTTTGACTTGTTTCGACTTGAGGGACTAGAAAAATTTTGCTGGGATTTACCATCATGTTGTTGTAGAAGTTTTACTGATTTTCTACATAACCTCTAGATAAAGAAAACACTCATTTGTCTTCCATCTTTTCATAGCGTGAGTGCAATGTTTTCTCTCTCAATTAGTTTATTTCCTTGGAGCACACATTTCCCAAACAACTTTCAGAAACATCACAACTTGACAAATTTGGCAGGGGTTACCACCAAGGCTAAATCGCACTTTTGCAAATGTTTAGGATTCTTTGGAAGAAATTCTTCATCTCACTTTTGCCTGATAATATTAAGTTTATTCTTTTCATACATACACATTTATCTTCTGGTGGCACCAGACAGTGTAAGCATATGTCTACAAAAGTGGATCTCTGCAGTAGATATATTACAATTCTAAACAAGTCTCCCCAAACTCGCTTTTAGTATAGGAAAAAAGAGGCTATTATTGTTGACATTAGCATTGTTGCAAAACAATTTCTAAATGTATGTTGTACAGGAGGCCCCATAGAAAGAAGGGAATTTTGATAAATAGAATCTTTTGTGGAGAAAATTTTATATAAAGATCTTCTTTTATAGGGAGGCTGTACAAAGCATTCAATGACATGAATGAAATGGTAAACTTTAACTCTGGGGGAAAATCTGAACTCAAGGGTTTTCCTTTTCCTTCTTAGCTTAAATATTCAAAATATGCATGTAGTTCCCAAAATACAAACACTTAAAATGACTCACCAAACTCTGTTATGGCTCCTCATATTTTTCATTACTGGAGTCCTGCTCATGAGAGTTTTTCAGGGAAGAGTCTAAAAAAGAAACAACAAAAAAATCCAGTTGGAACCTTTTAAGCAATGGTCCTTAAACTTTAGCCTGCATCAGAATCACCTGCAGGGCTTGTTGAGACACAAATATCTCTCATGACTGAATGAGTAAATGCACAGTAGGATACTACTCAACCTTAAAAAGGAAATTCTGTCATATGCTACTACATGGATGAAACTTGAGGAAATTAAGTTAAATCTGCCAGTCACAACAAGGCAAATATTGCATGATTCCACTTGTATGAAATATCAAGAGGAGACAAATTCAAAGAGACCGAATGTAGGATGGTGGTAGCCAGGGACTGGGGGAGGGACAAAGAAGAGTTGTTTCATGTGTATGAGTTTCAGTTCGGGAGGTGGAAAAAGTTCTGGAAATTGGCTACATAATACTGTGAATATACTTGACACTATAGGACTGGTTAAGATGGTAAATTTTTATCTAACACAATTTAAAAAAATTTTTAATTAAAAGGAGAGAGACTGGGGAAGAGAAATTAGAGGCAGCAAGTAGAGAAACTTCCAAGGAGTTTTCCTGTGATTGGAAGGTGAAAATGGGGCACACTTGGAGGGAGAAGTCAGGCCAAGAGTTTTGTTCTTGCGTTGTGATCCTAAGTTGTTCATATTATGAAGAATTAAGGTTTTTTTTCAGTCATCATTTTTTTTTTTGGCCATGCCCACAGGTTGCGGAAGTTCCCGGGGCCACAGCAGTTGATAATCCCAGCTCCTTAATCTGCTGGGCCATCAGGGAACTCCCAAATTGTTTGTTAAAAAAGCTTACATAGGAGTTCCCACCGTGGCGCAGTGGTTAACGAATCCGACTAGGAACCATGAGGTTGCGGGTTCGGTCCCTGGCCTTGCTCAGTGGGTTAACGATCTGGCGTTGCCGTGAGCTGTGGTGTAGGTTGCAGACGCGGCTCGGATCCTGTGTTGCTGTGGCTCTGGCGTAGGCCGGTGGCTACAGCTCCGATTTGACCCCTAGCCTGGGAATCTCCATATGCCGCGGGAGCGGCCCAAAGAAATAGCAAAAAGACAAAAAAAAAAAAAAAAAAAGAAAGCTTACATAGTCTTTCTCTTTCAGTGGAAAGCCTGCCAGAGCAGAATGTGTTGAGAAACAAACCTGAATTTAGCAATGTCTGGGTAAGAAACAGGTAGATGAGGTTTTTGCATTTATAAAAAAGGGAAAAATAGTATTATCTACACTTATGTTCATGGTGATTATTTTATTTTGTCTTTTTGCCTTTTCTAGGGCCGCTCCCACAGCACATGGAAGTTCCCAGGCTAGGGGTCAAATCAGAGCTGTAGCTGCCGGCCTACGCCACAGTAACACAGGATCCAAGCCACATCTGCAACCTACACCACAGCTCACGGCAACGCCAGATCCTTAATCCACTGAGCAAGGCCAAGGATCGAACCTGAAACCTCATGGTTCCTAGTTGGATTCATTAACCACTGTGCCACAACGGGAACTCCATGGTGATTATTTTAAAACATGTGAAAAGTACTCGGCATAACACGTGGCACTTAGTTCTGAAAACGCGTTAGGTACAGTTACCATTAGCTGTTAATTATTTGCTACTTGGTCAAGGCAAAACCTAAATTTTAATCTTTATTCTAAATTTGAGAATTAGTATATTAGAAAAACTCAGGTTTCCACTTATGTGTTTCCTTTGCTCCTCACATAGAGCCCTTCATTTTTGGTCACCAAATGTGTGGGTTTCTTCCCTCCACAGCAAGCAACCTGGGGGTCCTACAGTTCAGCTCAACTCTGCCAGGCCCAGAGCCAGCGTCAGATCTCCCAGCTTAAGTGCTCAGTCCTACAAGAGTGTCTCCATCCCCACTGCAGGCGCCAGTCGCAAGCCCAGATTTTCACCAGTGCTTCTGATGGACCTGCTATAGATTGGAAGTTCCAAAGACCCCCAATCGAGTTCAGTGAATTTGCTAAAATGGCTCATAGAACTCAGAGAAATATTTTACTTACTGGATTACTGGTTTATTACAAAAGGCTATAACTCAGGAACAGTCAGATGGAGGAGAAGCACAGGACAAGGCACGGGTAAAGGACATAGAGCTTCCACTCTCCTTCCAAAAGCTGCCCTCCACAAGCCTGCACTTGTGAACCAGGAAGCTCTCCAAAGCCCTGCCTTTATTGGTTTTTAAGGAGGTGGGCATTACGTAAGCATGACTGATGAAATCATTGGCCATTGGTAACTGAACTCTCTAGCCCCTCCCCCAAACCTCCAAACCTCTAGTCACTTGGTTGGCCCCACTGGTAACCAGCTCCCATCCTCAGGTGTTTCCCCCTAATCACTCATCAACATACCAAAAAACACCTTTACCACTCTCATCACTCAGGAAATTCTAAGGGTTTTAGGAGCTCTGTGCCAGAAACAGGAGCAAGACCAAATATGTATTCCTCATTGTCGATCACAATATCACACTCAGGAACCACATTAGGATACTTTATTAGAATAACTCATATGGTTAAACAGTTATAGGTTAAATAATTTAGATGGCTAATGTAGTTAAATAACTATAATGTAAAATAGTATATATATAATATATATAAAATAGTATAGATGCAGTTAAATAAATCTGAGCTAAAAAACTTATATGGTTAAATGTAATTCCTTTGTCTATATCTCTAGCACTTCGGTTGATTACAAGATTTTTTTTCTTGGGGGGGGAGTTGTAAAAACATGAATTTCTTTTCCCCTTAAATTCGACTTGGTTGACTTGCCACATGTGAAAAAATGAAAAAGATTATCCTTGTAAAGCAGTGGGTGCTTGGAGCTAGAACAAATCCGTTTGGGAAGGAAAATGTGTCAAATTTCCAGAACCATTACTTTGGATTCTGAGGAAAAAAAAAACAAACAATTTGCCTTGGCCTTTTTGAAAGACCCTAGGAAAAGGCACATTCAGTTTTGAGAATTACCGTTTCATGTGAACAAATCAAAGTCTTTATACTGTTCTTAATTTGGTTTCTGAAAGGGATTTAGATAATTGGGGCAATTTGCAGAAGGGTATGTTCTTTTAGGGGCCAAGCCCGCTTTCTCTTTGGGTTGCAGGTTCTCTGCCCCCTTGTGGCCTTCCGCTGGGTTTTTTCCTATTGTGGTTCACATTTCCAGGCTGGTTTGAGGAGCAGCAAGACTGCCCGGTTCCCTGAACACCAGATGCGATTGCTAATCACATTTGCCCAAACGGGGGAAGGGGCCCCTCAGTCTACGGGACTTAATTTCCGAAATTTACTTTCAGAGTGAAGTGAGAGGATTGCTTTCCAAATATGAAGGGAATTATGTTACAGGCATTTGATTGTGTGAGGAGGCCGAATCCCAGAACAGGAAGGAAATCTTCAGAAGTTTCTTAATTCGATTTGGACTCCTGAAGACATTCAGGACAGATGGGCAGGAGCTTAATCTCCACGTTCTATCTCCCTGTCTCTCTTCTCGCGGGCAGTGAAATTATTGCTTTAAAAACGTTATTTATCCGAAATACACATTTATTGTAAAAATTTGGAAAATGCTGAAAAATTAAATAAAAATCACTCGTAACTCTATCACCCAAACATAGTCAGTATTCATATTTTGATTTAACCCCTCCTCGTATTTTTTGATAGAGAGAAGTTATGTATACACTTCTGCACTGTATCTACAATAAGGTAAGTGTTTTTACTTGGCCTTATTATAATAAGACAGTGTAGAAAAACACGGCCAGGGGGTCAAATCTAGCCCATCGCCTGTTTTGGCATGGCCTACAGCGTAAGAATGATTTTACATTTTTAAAAAGTTGAAAAGAATAAAAAAAAAATCATTTCCTGGCACGTGAAAATTATATGCAATTCAGACTTCAGTGTCCATAATAAAGTTTGATTGGAATACAGCTGCCCGTATTGTCTACAGCTGTTTTTACAGTGTTTTACAGTGGTAGAACTGAGTAGTTAGAGCAGAGACTATAGACTATACAAAGTTTAAAATATTTACTACCCAGCCCTTTACAGAAAACATTTGCCAATCCCTGATATAGAGGAAGCATCTTCCAATACTCTTAAATATTTTCCAAAAATAAGACAGCAAAGTGATCATATAGTTTGGTGGGATGGGTGCTACTTTCTTTTCCTCCCTCATTCTCCTGCCCTTAAAAATATTTTTCTTACAGTGGTCTTTTAAAAAACATTTATTATAAAGAATTTAAACATACACAAACGTAGAGAGTACAATATGGCCATATTCTACCCCCTGCCCCCTTCAGTTTCAATGATTATCAAGATTTTGCCACGTTTATTTTCTCCTTATATTTTTTTGCTGGAATATTTTATTTTTATTTATTTTTTTATGAAATCTTTTATTTTATTACTCAAATGAATTTATCACATCTGTAGTTGTATAATGATCATAACAATCTGATTTCACAGGATTTCCATCCCACAGCCCATTTGCTGGAATATTTTAAAGCAAATTATTGAAACCATGTAATTTTATCCCAGAAACTTGAGCAGTGGTTTTTAATTATAAAAATTGTACCTGCTCAGATTTCCTGCTGTGGCACAGTGGGTTGAGGGTCCAGCTGCAGAAGCTTGAGTTGCTGCAGTGGCCTGGGTTCGAAACCCAGCCCAGCATAGTAGGTTGACGATCCGGCATTGTTGGAGATATGGTGTGAGTCATGGCTGCAGCCCAGATCCAATCCCTGGCCTAGAACTTCCATATGCTGCAGGTGTGGCCATTAAAAAAAAAAAAAGTAGTACCGGCTGATGATGAATACTAAAGTAAGTGAAAACAATATAGATGTATGTAAATACATGAACTATGGTGAAAATCCCTTTTTACTTCACTCCACTCCCTCCTCTGCCAGGTTAGTGGGTATCCTTTTCTTATGTATACATTTTTTAATACATAAAAATACATTTTTATAATATAAAAATATAAAATACATATATAAAAATAAATATAAAAATATAAAATACAATATAATGTAAAATACATTTTTTATAATATAGCTTAACAACTTCAAAATAAATTGGAATAAAGAAACAGAAGAAGAAACCCAGATGAAAGCGCATGTGACAGTACTCCAGACTGGTGCCTTGACCAGCTAAGACTGATGACTGGGATGCTCTTAGGTTACTGGTTGGGGCAGGATATGCTTTCTTCCTCAAATGCCACCCATCACTAAGAAGCCTACGCCATAAACCAAGATCAGGAAGGTGGCATGGTGGGGACATTCTTTTTTACTGCCCTTCGCCACCACCCCCATCTAATTTTTCAGTTAAAAGAGGAGTGTACACAATAAATTTTAGGGACCTTGTGTTAGGTCCCCCAAATAAGAGTTGTATTTAGTTTACCTCATTATTTTTTTAAACAATTTATTTTGAAAACAAAACTCCAATTTAGAGGAAAGTTGCATGAATTGTATAAGGAACTACTATGTATCCTTAACATGGGCTCGTCAGTTATTATTCCTGTGTTTTCTTTATCTGTCCCTGTGTGTTTCTACTGATTGCTGTCATTATTATTATTGCTGAACATTTTGCGAGTAGGTTGTACATCTCATGATTCTACATTCCTAAATTTTCGGGGTGTAGGCACACGTTTTTGAGAAGCATTTTCGAGTGTGTACTGAAGCCTCATGCAAGAGCCATAGAATTCACTTGAGTGAATTGTTTATGGAATTATCTAACCATTTTTGAACTATAAATGGATAAGTTAAGCATTTTTTTTTAGCTTTTTCATTCTTCTGAAGGAAAAATATTTACAGGAAAAGTTTGGGGTGTTAGGATTTGAGGCGAATTTTTTCCATCCATTCTGTTCTTTTTCTGAAATGGATGTAATTTTTTTTAAAATAATAGCTTTCTGAGATATTCACATAACATAAAACTCATCCCTTTAAAGTATACAATTGTAATATGATAAATACAATTAACGCTACTATTTGTTATATATGAAACTTGTTAAGAGTGTAGATCCTGAAATCTCATCATGAGGAAAAAGCTTTTCTTTAATTTTTTGTCTAAATGAGATGACGGATGTTCACTAAACTCACCATGGTCATTATTCCATGAGTATGCAAGTCACATCGTCATGCTATACACCTTCGACTTAAAACAGTGCTGTATGTCAACTATATCTCAATAAAACTGGAAGGAAAATTAAAAAATGAAGTGTACAATTCAATCTTTTTACCCTATTCACATAGTTGTGCGATTATCACGTTACCTAATTATCGGACATTTTCATTACTCCCCAAAGACCTAGTACCCAGGAGCAATCTCCCATTCTCTCCTCTCTCTAGTCTTGGCAATCGCTAAATCTACTTTCTGGCTCTATGGATTTGCTAATTCTGGACATTTCATAGACACAGAATCATACAATACAATGTGGCTTTTTATGTCTGTCTTCTTGTACTGAACATAATGTTTACAATGTATGTGGCAGCAGGTACCAATTCTTCATTTTTAGGGCCAAATAATATTTCATCATTCAGACACAGTACCTTTTTTTGATGAGTTTATGAGTAGGTGGTTTCCATTTCTTGGGTATTATGAATAATGTTGCTATGAACAAGTTTTTGTGTAGAAGTATAGTAGTAGTTCTCTTGAGGATATACTTAGGAGTGGAATGGGTCTTATGGTAACTCTATATTTAATCTTTTGAAGAGTTTTTTTTGAGGAACTACTGGACGGATTTTTCAAATGGCAGCACCATTTTGCAATCCCACTAGCATTATATAAGGATTCTTATTTTTCACATCCTTACCAACACTGGTTATTACCCATCTTTTTGGTTATAGCCATCCTAGTGCATGTAAAGTGGTATCTCACTGCAGTTTTTTTTCTCTTTTTATAGCCACACCTGAGTCATATGGAAGTTCCCAGGCCAGGGGTCGAATTGGAGCTGCAGCTGCCTGTCTACATCTGAGCTGCATCTGCAGCCTACCTTGCAGCTTGCAGCAATGCTGGGCCCTTAAACCACCGAGGGATGCCAGGACTGAACTCGCATCCTCACAGAGACAATGACAGGTCCTAAACCCCCTGAGCCACAACGGGAACTCCTCACTGTAGTTTTGATTTGTATTTCTCTAACGGCTAATATGATATTGAGCATCTTTTCATTAACTTATTGGCCATCTGCATACTTCTTTAAAGAAATGTCTATTCAAATTCTTGGCTCATTTTTTATATGAGTTACTTGTTTTTATTGTTATGAGTACTTTATATATTCTGAATACAAGTCCTTTATCAGATATATGACTTGAAATATTTCTCCCTTTTTATAGGTTGTCTTTTCATTTTAATGGAGTACTTTGAAGTACAAAATTTTTTAACTTTAATGAAGTCTAATTTATTTTTTCTTCTGTTACCTCTGCTTTGGGGATCATCTTTAAGAAATCACTATCAAATCTAAGGTTACAGAGATTTATGCTTACGTTTCTTCTGGAAAAGTTTGGGTTTTTTGCTTGTTTAATTTTCAGGGTCATTCCTGCTGCAATAGAAGTTCCCAGGCTAGGGGTGGAAAGGGAGCTGCAGCTGCCGGCCTACACCACAGCCACAGCAACGTGGGATCCAAGCCGCATCTGTGACAATGCCAGATCCTTAATCCACTGAGCAGGGCCAGGGATCGAACCCATGTCCTCATGGATATTAGTCGGGTTCATTACTGCTGAGCCACAATGGGAACTCCTGGAAGAGTTTTTAAATTTTAACTCTTACATTTAGATCTATAATCCACATTGAGTTAATTTTTGTACATGGTGTATGTATACAGAGAGGCATATGATTTTTTTAGGAATAAAAAATTTTTTAAATATTTTGGAAATAAGTTTATACTCACAATGAGCTAACATCTTGCAAACTCCTAAAATGTGTTGCTTCAAGATTTGTATGCCTATAGACTAGAATTGATCATCATTAGACTAAATTAGAAAAAGAAATATGAAAACAAAGGGAGCATTTCCCTTAGTAAAAAGATCTGGGGATGGATTTGTCAGATGGCTTCTGCCTGTGACATTTTGCATGGCAAAGCATTCCATATCCCCATTGTTCTACTAACTGTTTTGTTTTGTTTTATTTTGGCCAAAAGACCTCACTTATTTGTAAGCTAAAAACTGTCACAAAAGTCTAGAAATAACAAAATAACAGAAGAATAACAAAATTTGAAATATCCAACTAAAAACATATTCAATAAATAGCCTATGAACCCCAGAATAACTTTTATGCACCTTCTATGCAGATGAGTGGATTTTAAACTTTCTAGTTCCCATTTTCATAGGTCACAAGAAACTTGAGCTTTCTCCTAGATGAGTTTTCCTAGCTACTTATTTTTACATCAAGGTCTAAGTCCTTAAATATAGGCACCTTGTCTTAACCGCCTTTGTTTTCCCCCAGCCCCAGCAGTGTGTGCCGGTCTGGATGGCACAGTTCATTTTAAAGGTGCCCAGAGTGAGGTCGTGTCTAACTGTCCGGATGGTCATGGAGGATTTACACTGTTCAATAAATTGTAGGCAGCAAATCTCACTATTTCCTTGTTGAGCTGAAATGAATTCTCAGAAGTTCCCTCTAAAATCAGTGGCAAGTTCTTAGTGGGCAGAATATATAGAGGCAGGCAGTAAGAAGGGGCCAGATGACAGTGTGTATTGAATGCCTCTGTCAAATCTTTTTAAGATGGACTCTAGTCTTTGTTCTACTAAAACTATAACCGAGTTAAGCTAGGAAATGCCCCCTGAAGAGTGCCAGGAGGCTGGCTTCAGACATGTTCAATGTTTTGCAAGGAACATTTTCTATCGGGAGGCTGCAGTATCTGACACCCGCATCCTAGTCATCCACCTTGTGTCCCTTCCTTTTCATCACAGAATTGAACTTGGCTTTTGAGTGATCCAGCAGCTGTTACACTTTAGTGAGAACGTTCTGCTCTCCCCATCACTTTCTCCTCTATCCCCAACTCCTCCGGCTTACTATACCCAATTACCACACCAGAAACCGCTCCTGTCTCTCTCTTTTCCCCAAAGAGACGCTTCCTTTATTCAACTGCTTAAACAAATAAAACAAAGTTTCCCCTTTCCCTGAACCACCTGCTCAAAATACAAGCGGGAGACCAATTATAAGCGAGGAGACAAATCCCCTTTGAACAGCTGATCCAGGGCATGGATTTGGAGGCTTATCTTCGGTCTGAATCACAGGGTCATGCCAGGGTCATCCCTGGAGCAAATCGTCCCCTTGGCTTCACTGAGCTTACCCTGAAATGTGCAAACTGGGTCTCTTTTCCCATGGATTATAGAGCTATTTGGTGAAGGCTGCTCATTTGATGTACTAATCAGCATCTTGACATAACACATGGGAAGAGTTTAAAAGTTTGCCTTTGTATTGCAAGGCTTCTAGGGTAGTTTCTAATTATGTCCTTACAATTGCAGACAGAGGCCTGTGACTGTGAACCTGAAAAAATAACTTCCAGAGAAGAGGGCGGTACTTCTCAAACTTTCATGTGTGTACAAATCATGCAGGGATGGGGCTTAAAGGCAGACTTTGATTCAGTTGCGCTGGGCTGGGGATTCTGCATTTCCTACAGGCTCCCAGGTGATGCTGCTGCTGTGGTCCACGGGGCACACTTTGCAAAGACTATGCACAGCTGGCCAGGAACCTTACTGTTTGAGGCATAATTAGTGAAATTTGGTATTCCTTAACTACTACACAAGGACCTCCTCTGTGTAGTGTCCCCAGCTGCCAAAACTCAGCTGGATATTTCCTCATTTTTACCACTTTCTACTTAGTTCAAATCTCTGTTACTGCAGTAGTCATACTGAATTATATTTGTTTGCATGTCTGCCTCCTAGACTGAGCACACAGGGATGAGGGACCCACTCTCATTCGCCTTACTGAGGGCATTTAGAACAGCACCAGGGAAACAGAAGGCACTGAACTGATATTTACTGAAGAAAGACTGATAGATTAAATTCTTGAAATAAAATTTAAACCACCTCTATCCCAAATACTATAAAATAGGAGTTTTCATTGTGGCTCAGCAGAAGTGAATCAGACTAGTATCCGTGAGGATGCAGGTTCAATCCCTGGCCTCGCTCAGTGGGTTAAGGATCCAGTGTTGCTGTGAGCTATGGTATAGGTCGGCAGCTGTAGCTCTGATCTGACTCCTAGCCTGGGGACTTCCATATGCCACACTTGTGGCCCTACAAAAACAAAAACAAAATCATAAAATAGATAAAAAGGCAAACGACACACTAAGAAGAATATCTGCAGCGTGTAAAGATCTCTTATGAGCTGTTATGGGTTGAATTGTGTCCCCTAGAAAGATATTTCAAAGTCCTAGCCCCAGAACCTCAGAATGTGGCCTTATTTGGAAGTAAGGTCACTGCCAATGTAATTAGTTAAAAAATTGTATCCAAGTAGGACCCTGGGAGGCCTCCCCAGAGTGGACCCCCCCCACTCATGTCCTCAACCTGCGTTTTTAGATATAGAAAAACTTTAGTCAAAGAACCAGTTTAACTGGACAAGCGTAAAAAATACAGAGAAAAAAGGAAGCAATATTAATAATTCAGCCATTCAACAAAATCAAGGACCTTCAGTTCTTCAAAGACTATAGATAATATTCTGGCCCATGTCCTTGAAGCTGTTTTGCAGGTGCTGAAGCCCCCACTGGTGGAAGAAATCAACTGTATGCCTGCCCACAGGCATGTTGACGCCAGACCCAGTTGGAACCAGAAGGCTGATGACGCTAACTCCCAGTGACCTCACCACCTACCAATCCAGAACATGCCCATGAACTGACCATACCCTGCTCCTCAAACACGGCAGGACTCCTCACTACCCCCTCTAAGGGGTAGGGGGGCACAGTCTTTGAGGCACTAGCCTGCTGTGTTCCCCTCTTTGCCTGGCAACTAAAGCAACTTTTTGTTTCCTCCAACTCTGCCTCCACGTTTCTCTTTGGCGTCGGTGCACAGAGGCAGCCGATATTTCAGCAACAAGATGAGGTTTAGCCTAGCGTGGGCTGTAAATCCAATATGACTGGTGTCCTTAAGGGGGTGTGGGGGGAGATACAGACAGACACACAGGGAGAAACTCACGTGGAGATAGAAGAAGGGGAAGCGATACGTCCACAAGCCAAGGCACACGTGGGCTGCCAGGAGCCGGAAGGGACAAGACAGCGCTTCTCCTGGAAGCTCGGGAAGGAGGACAGTCATGCCAACACCTTGATCTTGCCCTTCAGGCTCCAGACTGTGAGAGAATAAACTCCTGTTATTTAAGCCACCTAGGTTGTAGTACTTTGTTCCAGCCGCCCTAGGAAACAAATACATGAACAACCAGAAAGAGAACCAGTTAGTAGCAAAGGGAAAATAAAAAAACCTAGGCAGGGCACAAAAGAATACAGTCAAATTGCCATAAACAGGTAAGTGTTCAGGGGTTAATGATCAACACAATACAAGTGGAAGCGGCACTGAAATTCTATTTAAATTGTTTAATCCCTATTTTTGTACTTAGTATTTTATTGATTTTAATTATTTTTTAAAATAAAAATAGTATAGTAGTATGAGGGCCCTGGAAAACTGTCCCTCTCGTGCACTAGAGCCCCCATTGTCTGTGAGTGTGACCTCCAAATGCATCTCAAATCCATTCGTGTCTTCTGTCTTCTGCCACGGGCTCCTTCAAGATAGCGTCACTGACCTTCTCAGCAGCAGCCTCACTGTGTTACATCCTTGGCAAGCCTCCTCCAGCCCTGTCGAGGGGAGGCTTTCTCACATGCTCTCTTCTTGTCCCTCAAGATTCATTTTTTTTTTTAATTTTTAGGGCCACATCCATGGCATATGGAGGTTCCCCGGCTAGGGGTTGAATGGGAACTGTAAGCACTGGCCAACACCACAGCCAAAGCCACATGGGATCTGAGCCTCATCTGCAACCTACACCACAGCTCACGGCAACGCCGGATCCTTAACCCACTGATTAGAGGCCAGGGATCGGACCCGCAACCTCATGGTTCCTATTCGGATTCGTTAACCACTGAGCCATGATGGGAACTCCTCCCCCGAGATTTGTTACAGGTGGGTGTTCGTGTAATACCTCACTCTGTCTAGACTGTAAATTTTGTAAAAGTGAGTACCCTTCCTATTTCAGTCCCCACTGTAACCCAGACTCCGTATGGAACTGAACCACACAGCAGATACTCTCTGTACGGGTGCTGACCGAATCAATGGAGCTAAATTTGTCAAAATAGACCACAGGACTTAGAAATGAATATATCCTTTTTAATTAGCAATCTCATTGATGGGAATGTATTTCAGGAAAAATAATTAGGAATATGTGTTAAGACTAGTTACATTGCAACTTAAGAGCACAATAAATAATAGCAGTAAAGTAAGAAAAATGTCTAAAAATGGCAAGGTTAAAAACTTATGGCTTATACATTATACTAATGGTATGCAGGTTCTCAAACTGATGTTGCAGAGATATAGTAGTGGACATCATTTCTGTGATCATCTGTTTCTGGAAAAATAAAATGTATGTGATATGTATGTTTGCATTGTTCTCTAAGGCAGAGGAGAACTTTTGGAAAGGTTCATAGCAAAATGTTAATCATGGTTCCCTTTTCAATTCGTTTCAATTTATTTAAAAAAATTCTCATATGTATATTTAAAAAGTTGTATAACAATCATATTTCTTTTTTTTTTGCTTTTTTTTTTAGAGCTTCACATGCAGCATATGGAAGTGCCCAGGCTAGGGGTCAAATCGGAGCTACAGTTGCCAGCCTACACCACAGCCACAGCACCATGCCATCCGAGCCACGTCTGCAACCTATACCACAGCTCACGGCAACGCTGGATCCTTAATCCACTGAGCAGGGCCAGGGATCGAACCCATGTCCTCATGGATACTAGCTGGGTTTGTTACTGCTGAGCCACATGGGGAGCTCCTCCTATTTCTTATACAATTAAAAATAATAAAAATTGGAGTTCCTATCATGGCTTGGATCCCTCAGTGCTGTGGCTGTGGCATAGGCCGGCAGCTGCAGCTCTGATTCGACCCCTAGCTTGGGAACTTCCGTATGCTACAGGAGGTGCAGCCCTAAAAAAGGGAAAAAACATAATAAAAATTACATTTTTTGTTGAATGAGAGTTAGCCAAACATTTGTTTCTACAAAACATAAACTAATTCATATAAGCAGAAACAGTATCATAAGATACACCACATATCTCAGATAACGTTAGTCATTTCCACACAAGCTTGTGCTACGAAGGGAAAAAGTCCCAAGTGCAGCTAAGTCCCAGATCATCCACTGTTTTTCATGGTTGAAAGATTGTTCTGTATCTTTTGTTGGCTGAACTCTTTCTTTTTTTTATCTGTACAGGAGTTTTTGTTTTTTCTGTCTTTGATTTTGGTTAAGAATTGAATGCAGAAATTTGCCATATCTCCCATCAAAGGAATTCTAGTACTTTGGTAGGGATCCAACAACAAATCCTATTGTGTAGACCAAATATTGTGCAGAAAAAATTGGACCCTGAATCACATTTATGAAAACATATGAATAAGCTTTCATTTGAAAATTTTCAGAGACAAAATTACATGGAACCTTCAACCTTTATTTCCGGAACTATCTTTCCATCAGGAATTTGATGACCTTGGGTTCTCTGGAAACTCCTGTTCCAACTCGGCAGAGGTGAGCTGTGTCACTTCTCTATCTTCTCCTCTGGCCTGGTCCTCAGTTATATGCAGACAGAGCACCTTTCATATTCATGGGACAGCACAATATTGGTTTGTTTCCAGTTTTATGTCACTCAAAATCTCCAGATTTGACTGTGTGACACTGTTTTTCAACAGAAACAACAAGTTAAAGGAACATATAATTTTGTTTATTTACTTGTGTGTGTATATACATATACATAACATATACAAATTTACGTATTAATAATGAATCAATAACATGTAAAATTAGGACAATTTTAAATCAAGGTCCTGCAGATAATGATGCTGTAAAAATGTAGCAAAAAATTAAAGGTGTTTAGAAACCAAACCTAGACCCATCTTGTTCCAGGGCACACAAATCTCTCCCTCCTTTCTCTGAGTCTGGAAAGTTATTATTTTGGAGGGTGGAGGAAGGAAGTAGCAGGGGTGTAATTTAGAGGAAATAAAGAGGAGTATAGGAGTGAGCGCATTAGGAGAAAATTCTTACATATGCTCCCAAGTTCAAACTAACCAACCAAATTAGTAAAATAATGACCCCTCCCCGCTTTGGAATGGCACCTCCTCTGTATCCCCAGATTACTTACTTCTTTTTCTTTTTCTAAATTTTATGATTTTTATTTTTTCCATTATAGTTGATTTATAGTGGTCTGTCAATTTCTACTATACAGCAAAGTGACCCAGTCATACATACGTATATATATGCATTCTTTTTCTCACATTATCCTCCATCATGTTCCATCACAATTGACTGGATATAGTTCCCTGTGCTATACAGCAGGATTTCATTGTTTATCCATTCCAAATGCAATAGTTGGCATCTATTAACTCCAGATTCCCAGTCTATCCCACTGTCTCTCTCTCCCCCTTGGCAACCACAGGTCTGTTCTCCAAGTCCATGAGTTTCTTTTCTGTGGAGAGGTTCATTTGTACCATATGTTAGATTCCTTATAAGTGACATCATATGGTATTTGTCCTTCTCTTTCTGACTTCACTTAGTATGAGAGTCTCTAGTTCCATCCATGTTGCTACAAATGGCAGTATTTTGTTTTTTATGGCTGAGTAGTATTCCATTGTGTGTATGTGTACCACATCTTAATCCATTCATCTGTCAATGGACATTTAGATTGTTTCCATGTCTTGGCTGTTGTGAATAGTGCTGCAATGAACATATGGATGCATGTATCTTTTTCAAGGAAAGTTTTGTCCAGATATATGCCCAAAAGTGGGATTGCTAGGTCATATGGTAGTTCTATATGTAGTTTTCTGAGATACCTCCATACTGTTATCCACAGTGGTTGTACCAATTTACATTCCCACCAACAGTGTAGGAGGGTTCCCTTTTCTCCACGCCCTCTCCAGCATTTGTTATTTGTTGACTTGTTAATGACGGCTATTCTGACAGGTGTGAGGTGGTACCTCATAGTAATTTTGATTTGCATTTCTCTAATAAGCAGTTCAGATCATTTACTTCTGTGGGTAGTTACCAGCTCTCACCTCACTGCTGTAATAAACTTCACATCCCACACTTACTACCAATGAGACTTCTAGGTCTCAGTGGCCTCATAGAAGTTTTGGGTGAGAGTTAAAAGTATAACTTGGTATGATGGATACTAGCTATTAATAACTTACTGTTTTGCATTTCTGTGTTTGTCTTCATTAGGGGTTATGTCTATTCCTCTGCATCCTCCTGGGTACCTAGCAAAGTGATCAGAACATCACAGATGCTCAACGAATGTTTGTACAATTTAAAAGAAATTCATCAAGATTTCTTTTTACTGGAGTTTCCCGTCATGGCGCAGTGGTTAATGAATCCAACTAGGAACCATGAGGTTGCGGGTTCGACCCCTGGCCTTGTTCAGTGGGTTCCTTAATGTTGCTGTGAGCTGTGATGTAGGTCGCAGACTCGGGTTGGATCCTGCTTTGCTGTGGCTCTGGAGTAGGTTGGAGGCTACAGCTCCAATTAGACTCCTAGCCTGGGAACCTCTGTATGCTGAGGGTGCAGCCCTAGAAAAAGGCAAAAAGACAAAATAAATAAATAAATAAATAAAGATTTATTTTTACTAACATATGTTCAAATTCAGGTTAACTTGATAGGAAGTTCAGCCACTTCTTAATTCTCAATCAACATATTTTGGGATTTGGGTGAATGGGAAAAAACTTAACATCCCCTATCTTTTTTTTTTGTCTTTTTGCCTTTTTCTAGGGCTGTTCCTGCCACATATGGCGATTCCCAGGCTAGGGGTCTAATCGGAGCTGTAGCTGCCAGCCTACGCAAGAGCCACAGCAACACGGGATCCAAGCCGCGTCTGTGACCTACACCACAGCTCACAACAACGCCAGATCCTTAACCCACTGAGCAAGGGCAGGGATGGAACCCACAGCCTCATGGTTCCTAGTCGGATTCGTTAACCATTGAGCCACGACAGGAACTTTCCCTATCTTTTTTGACATGACTCCTTTCATCATTTTCTTTCCATTAAAAAAAAAAGGAAAACATTTACATTTATGTGCATTTTGATTTCAGTCCTTCACTATTTATACATTTCCTTAGCTATTAGCTCCAGATCCTGCTTATTTTGATAATAGCAATTATGTCTCAAGTTTTCCAGTTTAAGTACATAGTTGTTTTTCTCTATAATTTATTTCAATGTTTTCTTTTTTTGATTTTAATTTTTTCTATTATAGTTGATTTACAATGTTCTGTCAATTTCTGCTGTACAGCAAAGCGACCCAGTCATACATATATACATTCTTTTTCTCACATTATCATCCATCATGTTCCATCACAAGTGATTATTGGATAGAGTTCCCTATGCTATACAGCAGGATCAGATCTTTTCTTTGCTTTTCTTTTCTTTTTTTCTTTTTTTTTTTTTTTTTTTAGGGCCACACCTGTGGCATATGGAGATTCCCAGGCCAGGGGTTGAATCAGAGCTACAGCTGCCGGCCTATGTCACTGCAACAGAGGATCAGAGCAGTACCTGCAACCTACACCACAGCCCACTGCAACACACGGATCCTTAACCCACTGAGCGAGGCCAGGGATCGAACCTGCAACCTGATGGATCCTAGCAGGGTTTGTTAACCTCTGAGCCACGAAGGGAACGCCTGATCTTTTCTTTTTTAACAAAGCTAGCCCTGAGCATCCCTGGAAAGAGTCACAAGAGACAGGTAACTGGGATAACCCTCAGGGAAAGGGTTTGGACTGGGGAAGAGAAGAGGGACAGGGGAGATGTACTTTTCTCTGTATCCCCCCTTTATGTCTTTGAAGTTTGTATTACACGTAGGTATTACTGTTCAAAAAAACAATAGATAGTTCATTTTTTTTCACAAGATTAATATCTAGATTCTTAAGTCAGTCAACATATACATTCTAAAAATTTCTTTAAAAAATTACTGGCTTCCTCTGACCTTTTTCTTGAAACAATGGTCTTGGTTAGTCCATGATTGCTTGTCTTTGAAGGTAGTGTTCACCTTCCCTCGAATATATAACTTCTTCATGTCCCTACACAACAGGCCACCACCTCAGTCCTTCAAACCCAAGCATATAACATACCCAGTGACTTTGGAAAGAAAAGTACTGCTCACAGCATTGAGCCTCCTAGAGAGTGGCCAGTTTTTTAAAAGCCCTCCCCACTGCTAAATTGTTCCTGCATTTTGTCCATCCTGACAAAATGTGCTCTGAAGGCCCTTCTATTCTTTCCTCTTCAGTCGTTAGCCGAGACTCTAATTTTAACCTGGAGAGACGGTCTGGTGCCTGTGTTCCGGACTATTATGTGTCCCTGCCCATGGCTGAATAGAGGTTTGCATCTGGGAGGTGAAAGCCATTAGCAAATTTGTGAATTAGAACTCAGATATTTTGGGGAAGGACAAATCTTTGTAAACTTAACTTTTTCTGAGATACTTGTGCAAATTCAAGCACATCCAAAGAATACCAGTGAGGGATACAAAAGCAGAAGCATTTAGTTTAGTGTTTTTTTTAAACCCAAATAATTAAAGAAGATAACATAAAATTAGGAGCTCCTGTCATGGCTCAGAGCTAATGAACCTGACCGTATCTACGAGGATGCGGGTTCGATCCCTGGCCTCACTCAGTGGGTTAAGGATCTGCTGTCACCATGAGCTGTGGTATAGGCTGCAAAGAGAGTTCGGATCCCATGTTGCTGTGGTTGTGGCGTAGGCTGGCAGCTGCAGCTGTGATTTGACCCCAGCCTGGGAACTTCCATATGGCACTGGTGCAGCCCTAAAAAGCAAAAAAAAAAAAGTTACATTCTTAAGGAATAATTTTACTAATCAGTATTCCCTATCCTGGATCAACTACATAAGTTCTAGGCCCAATTAAAAATGGAAATGTAGGGTTCCTTGTTCAAAATCACTAAGAATTTTAAGACAGTGACAGCACTAAACCAAGCATGGGCCCTTCTGAGCCCAGGGCCCTGTGCCTTGCACAGGTGTAAGCCCATGAGGCAGGTCCATGAAGCAAGCCCTGTCCCTAGCAAAGAAATTGCCTCTGTCCAGCATGAATATTAAGAGGACAGATTTTAGAGGCCGAAGGTCTGAATTTCAATCCCTGCTTTGTTACTAGCTGAGAGGTCTAGGGCAAATCATTTACTTCTTCTGGGTCTTCATTTCCTCACCTGGGTAACTGGGAAAATAATATCACAGGGAGGAGTATTAAAGGAGTGAATACATTTAAAGCGCTTTGAGTAATGCCTGATATAGTATATGCTCAATAAACGTTTGCTCTGAGCACACACACACATACAGTATGTGGGCAGCATTCACATCTTTAAGTTTCAAGGCCACAGCATTTTCCCTTTTATTTATTGAAACAATGTCTGTGTGTGATCACAGTCCTGTCAAATTTTTTTCTGTTCCTTTTCAATTCCAAGAATTTGAAACTCTGTCAAATCGTCATCATTTGCAAACTTGAGGAAAAATCAAGCGTGTTGCTTTGTCTGCATCTTGTAGTTAGAACACAGCAGGTGGGAAAGGGCACAGAACTCAGATCAGCCTGTTTGTTATTTCTCGCTCCATTATCTGGTCAGGGTGGCCTCAGATAAAATCCTTCTCTAGGCTTTCCTTCCACTGCACAATTTATGCTATTAGTGCCTACTAAAGTCCCAAGTAAACATTTCTACACCTGGTTCTAGTTTGATATGCTATTTATTTAGTTATAGGTGCCATAGAAACAACACAGATCACAGCAGTTACCACATCTCCAAACATGGGGCCAAGGCTACAAGAGGTCCGGCCAACTTACAAATTGAACTCATCTCTGGAAGGGTTTTCCTGATGGGAAGAACGGCCCATGGCCCACTGGAAGTGCTTCCAGAAACTACTGAGAAGAGCTGAGAGCACAAGGCTTGGAGAGAAGCCTGAGCACCACTGACCAACCAAATCCCTTCCCTGGGCCTTTTCTCATCACCTACAAAGTCAGGACACTGTCCCCTCCTGGGACGGTTGTTGTCACGACCGAGAAGACATAGGGGAAAATGTGTTGTGAGTGTATTCACATCTCCTCTCTTGTGAAATTTCAAGAGAACAGGTAAGGAATATGCATCTGGCTGGTGAACAAAAGCCACTGCCTGTTAGGATTCTTCTTCCTGCAGTAGCTGCAGGGTTTAGATATTTGCATACAAAGACAACAAGCCATTCCACAATGTAGAATATTTACACAAAGAAACAAAAGCTTGTGCACTGCCATCAGATGGACCAGGATTTGGGTCCTGGCCTGGCTACTCGCCAGGTAACTGGGTGACTTAGTGTAAATAAATCCTCTTGGCCTCAGCTTCCCCCCCTGTAAATTGGGACTAAGAACAGTGCCTCAGGTAGTCCTAGGGTTGTTATTTTATAATTGAGATCATGCAAAGCAGAACACATGGTGCTATGCTATTGCTGTTGAAGGATTACATTTTGAGTAGAAGAGACTAAATTACAGTGACAGTGGCAAGCTCCAGCCTGTCACAACCAGCCCAGCGAGCATTTTGCCAGGAATGATTGGGAACTGTCCCGTTATCCTGTGGAACACTCACGATGGCTCAGAGAGTCAGAGGAAATTTTCTAACTTTATTCCTTCACAAAACAAATCAAAATCAGTACCCACTGATCATTTCCAGGGGGGAATGGAAAAGGCTTTGAAGTCTTTCTGAAAGAGAGCTCTAGTTAGCATGGTTTAAGGCAGCATTATCAGGCAGTATCGTGAGTTTTATCGATACTCTAACCTCTAAAAACCAACTTATGAATCTATGAAAATTGCAATCAAATTAGATATATTTAAAAATGACTGGAGTCAGAAGTAGCTTTTTAAACATTTCTTGGACCATCACAGCACTGGATTATGAAAGAACACTGTGATTGTGCAATTGAGGCCTTGTAGCAGTTAATTCTAAAGACAGCCAAGCTCAGTCTTTATGACCAAGACCTTGAAACAGTCGAAACTCCTCTCTCCTGACAGCAGGCGCTGTGGTGTTTTGCTTAGAGTTTCCTTCAAGACTGAGAAGCTCATTCGCCCGATGCCAGGAGCACAGGTCACAGCTGGGTCCTCCTGGGGCACTACCCTGGATGGAACAGAGCCTTGACAAAGTCATGTCCTAGGCGACCAATTGGAGAAGGGAAGACTCAGCCCCTTGCCTGGATCTGGGACAACCCCAAATGGCCCCAGAGTTCATTGCACATTGTAATTGCAACCGCATCTCTGTTCAGCATTTCCCTCTGCCCAGTCTCGCTTCCTCCACCCCCTTCAGGTGCTGTTTCCAGGAGGACTCCCAGCACACTTCCTGTACAGGAAACAGGACCCACGACACTTCTCTAGGACTGTCTTTTGGGACTTTCAATAATCTTGCAGCAATGGTCTCAGCTGGGGGTGATTTTGCCCCCCAGGGGGACATTTAGAAAGGTCTGGAGACTTTATGGTTGTCCTGACCTGGCAGGGCTGCAGACATCTAGTGCATGGAGGTGAAGAATGCTGCTAAACATCCTACATAAATGCATAAGACAGCTCCCCACAACAAAGCATTATCTGGTCCCCCGTGTCAGTCATGTGGAGGTTGCAGTACCTGGATTAGAGGTATTTGGGGGGCATGGCTCTATTTCGGGTATGAGAATGATGATGGAGAGTAAGTGCTGTAGTTCAGACCATCAGATGTTGCTTCAGGTGAGCATGTCCATTTCCATGAGCCCAGCTTCCCGCCCCCAACCTCATTTCTTCTTCCTCTGCGCTTACTGAGTCTTGACTCTGATTTGTTCTGGAAACGCCTCCTGTGCCAGAGCCTCAGCTCTGCTCCTATCATCAATTACACACAGCAGAGGACACTAGAAAACATGAAGCAGCACTTTCCGCTGACAGGGTTTTAGTTTTTTGGGGTTTTTTTTTGTTTTTTGGGGTTTTTTTTTGTCTTTTTAGGGCCACACCTGTGGCATATGGAGGTTCCCAGGCTAGGGATGGAATCAGAGCTTCTGCTGCCAGGCTACGCTACAGCCAGAGCAACATGGGATCTGAGCTTCATCTGTGACCTACACCACAGCTCACGGCAACGCCAGATCCTTAACCCATTGAGCGAGGCTAGGGATTGAATCCACATCCTCAAGGATACTCGTCAGGCTCGTTGCCACTGAGCCAGGACGGGAACTCCGCACAGCCAGTGTTCTTAAATGATGCTTCTTCCTCTGAGAGCCTTCTGCTTTTCCCTCCCACTTGCACGTCACAAGTAACACTACTCACCTATTGCTTTTCTGGAAGGAATCTTTCATTAACTACGAAATAGCTTCTTGGCTCTCGTGAACTAAAGCTCTTTCTCAACCCATATCAGGCAAGACTGAGTTTATGTTACAAATGTGCCACATTCATCAATGGTTGGCTGTGTAGACTGTGCCTTTAAAACCCACTGAGACTCCCCAAGGAATCAAAGCCTTCACCCCACTAGGGCCCAGGCAGCTGGTCATGTCTGTAAGCTCCCCCTCCTCTCTGCTAAGAATGAGATACACTGGGGGTATAGCACATGGTTCCCAGAGGCGTTCTTAGTCCTAAAGTTGTTCTCACTGTGAGGGCTTGCCCAAGTTAAAGATGTGAGAGAGCCTGAACTTTCATGTGTTATTACTGGAAAATAACTAGAATCCAAGCCAAATTCCAACAAATACAGTCCATGGAGATGTTAAAAAAAAGAAAACAAAGTAAGTCAAGTATGTTATTAGAAATTTGTTCTACAATCCTAACAGGACATAACCATTTACTTATGGCTTGGAGGTGGGGCAGGATATGAGGGGAAGGATATATTCTCCACAACTCTCACATCTATCCTGGAAGGATCTTTGATGATAACCAGCAAACATCAAACAAAAATAATCCTAATTTTTCAGTCATTGGTCGCTAAACTGATACTTTGCCCACTCTGAAATCGCCTGCAGGCTTTGGAGGCGATTAGTATTGGCCAGTATTTGTAACTGGAAAATAAGAAACAGACATTACCCGGAGTTTCAAGATAAGTGATTTGTTTACATTGCCATTGCAACTAAGTGGCAACCTCCCCTGCTGACATAGGAAATCATGGAATCTAAGCTCTGCTTCAAATGTGGGACCTTCTCTTTTTGGCCTTTATGCCTATACTATGGAATCAGTGATGACTTATTCTTTTTTTTTTTTTTTGGTCTTTTTTGCCATTTCTTGGGCTGCTTCCGCAGCATATGGAGGTTCCCAGGCTAGGGGTTGAACTGGAGCTGCAGCTGCCGGCCTACGCCACAGGCACAGCAATGCAGGATCCAAGCCACGTCTGCAACCTACACCACAGCTCACGGCAACACCAGATCCTGAACCCACTGAGCAAGGCCAGGGATCGAACCCATGGTTCCTAGTCGGATTCATTAACCACTGAGCCACGATGGGAACTCCTGTGATGACTTATTCTTAACCTCAATTAAAAGATTAAAAAGTATTCATCGTGAGATGTCTCCTACTACCTCTAGAGAGTGACTGGGGTTCCAGAGCAATGGCATGAAGAATAATAGTAAGAATAGTTTTACAGCTCTTATACTCAGATGGATATTATGATTATGTATCATTTTTGCATTCATTCAACAAATGAATGACTGCGCCAATATTACCTTCTGGCACTAGAGATCAACAGAGTGCCAAACAACATGAAAAGCTGTCCTGCCTTCATGGAGCTTACATTCTACTGGAGAAAAGGTGTATTAAGAAATAAATGGACAAGAAAATTCCAGATTATGAAAACTGCTCAGAAGAAAGTAAAATACTGTAACATGACAGTGAGAGAAGATCCCTCTGAGGAGGTGGATTTGAGCTATGACTTAAATGGTCAAGACCTGCCTCTGTGAAGTAGCAGAGGAAGTATTTTTCAGGTAGAGGGAAGAGCATGCAAAGGCCTTAGATGGGGATGAATTGGCTTCTGGGTTCCCCTAGGAGCAGAAAGGGGGTAGGTTTGTCTGGAAGCCAAAAATGAGCAGGGGAGGAGACAGAACCATGTAGAACCAGATTTCACCAGGCTTCGGGAGTCTGCGGAAGGAATTTAGATTTTATTCTGAGAGTAATGGGAAACCACTGGCATTCTGTGACACGATCTAGTTTGCATTTTAGAGATTCCTCCGCTGTTTTGCGGAAAACAGAGGATGGGCAAGAAGGAAAGCCCCCGATCTAGTTTGAGAGAAGGATGGATTAGACAAGGGCAGTAGCAGGGAGGCAGAACAGCTTCCAGATGTACTTTACGTAAAGGCAACAGGATTTACTTATGGTTTGGATGTGGGGCAGGATATGAGGGGAAGGAAAAAACTATGGATGATTCCTAGGTTTTTGGTTTGAGGAGCTGAATAGAAGATAATGGATTTTACTAAGGTCGGGGGAAAGACAGGGTGCGAGATGGAGTTAAGTTCTGCAGCGGGGAAAAGTAAATCATGAGTGCTTTCATGGACACGTGGAGCACAAAATACTTCTCAGCCATTAAGTGGAGAGCAGGTCAGAGGAAAGAAGAGATGGGGGTGAGAGAGAAAATCTGATTGCGAAGCCCTTGCCCAAGAGAGGAAAGGAAACTAGTAGATTGTAGGGTTGAGGAAGCAGAGAGGGAAGGCGTCTTAAGCAGGAGAGAATGGCCAGCTGTGTCCAGCGCTGAAGAGACGTCTAGTAAAGTGAGGGCAGAGAATGGAAGACGGATTCCAAAATTCAGAACATCTGAGTGACAAGGGAACAGGAGCCCAGCACCTTTGGCGTAATGATGCAAGGGGTCTGCACCTGGGTTGCAAGCTGTTGAGACGGTCCCTAAAGGTGATAAGGAACATCCTCTGCCAGTGGCATCTTCCTCCACCTCCCTCTTCAACTCGCTGCAATTGCAAAGCCCTGTGATTTCCGCCATCCAAAGAGTGTTTAACACCCTCTCCCAATCAAGAGGATTTCCCCAAGAGAATTAGTAAGGGAAGGCTGACAGGTCCATGGTCTTGCTCTATGTTGATGGTCCCTTGAGCTGCCTCCTTTCTACATCATCCCCTCATGCATGGACAGAGCTGCTAGACGTGGCGGAAAGACAGAGTGTTGGCATGCAGTCACGTCACTTCTTTGAGCCCCAGTTTATGGCAAGTGAGAGTTTAGAACTGGAGGATCTTTAAGGCTTAAGTTCCAGTATTGTCTAGATCTGAAGTGGTCCGATTTCATTTCCCAGCAGTGAAAAGAACCATGCCAACCAGTTGTGTAGCCAATTTAGTCAAAGCAATCAAATTCCCCTTCTTGAATTTGCCTTAAACAGAGTGGAGAAATATAGGCTGTGTATTCCTAGCACATGGAGGCTCAGTCAGAGAGTTTTAGTATTGCAAGGTACATGTATGTCTTGCTAATGATCCCTGAGACTGATTTTGGTTTTAATTGTGTGAGCCTAGCAAAGCTTAGACACTGGGGTTTGTAATAATGACTGTGAAATCGATACAGAGAAACCTTGGGTTATATGAAACTGCTACCACTCAGTGAATCATACTATGTAATATTTCCTAAAAGATAATGGGTTTCAAAACCAAACATAAATCTTCAGTGACATGTTGGCTATTTGTCATGTTTTCTGGCGGTGGAATTACAGCAGCTTCAATAAAATCCACTTGGTGGTTGAGTTGCAGATTAATATCTGATACAATCGTGGTTTTAGGACCACAAGGAGTAACGCACAGCGGGAAGAGAGCAAGTTTGCAATTATTCTAGGGCTTTAGTAACCCTGGTGCCAAACCTTGGCTCAGAAATTGCTCAAAAATTGCAAAAAAGCAATAATAATGTGGGCCTTTGAATATTAAGCACTGTAAAGTGATACTACGTTCTTGAAATAGTAAACACGACTTCCATATGGGGCCAAGTGTGCTCAACACTGCCAACTGTAATGCAAAGCAAATCGATTTGCATCTGTTTTGTTCACACCATTTAACTCCTGGCTTCCCATCTGAATCCTTGATACTGTATAATCACCTCTGCATATTTCTCGACTTAGCAGAAATAGTTTCCTCATGACAAGGAAAATGAAATTGATTTTCTGATTAAATGACTTTGGTTAGTCCTTCTGAGTTAATATTGCTTCTCTGTGACAGATGAGTCAGCAACATTTATTGAGCCCCCACTGGGCAAGAAGTATTTACAAGGTGTTACATGAATCTATAAGAACAGTAACTTTGCAGCCTTCCTGACCCATCCACGCTTGGAATTAAGCTGCTAGTTCTGTCCAGATGCCAGGTTAACACCTAATTTTCTCAGTGTTGTGGAGAAAGGGAAGGTTGTCTTGACAACAGTTTGGAAAAAGTCAACCAGAAGAATTTATTTAACCTAAAACTGCTGTCTTAGCAATTGAATATGGATGCAAGTTCTCTCGGTAATTTAGGTCACGATCTAGGCAGATACTTCTTTTTAAAAAAGTTAATTAAAAATCAGTAATGTTGCAAAAGCCAGAAAGGTACAAAGAGTATGAAGTAAAGTTTCTCCTTTCCACCCTAGTCCCTTGTGCACCACTTCCAGCACTAAAGCTCTCCACCGTCTCTAGTTGCCTATGTGTCCTACAGAGATATTAAATGCATTAAAAGCAAAAACACATGTATGTTTTCTCTCTCTTTAAAACCACAAATGGTGGCACATTTATTTTTCTCATCGTGTTTTTCAAATAATAATGTTTCTTGGAGATTCTTGCATATCAGCACAAAGAAAAATGCCCCCATTGCACCTTTTTTTTTCAACTGAGATATAACTGACAAACAATATTGTATTAACCCAAGGTATACAACATAATGACATAATGATATATGCATATATTATGAAATGATCACCACAAATTTAGTTAACATTCATTGCCATCCAGTTACACCTTTGTGTGTGTGTGTATGTGTGATGAGAACTTTAAAGATCTACTTTTCTTTTTTCGTTGTGCCTGTGGCATGCAGAAATTCCTGGCCCAGGGATCGAACTTGCATCACAGCAGTGACCTGAGCCTCTACAGTGCCGCCAGATCCTTAACCTGCTGCAACACAAGGGAACTCCAAGATCTGCTCTCTTTACTTTCAAGTATACAATACGGTATTGTTAACTACAGTCACCATGTTGTACATTACACCCCCAGGACTTATTTCTTATAACTGGAAGTCTGTATCTTTTGACTTGCTTCACCCATCTAGCCTCCCTGCTTCTACCCTATCCACCTCTGGCAATCTGTTCTTTGTATTTTTTCTTCTTCTTCTTTGAGCCACACCTGCTGCACATGGGGTTGAATATGCAGGCCAGGGGTTGAATTGGAGCTACAGCTGCCGGCCTACACCACAATCACAGCAACGTGGGGTCTTGAGCCGTGTCTGTGACCCTCACCACAGCTCATGGCAACGCCAGATCCTTAACCGACTGAGCGGGGCCAGGGATCCAACCCGCATCCCCATGGATACTAGTCGGATTTGTTTCCACTGCACCACAACAGGAACTCCTGTTCTCTGTATTTATGACTTTGTTGGGTTTTTTTTTTAATATTCTACATATGAAGTGAGATCATCGCATTTTTTAAATGACTCCCAAGTAGTCTACTGTGATGATGTACTGTAATTTATTTAACCAGTGCCATATCAATGGGTTTGTTTCCTATCTTTATTATTACAAACAATGTACAACGGATAACTCTGAGTAAATGTAAAAAGACATTATGCACGATTATATTGATAGGGATAAATTATTAGAATTGGAATCACTGAGTCAGAAAGTAGGGTAGGTTTTTAGTCTTAATCAACATTGCCAAGTTGTCCTCCACAGAAGCTGTATGACTGTAATTTTCCACCAACAGTATATGCGGGTATCTATTTCTCCATACCCACTCTAACACACTCCATAACTTCCTCTCTGTAGTATGTTATTCTAACAGCCTTTTTGAGTTTTGGCAATCTGAGAAGGGAAAATTGTATCTCAAGGATTTCGGGTGGGTAGGGGAGCTAGATCTAGAAAGAACCCAGGTTCTACCTGACTATATTTCAGTCCAGAGCTCTTTGCTTCTGAGCCTCACACAGTGTGCAAAACCAACACGTAGTAGGCATGCAGTACATGTCTCCTGGATAAATGAAGAGATGGATGCATGGACAGATAAGGGTCAACTTGATGTAGATGGAATGGTTAGTCTTATTTTAATTTACATTCCTCTTATTATAATTGTGCTTAAACCTTGTTTTGTGTTTCGTGTCTTCATGTTTCATCTTTTTCTTTCTTCTACATCCTGTGCAATCATATTTTTCCAACTGGTGGCTGTTATATATGTCAAAGTTGTATCCAGCTAACTTACTGAGTTCTCTTATTGTTTATGATAGTTCTTTAACTGATTCTCTTGGGTTTTCCAGGCACATATTCTATATCATCTGGAAATAATGGTTATCTGATTTCTTTCTGTCCAATTATCATACTTCTTATTCCTTTCTCTTGTCACATTGTGTTGGCTAGTAGCTCCAAAACAATATTATGTGACAATAGTGATAGTGGATATCTTGGTCTTGGTCCTGGCACTGATGTAAATATTTTTACTTTCTCCATTAAGCATGATGCTGGCTTCTGAGTTGACATGAAATATGCTGTGATAGAAAGGAAGTATTCATCTATTCTGTTTCCTCTCATTAAGAGGGCTTATAAAATAAGATGAAGAGTGGATACTTATCTTTTAAAATTAAACATATTATTACCTCATGATCCAACAATTTCACTTCTGGGTATATACTCAAAAGAATTTAAAGTAAGAACTTGAACAAATATTTGTATACCTCTGTTCAGAGTAGCTTTACTCACAACAGCCAAAAGATGGAAGTCACCCAATGTCTATAGACAGATAAATGGAAAAGCAAAATGTGGTATATACGTATGATAGAATATTGTTCAGCCTTAAAAAGGAAGGAAATTCTGGAGTTCTCATTGTGGCTCAGCAGTAATGAAGCTGACTAGTATTCACGAGGATGCGGGTCCAGTTCCTGGCCTCACTTGGTGGGTTAAGTATTTGGTGTTGCTGTGAGCTGTGGTATAGGTTGTACATGTGGCTTGGATCCTGCATTGCTCTGATTCAACCTCTAGCCTGGGAACTTCCAGACTTCCATATGCCTCAGGTACAGCCCTAAAAAGAAAAAAAAAGGGAAGAAAATTCTGACACATAACTGTAACATAGATGTATCTTGAAGACATTATACTAAGTGAAATAAGTCACAAAAAGGCAAATACTGTATGATTTCATTTTTATGGGGTACCTGGGGGAGTCAGATTCATAGAGACAGTAAGTAAGTGATTCATAGAGACAGAAAGTGATTATGATGTCGCTGAGTCAGAGAAAAACAATCCAGCTAGTAAGGAGAATTCATGAGAAAAACATACAATACCTAGCACAAAAGAAGGGAATAAAGAAAAGAAGGGAAAGAGGAAAGGAAGGAGGAAAAGAGAGGAGGAGGAAATAAGAAAGGGGTGAAAGGCAAAGCAATATCATTTATGGACTTCAATTTTTTAAAATCCAGAATATAATACTAACAAACAGGGAGTTCCTATCATGGCGCAGCAGAAACAAATCCGACTAGGAACCATGAGGTTGTGGGTTTGATCCCTGGCCTTGCTCAGTGGGTTAAGGATCTGGCATTGCTGTGAGCTGTGGTGTAGGTCGCAGATGTGGCTCAGATCTGGTGTTACTGAGACTGTGGCGCAGGCCAGCAGCTATAGCTGTGATTAGACCACTAGCCTGGGAACCTTCATATGCCACAGGTGTGGCCCTAAAAAACAAAAGAACAACAACAACAAAAAAACAAACCAAAAATCCTAACAAATAGAATCCAGCAGCCTGTTTAAGAACAAAGCTGGAGGACTCACACTTCCTGATTTCAAAATTTACTACAAACCTGCAGCAATCAAAACATTGTGGTACAGGTATAGCGATAGATGTATAGCTCAGTGGAATTGAATAGAGAGCTCAGAAATAAACCCTCCCATATATGGTCAAATGACTCTTGAGAAGGGTTCTAGGACTATTCAGTGGAGAAATTATAGTCTTTGTAACTAATCACGCTAGGAAAACTGAATATCCGCATGCAAAAGAATGAAGTTGGACCTTTACCTAATACCATATGGAAAAATTAACTCAAAATAGATCAAAGACCTAAATTCAAGGCCTAAAACAATAAAATTCTTAGAAGAAAATATACGACAAATATTTCATAACACTGGATTTGGCAATGATTTCTTGGATATGACACCAAAGGCATAGTAACAAAAGAAAAAATAGACTAACTAGACTTCATGAAAATTTAAAAATTTTGTGCATCAAAATACACTATCAGGAATTCCCTGATAGTCTAGTGTTAAGACTCAGTGCTTTTATCACTGTGGCCTGGGTTCAAACCCTGGTCTAGAGACTAAGATCCCACATCAAGCCACTGCAAGCCACAGCTGGGGGTGGGGGAGGAAGACATGGAAAATATACTATCAACAGAGTGAAAAGGCAATTCACAGAATGGAAGAAAATATTTGTAAATCATGTATATGATAAAGACTTAATATCTAGAATATATGAAGAAATTTAAAATTCAACAACAAAACAAATAACTTAACAGTGGGCAAAGGACCTGAATAGACATTTCTCTAAAGAAGATAACAAATGGCCAACACGCACATGAAAAGATGTTCAACATCAGTAATCATTGGGGAACACAAGTCAAAACTACAGTGAAATACCACCTCACCCCCATTATGATGTCTGCTATCAAAAACTAGAAAACAACAAGTGTTGACCAGGATATGGAGTGACTGGAACTCTTGTACACTGTTGGTGGGAATGAAAGATGGAATAGCCACCATGGATTGACAATACATTGTTGATTCCTAGTGCCAAGAAACAAATTTGCCAAGTTCCCACAACTTTCCTCTTCACACTGGAAATTTTTAAGGCTTCCTGTGTTCAGTCAGTCTTTATCTTTCTGCTAAAAGTGCCAAAAAAAGTGTCAACCCATGGCAACTGGGCCAATGTTAAATTCATGCTATTTTTCTTATGTTTATGCTCATTCTTGCTCTGCATTTGTTCCAGGGAAGATTTGTAGCTTTTGTCACTTTAAAATGTCTTCTGGGGTTATATTTTGTGAGATCCTGATTACCAGCACAATTCTGTGCTAAACATAGTGGGCTCAGGCCCTCTGAGTCACGGAGACCAAAGGTGTGCCATTTGCCTATCTGACAATGGTAATAAATGCTGCATGATGTCGACTATTTTCAGTTATTTAAAATTTTTGCCCCTTAGACATTTGCTTCTTAGAATTTACATCTATAGGACACTTACCTGTATTTCATACTGAGCATTTTTTCCCATTTGGGGGAATTCTAAATTGAAAAAAACAACTAATCCCACACACGATTCTATAACAGTGTATTCTAAGTAAAATGCAATATTAGAATGCCATTCAAAGGATTAACTACAATAGCCAGATGAGAGCAGTATCACCCTGATACCAAAACCAGACAATGATGTCACAAAAAGGAAAATTAAAGGCCAATATCACTGATGAATATAGATGCAAACATCCTCAACAAAAGACTAGCAAACCAAATCCAACAATACATTAAAAGGATTATAAATCATGATCAAGTGGGATTTATCCCAGGGATGCAAGGATTTTTCAATATCCACAAAACAATGTGATACACCACATTAACAAATAGAAGAATAAAAACAATATGATCATTTCAATTAATGCAGAAAAAGCTTTTGATAAAATTCAACATTCATTTATGATTAAAAACTCTCCAGAAAGCTAGCAGAGGGAACCACCTCAACATAATAAAGGCCATATATGACAAACCGACAGCTAACATCACACTCAATGGTGAAAAGCTGAAAGCATTTCCTCTAAGATCAGGAACAAGACAAAAATGCCCAGTCTCACCATTCTATTCACCATAGCATTGGAAGTCCTAGCCATAGCAATTAGAGAAGAAAAAGAAATAGAGTCCAAATTGGAAAGGAAGAAGTAAAACTGTCAATTTGCAGGTGACATGATACTATACATAGAAAATCCTAAAGATACCACCAGAACTACCAGAGCTCATCAATGAATTTGGTAAAGTTGTAGGATACAAAATAGATATACAGAAATCTGTTGCATTTCCATACAGTGGCCAGAGATTAATGTGACTTTTAGAATACCTGTTTAGTATAATTATAAAAGTACACAAGTTGATGATTCATGAACTCTCAAGTTATACATCCGCATTTAATTTTATGTTGAAGTGTTTTAAAACCCTCGGAAAAAGATATTACCAAGTGTTTCCGGCTAAATATTGTATTTTAAAAAATTCTTAATCAGAGATGAAGACCCATCCAATATCTTCATGTAAAATATGATGAATAAGAAATAAATATATTTTTAAATTGAGTTATAATTAACAAACAATATTATATTAGTTTCAGGTGTACAACATAGTGATTTGATAATTTAATATATTACAAAATGACCACACTAATACCAGTCTTATATATATGTCTGTTTATATATGTGTGTATATATATATACACACACACATACGTGCGTACACATACCATATCTTTATTCATTTATCTATGGATGGACACTGAGATTGCTTCCAATCTTGGCTATTGTAAATAGTTTTGTGGTAAACAAAAGTGCATATATTTTTTTCTAATTAGTGTTTTTGTTTTCTTCAAATAAATGTCCAGAAGTGGAACTGCTGCATAGTGTGGTAGCTCTATTTTTAGTTTTTTTTAGGGAACCTCCACACTGTTTTCCATAGTGACTGCACCAATTTATATTACCACCACTAATGTGTGAGGGTTCCCCTTTCTCCACATCCTCATCAATACTTGTTATGTGTTGTCTTTTTAATAATAGCTATTCTGATAGGTATGAGGTGGTATCTCATTGTTTTGACTTGTATTTCCTGACAACTAGTGATGTTGAGCGCCCTTCCATGTGCCTGTTGGCCATCTGTATATCCTCTTTGGAAAGGTATCTATTCAGGTCCTCTGCCCATTTTTTTTTGTCTTTTTGTTGTTGTTGTTGCTGTTGTTGTTGTTGCTATTTCTTGGGCCGCTCCCGTGGCATATGGAGGTTCCCAGGCTAGGGGTCGAATCGGAGCTGTAGCCACCGGCCTATGCCAGAGCCACAGCAATGCGGGATCCGAGCCGCATCTGCAACCTACACCACAGCTTATGGCAACGCCGGATCATTAACCCACTGAGCAAGGGCAGGGACCGAACCTGCAACCTCATGGTTCCTAGTGGGATTCGTTAACCACTGCCCCACGACGGGAACTCCCTCTGCCCATTTTTAAATCAGATTTTTTTTTTGATACTGAGTTGTATAAGTTTTTAAAAATACATTTTGAATATCAACCCCTTACTGGATATATCATTTGCAACTATTTTCTCCTACTCAGTAGGTTGCCTTTTCATTTTGTTGGTGGTTTCCTTCCTTGTGCAAAAGCTTTTAAATTTGATGTATTCTCAATTGTTTGTTTTTGCTTTTGTGGTGCTTGCTTGAGGAGACATATTCAAAAAAATATTGCTATAAAATACCTAAGAATAAACCTACCTAAAGAGGCAAAGACTTGTACTCTGAAAACTATAAGACACTGATGAAAGAAAATGAAGATGACACAAACAGATGGAACGATATGCCATGTTCTTGGACTGGAAGAACGAACATTGTCAAAGTGACTATACTACCCAAGGAAATCTATAGATTCAGCACAATCCCTATCAAATGACCAATGGCATTATTTATTTCACAGAACTGGAACAAAAAAAGTTTAATTTGTATGAAAATACAAAAGAACCCAAAGAGCCAAAACAATTTCGAGGAAGAAAAATGGAGCTGAAGGAATCAGGCTCTCTGACTTCAGAATATACTACAAAGCTACAGTCATCAAAACAGCATGGTACTGGCACAAAAACAGAAATATAGATCAGTGGAACAGCATAGAAAACCCAGAAATAAACCCATACATTTATGGTCAATTTATGACAAAGGAAGAAAAAACATACAATGGAAGAAAGATAGCCTCTTCAATGAGTAGTGATGGGAAAACAGGAGAGTTACATGTAAAAGAATGAAATTAGAACACTGTCTAACACCATACACAAAAATAAGCTCAAAATGGATTACAGACCTAAACATAAGACCAGATACTATAAAACTCTTAGAGGAAAACATAAGCAGAACACTGATCTGCAATCACAGAACACACAGTAATATCTTTTTGGACTCACCTCCTAAAGTAATAGAAATAAAAACAAAAATAAACAAATGGGACCTATTAAGTTTAAAAGCTTTTGCACAGCAAAGAAAACCATAAACAAAATGAAAAGACAGCCGACAGAATGGGAGAAAATATTTGCAAACGAAGTGCCCAACCAGGTCACTCATGCAGCTCTGTTTCAAAAAAAATAAACAACCCAATCAAAAAATGAGCAGAAAATCTAAATAGACACTTCTCTAAAGAAGACATACAGCTGGTCAAAAAGCACATGAAAAGATGCTCACCATCACTAATTATTGGAGAAATGCAAATCAAAACTACAGTGAGGTATCACCTCATACCAGTCAGAATAGCCATCATAAAAAGTTTACAAAAAAATAGGAGTTCCCATCATGGCTCAGGGGAAATGAATCTGACTATTATCCACGAGGATGCAGTTTCAATCCCTGGCCTCATTCAGTGGGTTAAGGACCTGGCGTTGCCATGAGCTGTGGTGTAGGTTGCAGACACGGCTCAGATCTGGTGTTGCTGTGGCTGTGGTGTAGGCCAGCAGCTGCAGCTCCAATTCAACCCCTAGCCTGGGAACTTCCATATGCTATGGGTGCGGCCATAAGAAGACAACAAACAAACAAACAAACAAAAAGCCTACAAAAAATAAATGCTGGAGAGGGTGTTGGTGGGAATGAAAGCTGGTGCAACCACTATGGAGAACAGTATGGAGGTTCATTAAAAAACTAAATTTACAACTACCATATGATCCAACAACTCCATTCCTAGGCATATATCTGGAGAAAATTATAATTAAAAAAGATACATGCATCCCAATGTTCATTGCAGCAATAGCCAAGACATAGAAGTAACATAAATATTCATCCACAGAGAAATGGATAAAGAAGATGCGGTACGTATATACAATGTACTATTACTCAGCCATAAAAAAGAATGAAATAATGCCATTTGCAGCAATATGGGTGGGCCTAAAAATTATCATACCAAGTGAAGTCAGTCAGACAGAGAAAGACAAATATCATGAGATCACTAATATGTGGAATCTAATGAACAATTATACAAAAGAACTTACAAAACAGAAACAAACTCAAAGATTTTGAAACCAAATTTATGGTTGCTAAAGGGGAAACACGTGGCAGGGGAAGGGTTAAAATAGGAGGTTGGGATTGACATATACACACTACTATATATAAAATGGATAGGTAACAAGGACCTACTGTGTAGCACAGGGAAACTACTCAATTCTGTGTAATAACCGATATGGGACAAGAATCTGAAAAGGAATGGATATATGTATATGTATAACTGATTTACTCTGCTGTACACCTAAAAACGAAGAATCTTTGTAAGTCACCTATACTCCAATAAAATTTATTTAAAAAATTTTTAAAAAATCACACAAAAAGTTGCTAAGACTGATATGGAGGAGGTTGGCTTATGTTATCTTCCAGGAATTTTATGCTTTCAGGTCTTTCATTTAAGTCTTCAATCCATTTGGAGTTTATTTTTGTATATGGTATAAGAAAGTTGTCCAGCGTCACTTTTTTTTTTTTTGCATTTAGCTGGCCAGTGGAAAATAAATTTCTTTTAATGTAAATACTTTGGGGTGAGAGAATTCTGAGAAAAAACTCTTCTTGAATAATTCCTATTTTTGTATTTCTTAAGAAAGGCTACAAAGTGAAGCCTTGATTAAGATGGAAATAAATGTAACAGAATTATGGCGTGAATGGAGGGGAGGTCACCCATGCCATCATCCTTTCCCATCTCAGCCCGCTCCACTTAGCATCCTGATCTGATCAGGCAGGATTCTTCTCTTGCTAGAAAGGATCCTGTTGGAATCAGAAATTCAACCAAGCATACTGCCACTGGGTGGCACAATTGGAAGTCTGTATAGAGTCCTGGGCTTTAAAAAGAGCACTTTCCCCTCCCTCCCAAGGGCTGGGATTTATAAACACAAAAGCTGCTGCCCATTGTGATTGCTTTTTCTTAGGGACTGTTTATAAAAGGGAAGGAGTCTGTGGCCTTTCAAAGAGTGTGGATTTCACATGGGAAGTCTTTGTGTTGTTATTCTATATGAAGTTAACTGGAGTATTTTTTAAGAGTTGTCTTCTTTTTTTTTTGATCTGGTAAATGCAAGGAGTGAAGTAAAAGGCACATTTTGAACTTGGTTATAAGCTTATTTGCAGAGGAAGTGGCTACGGCTTTTATGCTCTGGCATGATTCTTTTTTTTTTTTAGGGCTGTACCCACAGAACATGGAAATTCCCAGGCTAGAGGTCGAATTGGAGCTGCAGCTGCCTGCCTACGCCACAGTCACAGCAGTGCCGGATCCGAGTCACATCTGTGAACTATATCACAGTTTATGGCAATGCCGGATCCTTAACCCACTGAGTGAGACTGGGGATCGAACCCATGTCTTCAGGGATACTAGTCAGGTTCCTTACTGTTGAGCCACAGCAGGAACTCCTTGGCATGATTCTTTATATGTGGTTGTCTAGTATGGTAGATGACAATTGTGTGTAGCTACTTCAATTAAAACTCAAATTCATTTAAATAGAATATTAAAAAGGCAGGCCCTTAGTCATATTTCATCACTCAACAGCCTTGTGTGACTAGTGGCTACCATAATCCACAGTGCAGGCAGAGAATGTTTCTACCATCACAAAAAGTTCTGTTGGGCAGGGCTGCTAATCCTTTTCTTATTGTCCCCTAAAGAGTAGAGAAAAAAATGGATGTTTTTTGTTCTTGCAGAGTAACTCTTTGGGAGAGCACTGTTTGTGCAATTTGAACCAATACACATTTGCTTAACATTTAACTAATATTAAATAGATATTTGTTTATCTGCACAATTCTGCAACACTGTGTTACCAAAATTTAGGAGTGAGGATAGATTAATATACATACTGGATAGCATGTTTGATTGATATAAAAATTATCTTAAAATTAAATTCCATAGTGCATATTGTAAGAATCAGTTCAGAATCTGTATCACCAAGATTTTGATAGTTAAGTATAATTATTCCTTGATTTCTAATCTCTCCAGGTCCATTTTCATTAATTTATTATTATTATATTATTATTACTATTTTTGTCTTTTTGCCATTTCTAGGGCCACTCCTGTAGCATATGAGGTTCCCAGGCTAGGGATCTAATTGGAGCTGTAACCGCCAGCCTACACCAGAGCCACAGCAACGCGGGATCCGCGCTGCATCTGCAACCTACACCACAGCTCACAGCAATGCTGGATCCTTAACCCACTGAGCTAGGCCACGGATCTGCAACCTCACAGTTCCTAGTCAGATTCATTAACCACTGAGCCATGATGGAAACTCCATTTTTTGCTTTTTTTTAAGGGCCACACCCATGGTATATGGAGTTTCCCAGGCTAGGGGTCAAATTGGAAAAGTAGCTGCCAGCCTACACCACAGCCACAGCAACGTAGGATCCAAGCTGTGTCTGTAACCTACACCATAGCTCATGACAACACCAGATCCTTAACCCACTGAGCGAGGCCAGGGATCGAACCTGCATCCTCATGGATGCTAGTCAGATTGGTTTCCGCTGACCCACGACAGGAACTCCTCCAGGTTTGTTTTTATATTACATGTTGTCTTTTTTTTAATGTTGTCTTTTTGATCCTTGTCATATTTCCTATTCATTTTGTCCTTTATACTGCCTTTCTTTTTTTCCCCCCAAACCTTAGGTGTTTCATTTCAGTCATGTAGAAAGGGCTTGCTCCCCTTCCTCATCCCCAGACTCTCCATTACCTGGAAGGGGACTGCTCAAACTACGCCTCCACCTTCCCCACCAAATGCTGGCTTTTAAGCTCTGGCTCCTATTGAGAATATCATGTTGATATGCTGACTACACAGGCTGTGAGAAGATAATTTGCTTGTCCAATATTTGTGGCAACATTTAGAAGTTTTGCTTATGTTTATATGCTTTTGGTGAAAAATGAAAATTTCAGGCAATTGTGTCCTTTTCTTGATGGAGCCTATGCCCATCTCTGGGTAACTGATAGATGCAACTTGTAAACAATTACTGAACATGTCTTTTGAGCCAGGCGTCATGCTTCTTAGTACTTAGGGGTAAGAAGGTATATTCAAGACATAATCCTTGCTTTTGAGGATATACTCGCAGTAGAAAGACAGTTTTTAAAAAACATCACTGAATATTTTATTTTGCCAAGAAGTTTTGGAACTGTGGATAGTTGGTCCTGAAATTGGTCCAGTGTTAGGCTGAGATCTAATATGATGAAACACGTTTTACAAAATGTGTGGGAAACCAGTCTCATTTTTTAATACTCATCTTTCCCTAGGACAGTGGTTATCAAACTTGACAGCAGGTTGGAATCTTATGAAGAGCTTTTAAAAAATACTGAAACTTGGGCCTGACTTCTTGAGCAATGGTTCTAAGAGTGTTCCAGAGACAAACGGCAATAGCATAACCTGGGAACTTGTTAAAATGCAGATTCTCAGGCCTTGCCCCAGGCCTACGGCATCAGACTGGGTTTGGGGCCCAACAACCTGTGTTTTAACAAGCTCTTTGGTGATGCAGATGCTGTTAAATTTTAGAATATTGGAGCATGGTCTAAGCTTTGGTCTTTTTAAAAAGGTCTCTCAGATGATTGTTAGGTTTGGACAGATTTGAGCACCACTGCTCTAGGAGAAAAGTTGGTCAGACTTTCTTTTTGATTTGGAACTGTGCAGGTTTCCTGACATCAGAGAGCCAGTTGTTCCAGCTGTCTTTAGACTGTGGTCAAACCTTCAGAAAGGGACTTTCATGTTTTTAAAGGGAAGAATCTACTCACTCTAGACTAGGGTGTGTGGGAGCCAAGTTCAGAATCAACCAAAGCCCGCTGGGAAATAATCCCCTAATAAACTGGGCTGGGCCTGAGATTCTGCATTTCCAACAAATTCCCAAGAGGTGATGCCGGTGCTGGTGGCTTGGAAGTGTTGAGTAGTAAGTTAGAAACGAAGACTGAGGTCCGTCTTCAGATCTACTGAATCAAGATCTCCACTTTAATGAGATTCTTATTGTCGCAAGGTACTCTGTACCTAGAAGGAAAGAAAGCATTCTAATTTCTAGAAGCTACAGCCTTGGGATGAATTTTTGTTGTGCGAGGATTTGTTTTGCATCCCTTAGAAGAGAAGGATGCATAAGGTGCAGTGACATGACTGGGGATTTGCTGGCTAATGTGACAGAAACTACTGTTAAGAAACACTTGCTTTAAAAAAAAAAAGAAAGAAAAAAAGAGTGGAGTTCCCGTCGTGGCGCAGTGGTTAACGAATCCGACTAGGAACCATGAGGTTGCGGGTTCGACCCCTGGCCTTGCTCAGTGGGTTCTGTAATGTTGCTGTGAGCTGTGGTGTAGGTTGCAGACACGGCTCGGATCCCGCGTTGCTGTGGCTCTGGCGTAGGCCGGTGGCTACAGCTCCGATTCGACCCCTAGCCTGGGAACCTCCATATGCCGCGGAAGCGGCCCAAAGAAATAGCAAAAAGACAAAAAAAAAAAAAAAAGAATTAACTATATGAGGTGATAGATGCGTTAATTATCTTGATCTCAGTAATCATTCTACAATGTACATGTATATATAACCATCATATTTTGTATCTTAAATATATATTTGTCAGTTATTTGTCAGTGAAGCTTTTGAAAAAGTTTCTTTGGATTTGTTGTTTACTCTTTAAAATTTTCACCTTGAGACAAAATCCCTTGGAGATTTGCTAAACAGGAAAAGCGAATGAATGGAGTTAGATTTTGATTTTTTTTTTTTGGAAATTGCTTCAGAAAATAATGTGCCTGGGGAGCTCCCATTGTGACTCAGTGGAAATGAACCCCACTAGTATCCATGAGGATGTGGGTTTGACCCCTGGCCCCGCCTCAATGGGTTAGATATGGTGTTGCCATGAGCTGCAGCATAGGCTGGCAACTGCAGCTCTAATTCAACCCCTAGCCTGGGAACTTCCATATGCTGCGGGCATGGCCCTAAAAAGAAAAATAATGATAATGATGATGATAATAATAATAATAATAATAATGTGACTGGGTTGGAAATTAAAAAAAAAACCCAGAGAATATTTGGTAGTGAATTAGAAAATTTACTTTCTCTTATAATAAGTGTGGTATATTATTTAAGCTAAATGAAGTGTGATATTTCAATATCCCATATACAACATGAAAATATTAATCTTCTAGTTTTAAAGCAGCAAATAAAAAAACTGCTTATTTCACATTACATTAAGTACTTCATTAATAATTTGAGGGTTTAGGGGATTGATTTTTAGCTTCTACCGAGAAGAAATACTAATGCCAAATTATTGTAGAGACAAACATATCATACATGATTCTCTGGAGTGAGTATCACAAGTTGAAAATCTGTCTTAGTTTGATTGAGTCATCTGTAGTAAGGCTAAAATTTACAGTGAACTTAATGTGCTTTTATTATATAGAATATAATTATCTACGCCATGGGATTTTAACAACTTTATAGCATTTAGAGCTGGGAGAGATCTTAGGTGTTGAATCCAATCCCCTCATTTTATAGACGAATCCCCTGGGAGCCAGAACGTTTTCATGCCTCTTCCAAAGCCCCAGACAGCTGGGATCTCAGTGGAGTGGGCTGGGGACTAAGGGAGCAGGAAGGGCCTTGACTGTCCTGCTAGAGTGTAAGGTACGACCTTCTACCTTCCATGGAGAGCCCACCCCCCTTTCCAGAAGAAGGCGGGCTGTGAAGCACCACCTTTAATGATGAATGTGGAAAATCACATTGGAACAGAAAACCACATCTGCTTGGCTTTGGAACCATAAGAATTACGGAAATCACTTCTTTGCCCATGAATTATGGTGGTTAAATTACTATAAAAATCAAACTTGAAAGAAAGGGAAAGCTGTTTATGCTGTTTTACAAGATGATGGCAGAATGTAGAGCTGCTCTCCCATCTTCTCACACTGATTTTTTTCTTTTTTTAATTTGGAGCAAAAATCTAATTTGCTAGTCTAGTCTTGGAATTATTTGCAGCTTGTCTAATCCCAAATGTTTGTACAATATCTATTTAGTAAGTAGACTTATCATGAACCTTATCTATTTGGGTTAAGTGCTGTTGGCCCTTAGAAATATAATGATTGACTGGCCCAACTCATAGGCACAATTTTTGAGGCCAGCTGAAAATTTAGGCCCTCACTTACATGTTGGCACAGTTAACTAAAAACCCAATAGAGAAACAGTAACATACGATTACAGTTTCATTTTACTACAAGAAAAAAGCTATAAAACATTCTTTAAAAATACTGGAACAATAATCAAGAGGGAGGAGTTATTCAGCCCTTATCAAGTTAACCCTGAAGCATTTTCACATAGAGAGACTGTTCTCTTTGGTTTCCTAACTTTGCCATATGTAAAAATATAAGAAGACCTAATAAGTATATACATGCCTTCTGATTAGGCTGTTTGACACAAATATTTGCATGGTTGTTGAAGATGAATAGGAATTGTATATTGCGTTGGAACTTCTATGAATCAGTAAAAGAATAGGATTGATATAAATATCCAGTTTTGCCTTTCTCACTAAAAATTTATGGAAACAGTCCAAAGTATACACATACACATACATATTTAACTTACTGCAAATAAGAATTTGAGAAATGTGGACCTGATTAATGTTAACTGGATTTTATAATATCTTATGCACAAGTGTTCAAAAATAAAGTTTAAATAAATGCAAAGAAAAATACCCATTTAATTTACATTGGCAATAAAAGTGAAATAAAATAAATATAGTTTTAATATAAAAATCAGCCAATCTTGTTAATAAGAGAATAAACAGCTCAAAAGAACAGCTGCCTTTTTATGGGTCCAATATTGGCATTCAAAATGCTATAATCCAGCTCAAATACACAAATGAAATAAGTGTTATTATAGTACATAATCATAGCAAGAATAAACAGAGGGCTTAATCCTATTTTATCTAAAAGTCTTCTATTAAAGATGTGATCTCAGTGTCAACCTAAGTTAAGAGGTAAACTGAGGCAAGCTCGAATTACCAGAAAGTAAGTTTATTCAGGAAGAGCAGAGGAAATGCCATTTGGAAAATGCAAACTGTAGCAAGCTACTTTTGAAAGTTTGGGACTGGCCGTATTCATGGGTCAGGAGTACAAAGAGGGAGAAGTCCAGCCAGAGCCGGAGAAGTAAGTTCATTGGCTTGAGGATGGGAGAGATTCTTGGCAGATGTTCATTGATCAGGAGACCAGTCAAGGTCTTCTGTAAATAAGATATTTCCGCGATCAGCCTTCAGTAACTACGTTTGTTCTTCTGGAGGGCACATGAGTGAGATTTTCTGCTTCCTATCCTTGGGTTCCATGTTACACTAAAATTCTTTTCTCCCTATTAAATTGCTCTTCTTTATCTCCTTCCTCTCTCCATCATCCCCGAACCCAAAGCAAATGCTAATACTCAATTTTGATGAGTTTGGAAGGATGGAAGGCAAAGCACTTTCCTACCCCTGGTGGTAGAAGTGCCTACTGGTTCTTTTCTGAAGTACAACTGGGCAAGTTGATGGAAAACTGCAAACCTGTTCATACCTCATTCACCTAGGAAATCTCTAAGAAAACAAGAGGCATGTGTGAACATTAATAGTATTAATAAATTTAAAAAGAGAGAAATAAATATCCAATAATGGGGAACTAGCAGATAAATTATAATATACCTATATCATGGAATACTACATAGTTATTAAAACTCACACTGTAGATGATTTACTTGAATAGAAATATTTTCATGATGTATTATTACATCGGGGAAAAAAGGTAGTAAGACAGTAAATACTGTATCACTCTGATAACAACATGTACACATTTATAAAAATAAAAGGCTGGAAGTATACCCACCAAAGTTGTGTACAGTGATTACCTCTGGGCAGTATATTTATGTATTATTTCCTTCAATGAGTTTTTTTTTTTCGTATCTCCTAAATTTGCAACATGCTTGTTCAATTACACAGGAAAAATAAATTTTCTTAAGAAGTTTTTCTCCTCCAGTCTCCTGTTCTAAGTCACAAAGCTATGAGTTTCATCTCATCCTAAAACATAACCTGGGAATATTTAGCATTCCTCTTTTAGTGAAGTTCAAGTCCCCTTCTTTTACAATTCACTTCAGAGCCTCTCCTGCTTTTCTTCCTGGGGGAACACAATTCTGAATCCACGTGTTGGCTTTCTTATCTCCAATCTTTTGGGCTTCTCTTTTGCAGCCTTCAGCTCCTTCCTTCTTCTCCAAGTGTCCTCAGACAACATCCCAGAAAAACCTGCTTCCCACTACTGAGCAAAGTCTGGAAGACAACCCTGTGTCTCCTTCTATATCCAGGCAGGTGTTAGAGTAACCAGTGCCCCTTGGGAATTCTCTCTGTGGCTCAGTGGAGCTGCCTCAGTGGTTCCGAGAAGGAGTGAGCATTAAACCCAAAGCTGTTGTCTTCCTTTTGGGCTTTCCTGGTGACACAGAGAAGAATGTAACCACAGGCATGAACTTGCTGACACTCCAAGGCCTCCTGAAGCGACTTCATTGAGTTTTGGGTGACTCATCCATTCATATCTCCCAGTAGCAACACTTTTCCATCCTCGCCTGGCTTCCTCAGTGTTAGCCTCCTTGGTGAATAGCTACTGTCTCTTCATTTATTTTAAGATTTCATTCTTTTAATTGACTTTTTAACTGTGATATGGTGATTTATAATAAGAAATATATATTTGGTCCTCATCCTATTTCTGGCACAAAGCTCCTAAAACACCTGGAATTGCCTAAGTGATGAGAATGATGGTGTCTTTTTTCCTGCTAATGAGTGACTTTTGGAAGGCCCCTAGGTCACATAAGGATGGGGCTGGTTGCCAGCGGAGTCCATCTTGTGGATATTATTAATTTATTACTTTTTGGTCATGCCCACAGCAGGTGAAAGTTCCTGTATTGAACCTGTGCCACAGCAGCGACCTGAGCTGCTGCAATGACAATGAGAGGTCCTTAACCCACTGTGCATAAGAGAACTCCCTGGAGCCCATCTTGGGATTAGAAGTTTGGAACTTTCTGTTCCATTTCCTGAGCTCTGAGGAGAGAGGGGTTGATACTGAGTTCAATGATTTATCAATGTCTAAGTAATGAAGCCTCCATAAACCCCCAAATAGATGGAGTTCAGAGAAGTTCTGGGCTGATGAACAGGTGGAAGTCTGGTGAGGTTCACCTGATCAGAGAGAGCATGGAAGCTCAGCAACCTTTCCCCATATCTTGCTCTATGTCTCTCTGGCTCTTCCTGAGTTAGATCCTTTTATAATACACTGGTAATCTAGTGAGTACAACAGTTCTTTGAGTTCTGTGAGCTCCTCTAGCAAAAAAGAAAAAAATGAACTCAAGGAGGGGGCGGTTGGAACCTCCAGTCTATAGTCAATGGGTCAAAAAAGCACACATAACAACCTGGCCTTGCAGTTGGCATCTGAAGGGTGGGAACTGTCTTGTAGGACTGAGCCCTTAATCTGTGGGATCTGATATTATCTCTAGGTAGATGGTGTCAGAATCGTGTTGATGACAGGACATCCAGCTGGTGTTGGAGAACTGCTTGGTGGTGTGGAAAAACTACCCCTACACATTAGAAATGGGTGCAGAACAATTATTCATTCATTTATTCATTTACTTATTGGCTGATTGATTTACAAATGAATACATTAAATTGTTACCAATTCAAATGAAACAAAAGTATATAAGCTTCGTCAGAAGTCGCAACTATTGGAGTTCCTGTCGTGGCTCAGTGGTTAATGAATCCGACTAGGAACCATGAGATTGCGGGTTTGATCCTTGGCCTTGCTCGGTGGGTTAAGGATCTGGTGTTGCTGTGAGCTGTGGTGTAGGTTGCAGACGCGGCTCGGATCCCCATACTGCTGCATCTCTGGCATAGGCCGGTGGCTATAGGCCGGTGGCTATGGCTCCGATTCAACCCCTAGCCTGGGAACCTCCATATGCCGTGGGAGTGGCCCAAGAAATGGCAAAAAGAAAAAAAAAGAAGTCATAACCATTGTTATATTATGTGGGAATCTACCTAGGTATTTGTCTAAACATCTAAAGCATTGTATGTGTGTGCGTGTGCACCTGCACCTGTGTGTAAATGAACATGACAATGTTTTTTTTTTTTTTCTCCAAAAAAAAAAAAAGATCATTCTTTTCTACAACTTGCTTTTATTTAGTTATTCTGGTGCTCTTAGCAATTTAGGTTAATTGCAGTTTTCCATTATTACAACCAATGATACAGTGACTATCCCTGTATGATACCTTTGTACTACCTGTTGGAGAAAGCCAGACTCTTTCCTGGGCTCTAGCTGTGGCCAAGTGAAGTGTAATTAATTGTAGCAGTTACTGCTTGTGTCTATGGCCAGCAGAAATTCACCGACTGTCAAACTGGATACTAGCTATAACAGTTATCATTTATCAAGTACTCTCCATGTGCCTGCAGTACTCTTCTTTTTGATGTCCCATTTTGAAGAGGAGAACGCTGAAGCTGGGAAGGGATAGAGCCATGCCTTAGGTCCAGCACCTGCCCCCCCAGTCAATTCTCTCCCGACCATGGGAGTATCACATCAGGACCTGCACCTTCATCCAGGTATAAGGCCTATCATCAGTCTTCCAGTTCCTGAAGTTAGTTGAGACTTTCCCTGTTTACTATTTTTGATGGTTAATTTTATATATCAACTTGGGTGGGCCACCAGATATTTGGTTAAATATTATTCTGTGTATTTCCTTGAGTGTGTTTTTATTTATTTATTTATTTAGGTTCACTACATTTATTTTAAAAATCATAAAACGTTTCTTACAAAAGAGCATTACATTCTGCACACTGCTCTGAATAGATGCCAGGGACATATGGACTATCGCTACTTTTTTCCCCTGTCCCCCGACCCCCCGGCCAAATGTTACAGTGACCACAAAGCAAAGTGTTCACAATAATTACATGGGGGGAATTTTTTTTTTTCTTTTTAGGGCCACACCTGTGGTATATGGATGGAAGTTCTCAGGCTAGGGGTCGAATTGGAGCTGTGGCTGCCAGCCTATGCCACAGCCACAGCAACTCAGGATCTGAGCCATGTCTTCGACCTACACCACAACTCATGGCAACACCAGATCCTTAACCCGCTGAGCAAGGCCAGGGATTGAACCCATATCCTCATGGATACTAGTTGGATTGTTTCTGCTGTACCACAGTGGGAACTCCAGGAATATTTTTTAAACCACCAACAATGAACATAAATTAAAATTCACTCACTCTGCTGCTGTTTCATAATTTCAACGTTAGTTTTTGCTTGACCTCCCCTACCCACCAACCCTGTCTGTAAGAACTAAAACATTACATCTGGTGAACAGCAAAGATTTCACTACACCTCAAATGCAGAACACCTATGAAGCAGAGGAATGCTGGCTTTTTAAACAAAAGCAGATTTAAAAAAAAAAAAAGATGCAGGACTCCTTCAGTTCTTCACTAGTCTTAGAAAAACTTTCCAGAAGACTGCTTCACACTGTTCTGCAGCAAATACTCTGCATTCTGTATCAGTCCTGTGCTCCTGTAATGGTAATTATCCAAGCTTCCGACCCTTCTAAACAGGTAGGAACTTGTCCTTGACCCAGACCTCTTAGCTGACGTCCTGCTTAGCCCTCTCCAGCTTCCCAGTTTGAGGGCCTGGTAGGTGTTGCCCTGCCGCCCAATTACTGAGCTACCTGATTTGATTCTATCAATGCTAGGAAAGCTCGCCTACTGGCCTTTCCACCTCCAAAGCTGGTTTCTCTCAGATCCTTATCTTCCTGCTAGAAAAAGCTCTGTCTTCTTCACCCATTGGAAATTACATTTGGATTTTGGCCCAAAGCTCTACATCCCTCACTTGCCATATCCTGGGGATAGTTTCTGGCTCTACACAGGCCTCTTTGGTCCTGGCTCCCTTCTTTCCCCTCTGATTTCTGCCACTACAGTTTCAGCATACCTGACACAAGACGGTCAGAAGGTAGGATAGACATGAGCCTAACCTGAAAGAAGGAAGGCAGTGTGGACTACAACAGAGGCTCAAACCAAGGGCTGGGGGTGTCCATAGAAGGGAGAAAACACCTTCCACTGGAAGGGGTAGGAAGACTTCATGAAGGTGGCTGAATTGTGCTGAGCTTTGAAACCACGCCAGATTTCAGCTGGCAGAGCTAAGTACTGGAGATTGGACACAGATGCCTCAACAATGTGGCATGAGTTCCAAACCTGCAAAAGATGCAAAGAGGTTGGACAACGGGGGTCCTGGGGCCTAAAGGAAGAATGGAAGCTAATGGGGTGGGTAAGCCTGGGGAGAATGGCAGAGACTCATTTAATGCAAAAATTTACTCAGAATGAGAAAGGAGGTGTTCCTGGGTCCCTTCAACAGATTCACTTCTGCAAAATAATTGCAGTGAGGTACCTTGTCCCAGAGTTAATAACTCAAGGATATAAAAGCAATGTTTGTTTGTTTTTGTATTTTTAGGGCCACATCCATGGCATATGGAGGTTCCCAGGCTAGGGGTCAAATGGAGCTGTAGCTGCCGGCCTACACCACAGCCACAGCCACACCAGATCTGAGCCATGTCTGTGACCTACACAGACCCAGCTCACGGCAACACTGGATCCTTAACCCACCAAGCAAGGCCAGGGATGGAAACTGCGTCCTCATGGATGCTAGTCAGATTCGTTTCCACTGAGCCACGATGGGAACTCCTGTTTTTGTTTTTTTGGTTGTGCCCACAGCATGTGGAAGTTCCCTGGCCAGGGATTAAACTCAAGCCACAGTAGTGAGCCAAGCCACAGCAATGATAACACTGGATCCCTAACCCGCCGCGCCACAAGAGAACTTGAAAGCAATGTTTTTACACTTTTGGTGGTGGTTTGGTGTAGAAGCGCTAGTCTAAGAGTCTGAAGGACCCAAATTTTAGTCCTGGCTAAGCCACTAAAGGACTGGAAGAGCTTTGCTGCGATCACAGAGCCCTGGTCTGGGAAACAGGGATGGGTGGAGTGAACTGGATAAGGTCTAACATGCTTTTCGCATATGAAACTTTTGATATCAACTTTGTTCTAAGGAGTAATTATAAGAGCAGGGTTACATGTTTACACGTATTTGCATAAGGATTTATAATTTAGAAAATTTCTAACATACACAAAAGTCTGTTTACCCAGTTAAGATCTTACCATATTTGCTTGAGCTCTTCCTTTTCCCTCCCCTCTTTCTTTTTGGCTGAATTACTTTAAAACATTGACATCATGTCATTTTACTTCTACCTCTATAAGCTTCTAAAATATTTGGACATTTAAAAAAAATAACTACAAAGTCATTATTACATTTAACAAAAAGGAAAAAGAACCTTTGTATCATCTAAAATTCAGACCATAATAGAATTTTTCCCAATTGTCTCAAAAATAAATGTTTACTCAATCAGGATAAATGTTATTTGAATCAGGATACACATGTGACATGGTTGCTATGTCTTTTAATCTCTTTTAAAGAACAGATAGTTCAAATGCAGGCAAAACGTGTTCCTGTGAGACCAGTGAGGGGGGGCCTAAGCAGCATTTAAGGAGACACTGCAAATAGCTCTGTGACCCTGCACTCCTTGCTTGGGAAAGCAGGCACTGTTTCTCTTTCTGTATCTTTTTCATGGACTCTTGGGCCCTCAGGACCCGTTCAAAGAAATACAGAGTTTTAGCAGTTGGCTACATCATTAAAATGGATGGGAACCAAGCAGTTAAACCTTGTACAGTTCTTTGAAAATATCCTGTGGTCTCTTTGTCACTCGTCTTTTGATAAGAAACAGACCTTTGGAACTATCTTCCTCTTAAATTAAAAAAAAAATTTTGGTCACATAGAATGTACTTTATATTCTATCCCAGCAAATTAGTGTAGCCACTGATGTGCGTGGCCTCTTTCTTTAATTTTCCTCAGTTTCCCACTGACTTTGGTCCGGTTCCATGTCAAGGCACATTCCTTTAGAAAAGCAAGACGTCTGGGAGCTGGTCTGGCTCTGCCAATGCCTGCTCAGTGTGATCTTGGGCAAGCTGCCTCACCTCTCTGGACCCCTGCTGCCTGCAAGTGAAGACCCAGGGTAAACAGCCAGAGCGTGGGGGAACTGCCCAGGGTGGGATTCCCTCAGCACATCCTCTATTGGCAGGTTCTGTCTCTGCTGTCATCCCTCCCTTCTCAGTGACGGCTTCCATGCTCGTGGGGCCCCCTCCACAGGCCCTCTGTACTTCCCATGGTGCTCTGGGCTGTTCCCTCCATCCCTGCGCCTCCTTCAAAGCCAGTCCTCCTCGCTTGCTTGGTACCCCTTTGTTCCTCGACCTCACACAGAGACCTGTTTCGAGTTGAAGAAGATCTAATTCGTGAATTCAGACTCTTAAGACATCATTGGCTGTGACCAACTTAATGTGCACCTCCTTTAGGGCCACTTTCATTTTCAGGGATGAAAACAGCTAATTGAGAGAAGAGTAGGATTTTAGTTATCAGTGCCCAGGCGGCTTCTAAGAGCCTTCTGGCTGCCCTCATATCACAACCCAAATAGAGCCTCTTATTTTTGCTCATGGAGGGTGGGCTGGAGGATAGCCAATGGAAAGCATCTTTGTGAGGGATTAAAACACCCAACTCCAGGATTTCATATAGGAGAGGGTACAGAGAGGCGGAGAGCTGCAGAAATGGTGAGCATGAGCTGGGGGCTGCTGTGACAAGACCTGTGTGGTCAGAGGGCAGCATGGGGGCTTGGGGGACCACATGCATCAGGAAAGTCTCTGAAGTGGGAAGGAGGAGAGATGTGTGTGGAGGAGAAAAAGTGTGGGTATTGAGATCTGGGTTTGAATCCCAGTCCAGGCACTTCCTGGCTCTGTGAAAATGGACAAGTCACTCAATCACTTACAGCTTCAGTTTTCATCTGTAAACAGGGGGAATTTATTACATAGTAATAATATCTGTCTCACATGACTATGGTGGACGCTAAGTGAGATAATTAATGTGAAAGCACCTGGTAAAGGCAGACCTGGGGCCCTGTCTCTAGAGATTCTGGGGGGCCAGGCATTGACACTTTTAAAAAGCTCTTTAGGAGATTTGACTGTCAGGGTTTACGACAGCTGTGATAATAAATTTCAGCTCCTTTACATAATTCAGTGTTGCCCAAGGGTTCAGTGCTGCCTGAGTGTTGGGAGGCCATTGATGTTGGGAGGCCACTGGTTCCTCATTTCTAAAAAGAAATCGTGCAGGCCAAAGAACGTTATTAGGCTCGTGAAATTACAGGGTTGAATGGTCATCCAGTCTAATCACTCATCTCTTGGTTATATCCTCTTTGTATTATTCCTGCCAAGTGATAGTTTAAGTCAGTTTCTCCAACTTTAGCGGACATCAGAATCACCTGGAAGGCTTGTTAAAACCCAGACTGCTGAGCATCAGCCCTAGTGTCTCTGAATCCATAGGGCTAGATGGGGCCCAAGGATTTTCATTTCTAACAGGTCCCCAGGGGATGGTGATGCTGCTGGTCTGGGTGTCACACTCGGAGAAGCACTGATCTGGACAATGCTTGAATACCTCCAGAGCCAAAGAACTCCCTACCCCATGAACCTATCTTCTGAGATCCTGTTGCACTGACAAACAACCTGCTAGGAAGTTCTTTCTGAGGTTAATCTGAAACCTGTCTCCCTCCCCTTTTAACCTACAGGCTCTTTGTTTTGCCTCTTTAACAGTAGAGTTAAAAATTATTCATTTTAGACTCTCAAAAATCATTTTCATTAGTTTTGGTTTATGATTCACTATTCTAAGGGCAAAAGACAACTTGACTATTGATAATCTGGAGATATGGTAAGAAACAAACAAACAAAACGGAGGAGTTCCTGTCGTGGCGCAGTGGTTAACGAATCTGAGTAAGAACCATGAGGTTGTGGGTTTGATTCCTGGCCTTGTTCAGTGGGTTAAGGGCCCAGCGTTGCCATGAGCTGTGGTGTAAATTGCAGATGCAGTTCAGATCTGGTATTGCTGTGGCTGTGGTGTAGGATGGAAGCTATAGCTCCAATTAGACCTCTAGCCTGGGAATTTCCACATGCTGCAGGTGTGGTCCTAAAAAGCAAAAAGAAAAGAAAACAAAACAAAACAAAAAAACCCAAAAAACCCAAAGAACAAAAAACCAAAACAACCTTTGGTCATTCTAAGGAGAAAAAATTCTGATTTTCTATTCCTGGGATAACAGCTTCAACTGAATAAATGCATTTTGAATGCCTAGTGTGTTTCAGAAGCAGGGGATACCCAGATTAACAGCCACATCAGAATTCCTTTTTAGTGATTTGTCCATCACTAAACATCCAAACCCATCACCCAGGACCATCCGGTTTTCTTTTCCTTGGGGAAAGTGATGGATGTGGATGTTTAGTGATGGACAAATCAGTGCTCCTTGATGGTTCCACTACAGCTTTGTGGACTTAGACCATTCTAGCAATGAAATGCATATTTTGGCACCCATGCAACTTGCTCAAGAAATAAAATTTTAATAGACATATATCTGAAAGTTTCTAGCACTTGAGGGAGATTTTGAGATTTATTCTAGCATACCATACAATGAGTTTTATTGGGAACTGCAAAAATATATAATTTTAATAGGAATAGGTAAGCACAAAACCTTGACACCACTGAAAAAATACTGGCCATGCCAAAGCAACCCCCATAAAAAGTTTGCAGAATGTTTCAGAAAAGAATTATTAGGGACTGATTTTTAGTGGAGTTTCAACCAGGACCTCATTTTTAAGGAAACGTCTATGTTTCCAAGGAAAGAGTAAGTATTTGCTGTCTTTGAAGTGTGGCTATCCTGCTGATTCTTGCAGCTATGTGAGGAAAGATCCTGGATATTGTCTTCTGCATATCTGGTGAAAAGGCCTAGTTAATAAGCAGAGGTACAGCAGCCTTATTAAATCAGGCATGTTTTGGGGAAATACTTTAGGGTGAAATGACCGTGCTCTTTTGCATTCAAAGTATGGAAATTTAAGTATCAGGCAACTAGGCATTTTTCTCTTGGAGACGGCTTGGTCTTCACGGCTCATCTTGAGCACGGGGCCAAGGAAAGATGGTTGACTTCTTGCTGTTGATTGCAGGGTGCGAATCTTTGTCCCTCGAGGTACAGACTTCGAAAGCACCATTTCTTTGTGAGGTTAACATCTCTGAGCTTCACTTTTACTGTCCTTCAAAAACAGGAGAGTGATAACTGCCCCCAAAGGTTGTTATGAGATATGATGAGGCTGTGCATGACTCACTCAGGTGCTCACCCTGGTGACCAACAAATGTTCCGGTAATAGTTCACACACTTTGGGATAAGGGTCAATGAGCAGTGACACACTTTCCCCAAGGGAAAGAAAACCGGATGGTCCCTTTCGGAAAAGGACTATGGCCCTAGGTCTCCACCATCTCTTTTCTGAGAGCCTAGAGCAGTTCTTACCAGACTCTGTGCCTTGGATCACTGGGGTCCAATTAAATCTTAAGAACTATGTTGTAAGAAAAAAAGAGCTCTAGGGTAGAGAAACTGGCAAATGCTGCTAACAAATGTATTAGCATATTAAGTTCTGTGAAGAGCCCAACAGTAATGAAGCTTGTTCCACTTTGTTTAAGGTAGCATTTTTTTCCAAATGATTTTTATTTTTTCCATTATTGCTGGTTTACGGTATTCTTTCAATTTTCTACTGTACAGCAAAGTGACCCAGTCACACATACATGATGCATTCTTTTTCTCACATTATCCTCTATCATGCTCCATCATAAGTGACCAGATATAGTTCCCAGTGCTATACAGCAGGATCTCATTGCTTATCCATTCCAAAGGCAATAGTTTGTATCTATTCATCCCAGATTCCCAGTCCATCCCACTCCCTCCCCCTTGGTGACCACAAGTCTGTTCTCCAAGTAAGGAAGCATTTTCTAAGCTTATTTAAGTGGTAGGAACCTATCTTTATGACAAGATGATAAACACCCTGTGTGACACTGGTACTCCCCAGGGCACAGTTTGCTTGCTGCTGATCAAAGGTAGGTAAGACTGTCCTTGGTGCTTTGTGGAGTCCCAGCCCAGAGAAGGTGTAGAACGTGCTTGGGTTGTATGTGCATGTCAATTTCCTGACGATTCTGGCCAAAACAATGACTTCCTGGGCCCACAATTTGTTTGCAATGTCATCATGAACAGGGATTAGAACACGAATCTTCCTCCCATGAGCCCTGTTCCTACAATTCTGCCAGGTTAAAGAACTTCATTGAACAGACTCTGGACTAACCAAGGTCTCAGTCTGACCAATCTGTCTGGAGAAGTCATGGTGAGGGCTGTTTGTCCAAAGTCATGAAGAGGTGGCTGCCACTTGTTAATCACTCCTCTAGGTCAGACCTGAGTCGTAGCCAGGTGCCAGAGAATCCTGAGGAAGAAGATGCTTCCAGCAGGGCTCTGCAGAAAACTTGTTCGCCAAAGGCAAGCGGGAGACACTGAATAAAGGGTTCTGTTCTCAACAGCCCATTTCATCACTGCAAGGTTCACACGGGGTGTGTTTTTATTTTGTTTTCCCCTGCAGTTTCAATCCTCTTTCCTCTGAGAAAGGAATCTTTTGTGTCTGGCCCTGTCTGGAGGCTTTGGTAAACTTCCTGCCTTCGCCAGCTCTCGATTCCCGTTCGTGCGCTGACTTGCCATGGTGAGGGCACACTCACTCACACGTTTTCCCTCCCTGGGCTCTGCACAGCACCGGGCTACACATCTTCAAACATGTTCCCTTCAGAGGAGAAATGAGCTGTTGCCAGAGCCAGGCTTGGTGACACGGAGGGCTGGCTAACTGGCTGGCTGCCCTGAATGATAATCTGGAAGCGATCAGTGGAGGAAAAAGATAACACAGCTGTGATTTTCAAGGAGACAGGTCCCGGTTTTTCTACCTGCCAACCGCGTTTCCTCTGAGGAGTTTTTCCGAGAGTGCTACAAAAGAGAGCTTTTAATCTTGTTTCAAAAGCCTGGAGACCCAACTCTTTCCAGATCTTGGGAGGAAACCGGGCCAGGGGAACGTGTGTTGCTGAGGAGCCCAGGTTTATGAGGAAACACAGCAGAGGGAGAGCAGGCAGGCAGGGTGCCACTGCAACTCATGGCTTAGCTTTGCATGTGCTTGAGAGGACCTCAAGCGCTTTCAGCCACAAGTGTGATACAGTTTGGGAGTGGGGGTGGAGGATGGTTCAGAGGATGATGACAGCCATAAATCTGTCAGTGGGTGCTTTTCAGACATCTGCCTGGAGCAATTGCAGACAAACACAAGAGTTACTGGAGCCACAGATACAGCTGATGATGCCTGGGAAAACCAGAGCTGAGCAGATCACCTGGGAGACTGCTGGGCTGGGGAATAAGGGCTGTCAGTAATAAATAGGTTATCATTTAACGCTGGATCACAAAGCAGATACAAAAAGAGAAAAATCAATCAGGAGCAGGAGCTTGGCAGTTAAATGCCATTTCTATTAGGAGCCAAGACGAATGCTATAGGGACACAGCCACATCCTGGCAGCGTCTGCATATACGGGACATCTCAAGTTGTTCCTGTCCCACCAGGCCAGCTTTAGCTCAGCAACAAGGCCTGAGATGTCCCCAGGATGTGGTTTCAGAGATTGACTCAACCAGGGTATTTCATCTTTCTTAGGAGGTAAATGTAAATGGCAGTTACTATTTTATAGAAGATATTTCTGCTGCTTATTACAGTACAGTTGATTCAATAGCTATTGCTATGGTTACACTTAAAAATACTTTAAATAATCACTGTTGATTCATAACAGTAGAAGGCAGCTGGGTGCCTGGGGCTTCTCCAAGCCTTAATATTCTAATTTTTAAAATGAGGATAAAAAGACTTGTTTTGCGAAGTGGTTGAAAGAGCTGGCCCATAGTAGGGCCAGCAATAAATATGACTTTGCCTCTCATTTGGTGTCAACTTTTCATTCTGAAGATAAGTCATGACTTAAGAGGCTGGCATACTTATGGCCTTGATATCCATATAGGTATTTGGCAGGAACAGAAGAAGACTCTGTGTTTTGTGAGATCCATTCTGTCTCTTCCCCTGACAGTGCTTCTACCTGGTGATTATCTGCTTTCTATTGCCTATGTCTGTTTTCAACGAGTTTCTTCTCGTTGCACAGTGCTACATTGCCATTTCATAGGAAAAGGTTGAGAAATGCTGTGTACAGGTTCAGATTTCCCTCCAAGAGTATTATGGGGAGGAATCCCCACCAGCATGAAACCAGAGTGGCACAGCAGCGACAGCTCCTGAAACAGAGATGGATTTCTGGCTGTTTCCCAATTGTCAAAGAGCAAACAGCTGGTTTCTCCCTTATTCCACTCTGGGCATCCCATAAACTTCAAATCTCAAAACATAAAACTTCAAAAAACACTTTGGGTGGGGTAAGGAGAAAAGGCATCTTCCTCGTGTCCTTGACTTCCTGCCCCTCTGAATCCCTGCAGCACCAAGAGCTGATGCTGTGCTATGTGCATTAAGAGGCAGAACACAGGAGCTAAAAGCAGTAGCTTTGTGCTTATTTGCAGACATGTCTGAAGCTCAGCTTCACCATCCACAAGTATGTGGTATGGGCACATTTGTTTATTTTCCTGACTCCTAGTTTCTGTATCCTCCTCCTTCACTACCACATGCAAGGATTAAATTAGGTGATTCATGAAAATATTTTGCATAGTGCATTGCACATGAGTAAATCTTAGATATATGTTTATTAATAATAATGTACAGTGTGTTTTAGATCATTGTTCCATATGTGTTGCTCTAATTTCATTTCAGTTTTAAGTACCTTTAGGAGAATCGCGTCTCATGTTTCTTGAGTCCCACGTGGGGTCACCGCAGCACTGACTGAACATGCAATGCAGATGGTCTTTGCTATTTGAGACATTGGTCTCTAATAACAAGGCAAAGTCAGCCCTTAGCATAGAAGGACTGGATCCAGAACCTATTTAAGAGACATTTTTTTAAAAGTTCTAAATACAATTCTGGAATTTTCCAGTAATACCATAATAGTGGTTTTTCTAATAAATCCTTAATATTCCCAGCCAATTTTTTTCCAGATAAATGAAGTTATCTAGTTTTAAAACCTGCCAGACATTCCTAGTATTCAGCCTTAGGATTTTTTTTTTTTAAGTTTGGAATGGTTCTGACATTGCAATTACCACAGTCTGTATTTCTTTTCCATAAATTCTCTGATATTCAGCTAGTTCCCTTAGTTCAGATGACCACATAGGGATGTCCAATATGATATGCAAAGGTTGTATTACCAACAGAGCCAATCTTCGATGTACTGGTTCCAAGAACAGGCGGCAATAATGATGCCGCAGCAAACAAGATGCAGATGTTCTAGAAATAGCTGTTCCAGCAAAATGTGTGTTGCAAAAATAAGTGCTATTATAAGCGTATGTGAAATTCTTTTTTAAGTTTCAAAGTAGGTTTACTACACACCTTGAGGTATTAGTGGGCTAAATAAAAAATACAGCTATTATTTATTTCAAGAAATGATTAACAAAACAAGTATTTTCAATCACACTGACTCTCCATAAGGCCTCTTTCTCCAACTTGCTCTAGAGAAGAGCTGGACCACTTGGCTTGACTTAGGGGATACATTCAGGCTGGAAGAGACTGAGAAGCAAAGCCAGTTTCTGGTCCAGGGATGATGCCAAAAATGTCCTATATTTAATTGCACAGAGTTAAATACTGGACTCTTAGAAAAGAAACATGATACCATTTTAAATTCTAAGTCATTATGCTGGAGAGGGAGGAATTTTGTAGTTCATGAAAATCTAATTGCTTTGGCTTTTGCAGATTGATAACACCTTGAAATGATTATGTGAAGAAAAATGAAAAGTGTCAGACAAGTCCTTCCAAACATCCTCTAGTCAACTGATTCTGATTCTGGGCTGACATTCTTATCTGCAGCATTTCAATCAATTCAACTAAAGGAAGGGGCTTATCTGTATGTAAAACGTGCTAATTCAGTTGGCAGACTGACACATGAGGTCATTCCTATCCTCATTTCTAGTTTCTGTGAGGTCAGGGGCTAGAGCATACTTCAAGTCCTGAGCCCTAGCTTGGAAAGGACGAGGAGCTCTAGGGTAAAACCTTAGGGGAGGGAATGGAAGAAAAAAGCATCCCTTATTAGGTCTGCCATATTACCTGGTTCATAGAGAAGGCCTCTGGGTCAAAGGCAACTGAACAATGACCTCTAGGTTTTGCTCATTGGTGAGGCCAAGAGGGATTGTGCGACTTAGGTATTAATCCCTGTGTGCCTTATTGATTCTTCACTTATATGACTCATTTACATAGGATACTTTTACCCATAAGTTGGATTATTTTTACCAATGTTAATAAGTTACAGGGTAGCCTTGAGTAAAGAGTGAAGGTGTGATTTGCAATATTCTTAATAGAGGGTAGAGAGCATTTTCTTTGTTACTCTCTGATCAAAGGACAAAAGAGGAGGCTGGACCTTCAGATGTTCCTGGAAAAGCCACTTCTGGCTCTCAATCTGCATGTGGTCTCCTGTGTATTTGGAGTTGACAGAGGTGGATATGGCTGAACCCTCCACTATACTCTTCTCCACTGCTCAATCCACCACCCACGTGGAAACACTTCACAATTTTTTTCATTTTCAGGACTAGCACCATAAAGAGTAGAGGCATCAGTTGGGAGCTTGCTTCCTCAGTTATTATTTACATAGTCTATCCCAAGCGTTATCCCATGTGTTTGGAGACAGTATTAATTGATCAAAGCTTTTGAGTGGCAGGGGTCTAGTATGGTAGCTACACTTTTTAATATTTATCTTAATGGAAATAATTCTCCTCTACAAGGCTTTACTACATTTCTTCCCCTCTAACGTAATCTTGATATAACCAACCCCATATACCCAGCACGGATTATAAAGAGTGTTGATGTCTGATGAGGAAATGATTCCCTTCTCAAAGAGAAGGAAATGCCATAATAGGGAATCCAGAAGTCTTAAATACCAGAGGGTCTCAGGAAAGCTGGTGGTTGCAGAGATAAAAGCCAGGAGTTTGGAAAAGAAACCTAGACAAAAACATTGGCCACATAGGAGTCTAGTGCCATAGATTTCCTTGTTAGGCTTCTCTCTTTCTCTGCTGAATTCTAGCTCTGGATCCTGCCTGAATCCTAAGGGCCTTATTTGCATAAAGATTTTTTTTTTTCTTCTATTTTAGAGCCACACCCAAGGCATATGGAGGTTTCCAGGCTAGGGGTCAAATCAGAGCTACAGCTGCAGGCCTACACCACAGCCACAGCCATGCCAGATCCAAGCCCTGTCTGAGACCTACACAACAGCTCATGGCAACACTGGATCCTTAACCCACTGAGCAAGGCCAGGGATCGAACCCGAATTCTCATGGATCCTAGTAGGGTTTGTTAACAGCTGAACCACGGAGGGAACTCTCAATATTTCTATCTTGAGTAAATACCTAGTTTCAGGATTTAGGAAATGGCATGACAACTGTTCTACATTAAGGTTTCAGGCTAAGTGCAGGCCCATATTCTCAACATAGTCTATGGTGAATTACTGGTGAGTGAATAAATTATGCTTGCCTATATCTGTAAAGACAACGTTTTAAAAATTAGAACTCTCACTTTACACGGCAGAGCCAAGATTATTCAGCACTTTCATTAGGTGTGGGTTACTAAAGCAGATGACAGTCCTTACGTGAAGTAGGAAATAATTAGAAAAATAAAGATTTATGTGTAGGAGGGCAAACATAAGCAAAATGAATTCATATTCTGGAAGTTTTATATAAAAATAACATATTTAAAGGTTAATAAAGATGCAAGTACTAGTATCTATAATTGATTAAAAAACCCAGAGAGGTGGAATGGGAAAAGCATAGATAACACGGACCCTGGGTCTGAATCCTGGCACTACCACTTACCACCTGGGACCCCCTGGGCAAGTTACTTAACCTCTCTGGGCTGCGCTTTCACCTCATCTGTGAAATGAAACAATTACAGAACTTATCTCAAAGGGCTGTTGAGAGGCTTAAATAAAGCACTTGGAACACTGCCTTACAGTTAGTGCTATAAAAGCATTAACTTTTTAGTAAAAGCATTCGTCTTCTTCCTCTTTTCTCTTATCCCTTTCCTCCCCCCGTTTTTCTTCTTCTCCTCCTCCTCCCCTCCTTCACCACCATTGTCTCCATCATCATCATATGCAATGGCCAGGGCTGGCTACATAATTTGTAGGCACACTGCAAAATGAAATTGCAGGGCCTCTTGTCCAAAAGTCAGGAGAAAAGCCTTCTCCTTTCTTTTGTGGCCTCTCTATCATGGTGTTCTTTACTTGCTACCTAATAACACACACAAACGCAAGGATATTCCTGTAGTGAGTGTAGACCCTCACAAAGGCCTGGGGCCTTTGTAAATGGGCCCCTAACTCGAACCCATCCTCTCTGCAGGATGGCAGAGAGCCCTTTCTGGGGAGGCAGAATAGTGGGAGGGGAAGGAGGGGCTGCACATGAGCAGAGGTTCCAAACTCTGGCGAATGCTTCATTGTCCCACAGGACCTCACTTACAAAAAAAAAAAAAAAAGTATTAAAAGACAAATTATTAAGATTTTTTAAAGATAGTGACCACAGAACATTAAAGCCTCAAGTGTGGGCCCCCTTCTGAGCTTAGAGCCCTGCGTCACAGGTCCATGAAGCCAGCCCTGAAAATAGAAGAGCCGTGGAACTCCTTAGCAGTGAGTTAAAGCCTCGTTTTGATTATCAAGGGATTGGTTTAAGAGGTAGAAACTGGATTTTGCTCTCAGTTGTGGTGAGGCCAACACAAACTGGGTAAGTCATTTTATCCATTTGTGAAACGCAGGGCAGGTTAAAAGGTACTATTCACCAACTGGTCTACCCCAGAGATATAGTTATAAAGTAACTTTCACCAAGATCTTTATGCTCTCCTAACCAAAAGCATTAGGTCAACATTTTCCACAGTGTGTTCCCTGAGAAAAGGATTCTGAAGGGAAATATTGGGTCACTGGGTAACACAAAATTAACTGATTTTAAAAATCAGATCAAATCAGCACTACTTCCTTAGTAGAAATAATTTTTTTTCAGACCATTTACCTTGTATTTCACTCTTTTCTAAATATTCTTCTTAGTCTTAGGAAGGATCAGGGGAACATGGAAAAAGAGAGTCCATTTGGCAAACTGAGATATTACTGAATTTCAAAATGAGTTTATCTTGTAATTAAACTTGGTCTCACAGTTCTTCAACCAATGATCTGGTCTTTCATCGTCCACGGCCGTTCACTACCAAGACCACATTCCTTCTGTCCTTTAGCTCACCTAGTTTAGCACTCACTAGCAGTTTATTGACCTTGCTGAGTTTTCCAAAGCATTTACCATCACTTTCAGTCGCCTCCCCTGGTGCCCTCACTTCTCTCCACAGTCATGTTTCATTATTATGGACGTCATTAACCTCCTTAATTCTTGCTTATTCATCCCCACTGAACATGGCTAGTAGGGTCCAATTCTGGTTAAAAACATAACTGTGCTAGCACTCGGCTGGAGGAAAACTCACACCTGTGCTGACTGTTGTCACTTTAAACTCTTGGTCTCAAATCTCAAATGGACAGGTTGATAGCATAGCAGCATTTACTTCACTTTCCCACTCTTCAAAGTTACTATTTTATACCTTCTCCTCCTCACCTTCTGCCTATTCTTACCCTGTGACCTGTTTCATTCTTCATTGAAAAAACAGAAGCAGCCAGGTAGGAGTTCTCTTGTTTTTCCCATCAGCTAATCTATGCATACTCCTTCCCTTCCCACCTTGTATCATAATAAAGTGTCTCTGCTCCATCCTATCAAGACTGATTTGTACTCAGCAGCTGTTGCTTTACTTTTCAGTTCATTGACTTGACATATCTCCTCTCTTGTAACACTGCATCACAAATGTCTAGGGGATACACAACTAGATAAAAAAACGTGCTCTAATATTAGTATCTCCTGCCTAAACAATAAAATAAAAAACCTTCCTCGACTCCATTTATCTTTCTGATCCATTTAATTTAGCTTCTGCTCCATTTCTTTGCTTCCCTTCCTAGCAAGTTCTTAAAGAGTTGCCTACAGCTACTGACTCCACTTTCTTGTCTCACAATCTCTGCTTAGCTCACTCCAGTTGGGTTTCTGTCCCCATTACTCCTCCTGAGACTGCTCTTGTCAAGGACATGGTTACCTCCATGTTACCAAACATATGGTCTTACATTATATGGCTGTTCTTCCTTTTAAAAATCCCTTTAAAATACATCTTGACTTCTGATGCCACGTACTCCTGGTCTTCCTCTTACTTACTGGCTATTCCTTCTCTGTCTCCTTCATTGCTCCTTCTCCTTCCTAGACAATCTCTAAGTGCTAGAGGTTTCTGGAGCACATTTTTGGGTTCTCATCTAATCCCTAGCGATATTTTTTCCTGTGGGTGATCTTATCTAACTTCAAGGTCTTCAATATAGCCTACTCACCAATGATTCCCAAGTCTGTGTCAATAGCTCTGAACTTTACTGAGAATTTCAGGGTTTCTATAGCCAACTGTCCATATGACATCATCACATGGATCTTTGATAGGAAGTTGAAACTTATCATGGCTATCGGAACAGAACCGCAGATATTCTTCTTGCCTCCAAGATCTGCTTCTTTCCAAACCATCCCAGCTCAGTAAGCAGCCCTGACATCCACCTAGCTGCTGAAGCCCAAAATCCAGGAATTATCTTGATTTTCTCTTCTTTACTTTCATGTCAAATCTATCAGCAAGAACTGTCAACACTTCCTTCAGAATACATCCCTAAACTGCCTGCTTTTTCCACTTCCAATACCACTGCTCTACCATGTGCCATCCTCCTCTCTAGACCGCAACTGCAATAACTTCCCAATTAATTTCTTTCCTTCCACTCTTGTACCATCATAATCCTTTCTTTACATAGCAGCCAGAGAGCTGTGTATCTAAAAAAGAAAGAAAAAACTAGGAGTTCTCGTCGTGGCACAGAGGAAATGAATCTGACTAGGAACCATGAGGTTGCAGGTTTGATCCCTAGCCTCGCTTAGTGGGTTAAGGATCAGGTGTTGCCATGAGCTGTGGTGTAGGTCACAGATGTGGCCTGGATTCTGCGTTGCTGTGGCTGTGGCGTAGGCTGGCAGCTGTAGCTTCGATTAGACCCCTAGCCTGGGAACCTCCATATGCCGAGGGTGCAGCCCTGAAAAAAAAAATCTAAATCAGAGCATGCTTAAAAAATTCCAAAGTCTTCCTCTGACACTGCAAGTAAAAACCAAACTTCTTGTGCTGACTATGAACTCTTCCTGCTCTAGACACCTCTCAAGGTCTCCACTGACCTCACAAAGCTCTTCATGTGCCCATCTGCATACTTTAGCCACACTGATTTTCTCTCTTCCTCAAACATGCCAAGGTCATCTTAACCAAGGCACCCTTGTCATAGTTGTTTCCCCTGCCCAGAATTCTCATGATGGATCTCATTCAGTTGCTTCTTCTCATTCAGATATTGGCTTAAATGCTACATTTATTATTTATATCACTACGGAATCATGAATTCCTATTTTATTTGATGTTTTATAATCAATTGCTAGCATTATTCATTTTGCTGCTCAAATTGTTCCAGACTTGGTCATCAGGAGTCCCTTCAAGTCGCTTCCTCTGTCCTTTAGAGATGCCTCTGTTATACTTTGCATACATTATTATGTTCTGGCACAAAAAGATGTTTCAGGCTCATTTTATTTATTTATTTATTTATTTATTTATTTATTTATTTATTTATTTATCTTTTTCTAGGGCCGCATCCACGGCATGTGGAGGTTCCCAGGCTAGGGGTCTAATAGGAGCTGTAGCTGCCAGCCTATGCCAGAGCCACAGCAACGCAGAATCCGAGCCGCATCTGCCACCTACACCATAGCTTATGGCAACACCTGATCCTTAACCCACTGAGCGAGTCTAGGGATCAAACCTGCAACCTCATAGTTCCTAGTCGGATTCGTTAACCACTGAGCCACGACGCGAACTCCTCATTTTATTTATTTTTAATCAATTTTTTTTTTTTTTAAAAAACAGCCACACCTGCTGTATATGGAAGTTCTCGGGCTAGGGGCCAAACTGGAGCTGCAGGTGCCAGCCTATGCCACAGTCACAGCAACGCCAGATCCAAGCCACATCTGCAGCCTACATCACAGTTTGCAGCAACACCAGATCCTTAACCTACTGAGTGAGGTTAGGGATTGAAACCTACATCCACACAGAAACTATGTCAGGTTCTTAACCTGCTGAGCCACAACAGGAACTCCCAGGCTCATTTTATACTTCATTTTATACTCTGGAATCAGTCATTTCTTCAAGAACTTTCATTCCTTCTAGTAAAGAATGGTGTCTTGTAAACAAGATATGGGTTTGAGATGTGCTCATCGATCCTGGCCAATCTCCTGGCACACAGAGTGTCTCTGTGGCCACACTAAATTCACTCGAGAATCCATGCAACCAGCCCTAGTGTTGTTCCAAAGTAACCACTTACAGCTTTCCAGTAGATATTCATCCATTTGTGGTCATTCTTTCATTTGTTCATCTAGCAAATGTTTACTGAGTATCTAGGCTATGTCAGGCACAATGCTGAAATGCTGTGGATACACCAATGACCAGAATATCTGACCTCATGGCTATTATCCTAGATCACGTGTCTCTGCTCTAGACATATTTGTTTTCATTAAACTTTAGAGTGTGTTATATGTCAGTGTATCTATGTACCTGTACTATGTATAATTCTTATTCTAGAATTAGGGCTCAGTCATTTTCATATACCCTTTTGAAGTCTCCACGCAGTCCCAAGTTAAACAATGTTCTAGGTAGATATATGTGGATAAACGTATAGACACCGTATTTGGTAGACTTTGTCTGACTCTGATTCTGAAATACAGAGTAGGCATAATCAAGTAAGCAACGCTTACTTCTCTCTGGCATGTTATGTGATAACCACACCAAGAGTTATACATTTCGGCTTTAAGAAAAGCTTCAAATCTGTGAATCTGCATTTTGTCATGTATCTCAGAGTGACTTAATGACCTGGTTCATTTTACTGTCATAAAACACAATGGTGCTTAAAAAGAAATGAAATTTAAATATATAGCCTTAAAACTCATCTATAAGTCAGCAGTGTCCCTTGAACATGGTAGGTTTTTGATAACAATTGGTTACTATAATTAAAAGTTTACATGTATATATATATACACATATATACACACACATACATATTTACACATATATACATATATATTGCATATATACTGCTGTAGTATGTGTTAAGACACATTAACAGTTATTTCTCTTTTGTCTCGGCTCTTCCCAGTTCTTTCATGTTTGGCATTTCTGTTGCTTTTGTAGTGCAACCTTTAGAGAACTTTTAATTTTTTCTTTCATTTTCCTATTTACGGTGGCCACACATCCTGCTGAAGAGTCCTGCAAAAACATTCTTCCAGTTTTTAACATCTATAAGCATAGGTTTGCAGAATTTCACTGGAATAACTTTTACTCCTTCCCCTGAGAGAGGAAATGCTAACACAGGTATTAGAAATTGTTTATGAGGCCTGATTTGTGGCAGATAAGATGGCTTCTTAGAGGCTCGATCTGAGGATGAGTTACTTTATATTCCATTTCCTTTTCTAAAAAAAAATGAGTCTGGTTTTGTTCAGACCCCTTATTACATTTAGCTTCTGTTCTCATAATCCATCATAATAACCAGCTTAAAGATCAAAAAATAAAAGTATAAGTGTTCCTGTTTTGAAGGATACTGTTTAAATAACTCTGACACCCTTCAAACATGTAGACCCGCCTCCTATCTGCTTCTTGGATTTCCTGCAAACCAGAGTCAGTTGTCTGCTATATCCAGTGAACTCTGAGGAGGGGATGAGGGCAAGCCATTCTTTGGATGGCAGCTTTCTGTAACTGTCTTCAATATAAGCCTGATGTCCTCAATGGTTTTAGCTTCCTTTTTAATAAGATTCAATTTACAAACTTTATTTTTATTACATGCCATGCCTATGGTTGGCCACAAAAAAGGAACTAAGAAACACAGAGCAATTAGAACAGACAAAAGGTTATGACTAAGCCTCCTTTGTATTTTTGGTGAGGTGCAGACCTCACTTTCAAATAGTTTCAAGTATCCACGGCAAGAGAAAAGTCTTCAGCCAAAGTGTGAGAGTGCCTAAATGCTATGTATTTTTAAGGTGTGGCTGGGTTTCCACCTGGCTTTTTTTCTTTTCCATTCAGATGCCCTTACTGGAGCTCCCGTTGTGGTACAGTGGGAATGAATCTGACTAGTATCCACGAGGATTCGGGTTCTATCCTTGGCCTTGCTCAGTGGGTCGAGGATCTGGAGTTGCCATAAACCATGGTGTAGGTCGCAGATGCGGCTCGGATCCCGCATTGCTGTGGCTGTGTTGTTGGTTGGTAGCTATAGCTCCGATTCGATCCCTAGCCTGGGAACTTCCATATGCTGCACCTGCAGCCCTAAGAAAGAAATAAAAAATAAATAAATAAATTTTAAAAAGGCAAAAAAAAAATGCCCTTACTGCCAAAAGGCTCTTAAATACTTGTTTCCAATGACAATAAGATTTGCTGAGTGTTTATTGTCTGTACAGATTCGCCCAAGTTGAGGCAAAGTCCTTCTGAATGTACCGCATATACTACCAGCAGACGCTCCGCTTTCGGAAGTGCTTCGCAAACTTTATCAAAATTAATCACCTGGCAGAGTGTTTGAAAGGGTATACTTCTGTAATCCACACTTTGAAAAACACTGCTTAGGGTATTGACGGGACTCTTGGCTGTCACCACATCCATCGTAATGTGATGAGTGACATTCCTAGAGAGCTATATGCAAATACATTTTTGGTGAAGCCAGTAGAATTCTGTCTGTGACTGACACTAGCCTTTCTGAGGTATTTTTGATTTGATGTCTGGAAACACTTGAGTGTAACCAGCGAAGCTCTCTGTTCAAAGGAATATCTTAGCGGTTTATTTTCTAAGGTCCAGGATATATTTCTTATGTGAATACATATTCCCCTTCTAATGGATTAATACGGATTAGCACATGGGAAAGTTTCTCGCAGAAAAGGAGCAATCATCCTTGTATCACGAAATAATGATGACTGTTGAATCTACTGGCTAAAATCACTATGTCTCCCTTTTCTGTGTCATTTTCTGTTCTTCATTATGGAGATGGTTGTAGTTGTGCTGCTAACAGGTCATAAGCTGGAGAGGGGGCTGAATTTGTGATTGTGTTTCCAGAAGCGTCGGTCCGTGGGGAGTTCACCCTCCCCTTGGCCTTCCAGCTACAAGATGGGGTGACATTGGGGAGAAGAGACTTTGAATTGGGGCTGTTGATTCTCAAGTTGGCTCTGGGCCCAAGGCTCCTACACTCAGAAAACAAACCCAGATTCAAATTTTAAACATTCATAAAAATCAGAATGGTGATATTTTTGACCTACTGCCAACTTGTTTAACTTTTTCTTTTTTTTTTTCAAAATCAAATTGCTGGAATATGGTGTGTGAGATTTTGGAGCCAATTTTTTCCCTCCTCCTGTTGGATAAAGTTCCCCAGAGTGAGAAATCTTGTGTCAGGTTTTAGCCATGAAAGGGTGCAGCTCTTTGTCAATGATAAAACTGCAATTCTCTGCATTTAATGTGACGATTTATGCCCTTGGCATCTTACGGTGTTAACAGGGCTGAGGGGCATAAATTCTCCTGTTAAGGCAGGCGGAGACCTCACTACTTTGGCTGTGCCATCCCATGCGGCTCTGGTCGGAGAAGTAAAACCAAACCAAACACATTCAATAAGAGCAGATGCTTAAGTACTTTTTAAACCGATGGCTTTGTGAGCTGTTTTCGCTTAAGGAGAGACTAATTTGAAACACCTTTCTCACCAGTTCATCCTGTTCGGGCAGCAGCTAAGCAACTCCATGGGGCTGCTCCTGCTCTGGGTGCCTGCAAGATTAGGTCCAGGGAAGGCTGAGCATGGCCCAAGCCGCCCGCTCTTGGCCACAGGTTTCAGAAGACATCTGCAAATCATTGTGCAAAACCAAAAAGTACAAATTCACCACAGCCTGACTCTCTAGAGTTGAGTCTGATATTTCCTGTTTTGAAGGTTTCCTTGGTATCTTACACATCGACTGTGAAACACCAGCTGCTTTAAGTGACTTAAATTTATAGACTCTTTGATCAATTATCTTACCCAGTTTCTCAATAATTGAGAGGAGAGTTGAACCATCTCCTTATGTAAATATGACTTAATTTTTTAAAAAATCTAGTCTTTCAGCAAATGCTATAGACAGAACCTTGCCTTTGTTTTCCTTAATTTGCTTTAGCAGTGGGATCTTTTCTAATGATATTAACGCCCTAACCCGGCCCCGCCCCAGCGCTTTCCAGCTAAATCGGATTGGAAATGTTGTCAATGGCAGATTGAAGGGAAAAATTTGCCTTATCGCTGATTCTCACTCTTCGCTAATTCATTGAATTTGTAGTATCCTTAGGGTTATTTTTTGCAAAATAGAATAGTGAAAGTGAAGCAGCAAAAGAAACCACCCCAGACAATGGGCTAGATCTCCTAGCTGAAGGACAAGTTGAAAGCAACAGTACCAGTTTTCATTAGGCCGCTGTATTTCCTTTCTAGGTGGGCTAAAGTGATGGCTATGGCTTACATCTGGTCAGTCATTGACATGGAGAACCACAATAACCAAACTTGGCTTGTCTAGAAGCCAAAGCAGCTGAGCAAATACCCCATGGTCTTTATGGTATTGTGACATTTGTGTGTCATGTACTGATGAAGCTTACCAAATACTTCTATACTCATTCAGACATTTATCAGATGAAAATCCTCACTTATCTCTACTTGAATACTTCCAAGGAAAGAGTACTTAACATTCCTGGGGCAGCTCTAGTTCACTACTAGTCAGTTTTCTCTGTAGAATGCTTCTCCTCACTAAGAAGGCCAAATTTGTTTCCCTAAAGCTTCATCCATTTGTTCGTTTAATCAACTAACAGTTACTAAGTACTTTGTCTACAGGTTGATGGCTATGAGATGGTCTTTGGTTTTGTCGTGGTTCTGGTCTAGTTCAAGATTCCTCAACCTTTTTTCCTCATTATTATTCTCTTAAGAAGTCTTTTCAGACATTTTTTTTCTTAAGTGGCAGCCTCCATGAAATTTAATATCATAGATAAGAAACTATCCCAGAGGATGAGCTAGGTCTCCTAGCTGAAGGATATGAAATTTTAACATAATAGATATACTATATATCTAATTATATACCATATGTATATTTGTGTTTTTAAAATAAAAAAGGTCCTTTTGCTTTTCCAGAATGAATTTCTGCCCTGTGGGAAGAAAAGCACCCCTACTGAGAATGCATGGTCTAGTGGGGTTGCAGATACATAAGCAAATATCTAAATCCCAATATATCCGCCTAAGCACCCTTTCCTCTACTTTATTCTCTGCCCCTTCTTGCACAGACATCCAGAAAGACTATATATTTCAAGTACTTGTTTAGCCATTTGTAGTGGGTTGAATGATTGCCCTCTGCCCCCCCCCCAAAAAAAAGTTGTCCACCAGGAACCTGTGAATATAATCTTCTTTGGTGATATTGGTCTTTGTATATATAACTAAGGATTTCAGAGTGAGATCATCCTGGATTACTTGGATGGGTCCTAAATCCAATGACAAGTGTCCTTAGAAGAGAGAGGCAGAAGGAGATTTGATACAGACACAGAAGAGAAGGCCACGTGAGATGAGACAGACTGGGGCGGAGGAATGCCAACAGCCACCAGAAGCTGGGAGAGAGTCTCCCCTTTAGCCTTTGCAGGGGGTATGGCCTGATCCAAACCTTGATCTCAGACTTGATCAAGATCAAGATCTTGGCTTTTAAAACTGTGAGAAAGTAAAATTCTGTTGTTTATAGCTACCAAGATTGTAGTCATTTGTTATGACAGCCACAGGAAACAAATAAGCCGTCTCTCCTCCTCTTCCTAGAGGCACACACACAGCGCCTTGCTCACCTGTATGGTCTTAGTGCATCGCCTGGTGATGGACGCAAAGCCAGTGTTCAGTTTACATTGCACAGTGGGAACAGTGAGTAGGCGGCAACTCTAAGCCTACTGCCTCCTCTGCTAGATGGAGTTATCTGAGGGTTACAGCCACGCACTCCTTCCCGTCTGCCTGCCCTCTCCAACAATCTTTTGTGGAGGCAGAATAGTCCTGTCTCTCAAATTTTCATGTTAAGAAATATGCACTTTTAAAATTTATTCATTTATTTTGGCCATACCCACGGCATGTAGAAGTTCCTGGGCCCAGGAATCAAACCAGAGGCACAGCCATAACCAGAGCCACAACACTGACAACGCTGGATCCTTAATCTGCTTAGCCATGAGAGAACTGCTCAAACATGCATTTTAAAAATTCAAGAATGTTAAAAAATATAGACACGCATTAACTTTACATAAACTGGATGATATTATACAGGTTCTCCTGTAACCCGCTTTCCCCTCTCATTAAATAACATGTCATGGGCATCTCTCCATGTTGGTAAGTGTAGCTACACATGATCACTTTAACAGCAACTGGGTTTCCATTGTGGGGATTACTATAACTGATTTAACGAATCTCTTCCTGATGGGTGCTAATGTCCTCTTAAAATCGAATAGCCTTTTTGACACAGGGTAAATCTGGCCACGCCAATAGAGTGAACTATCATTACTTTTTTTTTTTTGTCTTTTTGTTGTTGTTGCTGTTGTTGTTGTTGCTATTTCTTGGGCCGCTCCCGCGGCATATGGAGGTTCCCAGGCTAGGGGTCGAATTGGAGCTGTAGCCACCGGCCTACGCCAGAGCCACAGCAACGTGGGATCCGAGCCGCGTCTGCAACCTACACCACAGCTCACGGCAACGCCGGATCGTTAACCCACTGAGCAAGGGCAGGGACGGAACCCGCAACCTCATGGTTCCTAGTCGGATTCGTTAACCACTGCGCCACGACGGGAACTCCCATATCATTACTTTTGATTTGAACGCTATACTTAATGTGGCAGATAGTTTCATTAGTTTTGTGAGCTAGTTGCTACCTTTTCATGGGACAGCATATTGCTATCTTCTTTTGACCCTGTGATTAACTAAAACCCCTATAAACTGTTTTTAACCTGAACAGTTATGAAGTGCTCCTAATTTGTGTTGGAGCAATTGATTATACATACTCAAAAATAATCCATGTGGGAGTTTTATATACACTTAATCATAGCTTAGGCATGCAGGTTTCTGCTTTTAAATTGAACTCCACATCATAAACATTCTTCTGGTACACTACTGATTTTTCATTAAACTTTTAAGATTTTACATTTATTTCTGTTTATTATTGAGAAAAATGGATTTTCTTCTGTCATTTCAATCCACTGAGATAGTTCTGGAACTACACTTTGTGCTCCATTATACAAGTCATTCACACCTAATAAGCAGGTACAGGCAGACCTCAGAGATATTTTGGGTTCGGTTCCAGATCACTGCAATAAAGCAAATATCACAATGAAGTGAGTCATGAATTTTCTGGCTTCCCAGTGCATATAAAAGTTATATTTATACTATACTGTAGTCTATTGAGTGTGCAATAGCATTTTGTCTTAAAAAACAATGTATATAACTTAATTTAAAAATATTACATCACTAAAAAATGCTATCACCTGAGCCTTCAACAAATCATGGCAGTAACATCAAATATCGCTAATCACAGATCACCATAACAAATACAGTAGTAATGAAGTTCGCAATACCGTGAGAATTACCAAAATGTGACACAGAGACATGAAGTGAGCGAATTCTGTTGGAAAAATGATGCTGATAGACTTGACACTGGGGTGCCACAAACCTTCAATTTGTAAAAAAATGCAATTATCTCTGAAGTACCATTGAATGAGGTATGGCTGTATTTTATTTTCTCCTCTCTGTTAGGGATTGCAGTGTTGAGTAATACTAGGTAAGAGAAGGAACTCTCTTACCTCAAAAGGCTTTCCCCCCTGGTTGATATTAAACTCCTAATGGAATCTGGTCTTCCATTATTTTCCTCTCATATAATATCTCTATCAGATCGTACTGGCTTTCGTCTTGTCCTGTATTCTCCAGAATGCTTAATACAGTGCCTGGTGTGCAACATGAGAAATACCCATTAACATTCATTGTTTTAAATTGAACTGTCCCCAAGAATATAATGAATTCAATGCGGTGGATCTACACAACCTCTTAGCAATCAGCACTTTCTTTTGCACTTGCTCATTAATCATCTATTCAATAATCCATTTCTGGAATTCACGAGGGACGGATGCCAAGCTCACTGGATTCCAGCCACCTTTACCCCTTTCTTGAAAGTCAGGAGCTGGGAAAGCTTTGTGCAGGAAGTGGGGCTCTGAGTTGGCGTTGACGGACAGGCATGATTTGAATAGAGGGAAAAGGAGAGGCCATTTGGAAATGAGAATCTCTTCGCAGTACATGTGGTTGGAAGACAGAATTGTTCACAGACACAGAGAACAGTTTTATGTTAGTGAAATCTTGGTTAAGTGAGCACAAGGATAATCTGGAAAAAAAAGACTGTGGCGTTGGAAGCAGAAAACAGCCTATGCCCCCTGGGGACAAAGATGGAGAGAGGCAGAGGAAGCCAGGCCCTTCTCTGCTTCCTACACCACATTCCCTCTGCAAGGCTGTTCTGGTGCTTGCTTGGCCAAGACTTTGCTAATCCCACCATCTTTAAATGTAAAAACCTCAAATATGTAAAAATGTATCATCAGCACACTTGTGTTCTCTTTTATTTCTAGACGTGGCTGTAAATGCCTCAGTGTGGAAGCATAGGGAGGGTTGAGTAGGAAGACCAAAGTGGGACAGAAGCCCCTTTCTGTCATGAGCTGGGAATGGTTAAGAAAGCAACTATCTGGGATATAAACCTCACTGATTCAGACTACTTAGGGGTAATACAAGTAGGAGTGCAAATTCTGAATTACTAAATACTTAGGAAAAGAAAGGTGAGCTGTAGCTGTTCGGTAACTCTAAGTAACGAATGTTTGCGCCAGCAGCGTTCCTCACAATGCAGCATTGCTGGTGCCGAGTTAAAATGGCGAGATCACAAACATTAAGATTTCTTGAGTTTCAAACTTCTGTAAAGTTTTTATTTTATTTTTTATATCATACCACTTTATTTTTTATTTTCTTTATATAATGATTTTTATTTTTTTCCATTACAGCTGGTTTACGGCTGTAACGTTTTAAGAGCCAAAAAAGAGCAGTTTACTCCATTAATATCACCCCCCGTGCATCTGCAACCCCTCTGTCCCACCTTCTGCCAGACCTACAAAGACTTGAAAATCACAGGTTACAAAGGAGCAAAACAATATGTGAGTTTCAGTCGTCACTTCTGAGATCCCACCGAGCCCTCTGCGTCATCTGTTGCAAAACAGGGGTGTTTGTTGAGATGGGGGTCAAGTGGTGCTGGAAGGAGAAAGGCTGGGTCTCAATTCACCCTTTAGAGCAGGACAGGCCTTGTTCATTGCAGAGGCTCAGCCAGTGGGTGAACCAGGCACGCACAGTGGTTCAAGGGGGCAGGAGGTAGCAAAGGCCTGTCTGGCATCGGGCAGATGCCCAGCACAGGGCCAACGGGGAGGTGAAGGCGTTGCCTACTGGGAAGGTAGGAACTGCTGATGTGCCATGCAGATCCAGCTATTGACCATGGCCTTGTGCAGCAGTGGTGCAGCTTAACCCTCAGTGGAGGGCAGACCATCTCAGCATAGTTCCCCAAGCAGAAGCCTGGCTCTACAAAGTGCAGAGACAGGGATGGGATAAAGTGGGGTCTCGGTTAAACTCAAGATTTAGGTACAGACACCACCTTACCACAAGGGGGCCAGTATGAGAATGGGTGACACAGGGTGGGTTCCCCAGGAAGCAGATTCTGTGACTCAAATCAGAATACAGGAGGTATACTCAGGAATGCTCTTGGGATCAACTTTTCTGTGAAAGGAAGAGATGGGAATGGGACTGAAAAGAGAGATGGGAGCTGAGATGCTATCCCAGCAAAGGCCATGGCTGACTTGGGAGAATTCCTCAGCACTGTCCTGAGTTGCAGGATGAGACCTGAGGGGGTCAGGCCTTTATATTCCCATATTGATTGGTCATCGGATGCCAGTTGCTGCTGGAAGGAGGTGTGGATTTGGGCCAGACCTTTTTCTCCAACAGAAGCAAGTCTCAAAAATGGTAAATAGCTGAGGGCCATCTTCTGGCTGCACTCCCAGCAGCTGGGGGATTAAGTTCTTCTGACCTGAAAGGGGATTTGGGGAGCACATCACAACACCCACCTCAGTTAGTTACAGCCTGGGGGACAAAGTATCCTCAATAGCCATGAGTGACAGAATGGGGATATTAGAACTCTGAGCAACATGAAAAGGAAGACATAATATTATACTAAACCCCACTGCATTGACCTTGATGGGAGGGGAGCCAGAGGGAGGGAGGGGGTTATGAAGGAGTGGGAGGAACAGTCCATTACTATTTGCATACTTTCTCTCTCTGAACCCAGTTGCTCTGGACCCTTGGATGGGACGGCGGGGAGGGTGGGCAATGGTGGCTCAGTTTATATAGGTTAAGGGATCAGTGATCCCGTCTATGAGAAACGGGGAAGTAAAAGGACCTCTGTGGGACATTTCTCCCTCTTCATTCTAGCAAATCTTGTACATCATGACCCTGGGGCTTATAATGCCATAAAAATATTCACACAGTCAAATCTAGTCACCATGTGCAAACATGCAATTTTAATTTTAAGAAGTATTTGTCAAGGCATTGATGCAATTTTGTTCCTTAGGCCTAAATTAATAGTCTTTTATTGTAAGATTTCCATTGTGTTGTTCCAGCCATTCTGAGTTTTAAGGCCAGAGCAGGAGATTTTTTTTTAATTAATTAATTAATTTTTAGAGAGACTTATCCCCTCTCTGCACAGCTCAAAGTGGTCTTTGATTTAATACCACTTGGAAGGCAGGAAGGAGGGAAAATTATTTAGATTGAGTCCAAGAATAGAAAATTCTTATACCCCCCCCCCCAAAATTTCCCCTTTAAAAAAACGAAGTGAGTAAGCCATGGGGAACTCATAATAGAGCATGTTTCAATGTCAGCATTTAATATGTCACAACATTTGGCTCATCTTGGCAAATTACGAGATTTTTCTAATTCCTAAGGTATCATTAAACAGCTGTTGTTTCTTTTCTAAATAATATTAACTCTGCCCCCTCCCCAATCAGGATTTTCTAGGTTTCAATAGCCTGAATTTCCAATGCAATAGTGTCCATTTCACTTTGGACTCCTTTCTCAGATCATGGATGTCCACTGCTCATGCAGGGGTGCGACTCCACAAGAAGTGGTCAGGAGTCTGCTGTTCGTGAAAAGACTCAGCTGTAGCAGCATCTGGACAACACACTTTCAAAATGGGTTATTTCATAATTGCATCGACTCTGTCCAAGAAAAGAGAACACATTCAAATTCCCTATAATTCAAACCATTTGTTAGCGGAGCTCTCCGTCCTGAGCTAGAGAGGACTGGTATCCTGGAGAGACTGTGGTGTTCCAAGTGTCCATCTCCACTGGGTTTCAAAATCTCATCCTGGACTTGGTGCTCCGACCAGAGAAAGTGTGGGAAGAGATGCTTTCCGAGTGAGAACAATGAAATGCTGCCCTGGGTTGGGCATGGGCTACGTCCATGTGCTGAGATCTGTGTGTTATCCAACCCAGCACCCCCAGGGGTCCATCCAGAGGCTGGTGTTCATAGGAGCATCTGTTATTTATGCGGCTTTTTACTCTGCTCGGGCAGAACCCTGCCGTGGCAGGAGACAGCATGACTTAGGGAGAAAAGCACAGGCTTGGGAGCCCGAAGAAAACTAGGTCTGATCTCCTCTGTGGGACATTCCTAGCCTTAGGCAAGTCATTTAACTTCTCTGAACATCAGCTGCCTTGTTTATAATGATCACACACACACACCCTCACTCACCTTACACGGCAGTGATGAGAATTAGACATAATATATCTAAGTTGCTCAGCATACCGCCTGGCACATAGAAGACACTCAATACCTGGAAGTTATTATAATTGTTAGCTATTACAAAATAAAGTCTACAAAAAGGGTCTTTCTGTATAATCTAAATCCCCATTATGCTCATCTTATGCCCAATCTGGCAGCAAAAAAGGGCCTCTGACAACATCCATCTTTCCATTCACAAGTCACACGAAATATATGGCCTTCTTCTTAATGGGTTCCCAAAGGTCTGCTAGGTTTCCTGGCAATGAGTCAGCAATTCAAATCGGTCCAGGTACAGAACAAAATTGTGCCAATAGCCACATTCCGTGCACAGAACACTCCCCAACTGGGCCATACATGTAGCAGCCGTGTGTGCCAGTCTCTTAGGCCTGGCTCACCAGGCAGCTGCATAAATTGCTTCGAACATGAGGTTATTTATGGCATAACCAACCTTGCCTTTGGCCTAACTCTTTTCTCATTTCTTAAATGATAGTATTAGTGCTGGGGTAAGACATGCAACGTAGGAACCCGAATTCCACAGACAAACGCTGCCAGGTGCAGACTTCCTGACTCCGACTGCGCTGGACCTTGTCAGTGTATTGTTGGCTCTACAATTCTAGGCTCTAAGGTGGCAAGAACTGCCCTAAGTGGAGACAGTCCACAGCACATCAGTGACAGCCAGGCCGAGAGCAAGAGTAGGATCTTTCTGTCGTTTTGCAGTTGGGAGAGCTCTCAGCAGGGTATCCTGGCAGGGGTTATAACCTTAGAAGTAAAGTTAAAGGAAACTACAAACAAAAGATTACCTAGGACTATTTCCAACTTTTGCCTTTCACTTTACCCTTCATCTGAATAAACTTTAGATGGAATGCTTTTTTATTCTTAGCTTTCCCTAATTTTCATGTCAAATTAGCAACTTACTGGAGCCACACTTGAAATGTAATGGGTTTTACAGATTTTTTTTCTGATCCAAATTCTCCCCATCCCTCATCAGTCCAGTGTCCTTTTGCAGCAGGAAAAGCGAAAGAGGGGTGTAAGCCTTGGCACTGATTTTAGGAGGAAGGGCCAATAGGAGAGGTGTGAATTTTTACAATTTTGCTTTTGCTCCAAGTCCTTATGCCCTACGAACCAACTGAGAAAGTAGGTCCAATTATAACTGGCCTACTGGGACTAAAATGAGATATTTTTTAAAGCCATGTCCATGTGAATGGTCACCAGCTTCATCAGGGACCGCAGCTCCAGTGATGCAAAGGTACCAGGAGGTGATGTACAACTTGGGATTGTGACCAAGTCTCTTTTCACTTTGACACCTGCATTTTTACCTTATTCAATCATTCATTCAAAGGAATAGTCATTTCAAAGGAATATGTGTTCAAATATTTATTCACATTGTACTATGTGACACACCTTGTGCCAAACACTGGAGAAATCACTGTGAATTTTGTTTCCTGTGTGCTCTGGGGAAAGGGTGCTATGATGCCCATCAAAAAAAAAAATCAATTCTTACTTTATTTGTGGGTGAATTAGTTAATGAAATTATTGCTGTTGGTTATAGTAAAGGCCTTTTAAATCATATACTTGGTGTTATACAGAGGCAATTAGAGAGGAAAGTTAACACCCTGAATATCCTGTAGGGATTCTGGCATTTTACCATCCATGGTGAGATGCAGGGTAAAGTGCTGCCTTTTGTCCTTCAGAGTCACGAAGGTTAACCTAAGGAATATACTAAGGAAATATATCTATATCCACGTTCATATATATAATATCTGTATCTACATCCTTCTAAGGATATTTCATTGCCTTTTCTGACACCTCCAAAGAGTGACATTCCATGACATCTCTGAGATGGAGAAGAGTGCCACTTGTTGAGGGTAAGCTACCTGGGTAGATATGGTGCTACCACTAGCTGTTTAGCACACTTGGCTTCTACTCCTTCAAATTTCCTTTGAGAAAGTGCCCTTCCTCCACTTCTACCACGTGGTGTGGGTGGAATTTTACTCTCCTAAAATTTCATGTGATTGGCTGAAGCCAATCACATCACCTGTTTCCTCTGGCTCTGGTATTGCTTTAAGGAGAGACCATTAATTCAACAATATCCATTGAGATGACAGGGAAAAAACCCCACACCTTTGCTAGAACTTCTAGAAAAGAGATTCCTTTCTCTCCTCCACGGGATTTACCAGATGGTGTGGTGTAGTGTGTGAGGATGGACACAGACATTCACTTGTCATTCCAGGAAGAGCCCTCAACTTCGGGGGTGATGCAGGGCGCGGAGGACACTGTGGAAAGCTCGACGATAAAGCCCAACTCACAAGGAAGAGCACAGACATGGAGAGAAGCCTACTCTTTTGTCATATGAGTTTTTAAAAAAATTGCAGTAGAGCTGACTTACAATTTCATATTAATATCAGGTGTACAACAGTGATTTCTAGATTATACCCCGTTTAAAGTTATCACAAAATAATGGCTATATTTCCCTGTATATATTCTTCTTATTTATTTTATACCTAGTGGTGCGTGTCTTTTCATCCCCTACCCCTATCTTGTCTGTCTCCCCTTCTCTCTTCCTACTGGTAACCCTCTATATCTGTGAGTCTGTTTCTGTTTTGTCATATACATTCATTTGTTTTATTTTTTAGATTCCACATATAGGTGACAACACAAGGTGTCTGCCATTCTTTGATTTATTTCACTAAGTAATACCCTGTAGGTCTATGTATGTTGCTCCAAAAGGCTGAATTTCATTCTTTTTTATGGCTGAGTAATATTCTAGTGTGTGTGTGTGTGTGTGTGTGTGCACGCGCGTATGTGTGTGTGTGTGTATATACACACATCTTCTTTATTCATCTGTTGATGGAACACTTAGATGCTTCCATATTTATATAAACAGTGCTGCTATGAACACTGGGGTGCATGCATTCTTCAAATGAGTGCTTTCATTTTCTTCGGATATACACCCAGCAGTGGATCATATGGTAGTTCTACTTTTAGTTTTTCGAGGAATCTCCATACTGTTTTCGACAGTGGCTGCATGAATTTGTAATCCAACCAATAGCGTACTAGATAGAGTTCCCCTTTTTCCACATCCTTGCCAACATTTGTGTTCTTTTTGATGAGAGCCTTATTGACAGGTGTGAGGTGATATCTCACTGTGGTTTTGATTTGCATTTCTCTGACGATTAGTGATACTGAGCTTTTTTTTTTCTTTTTTTTTTTCATGTGCCTATTGGCCACTGATACTGTTTTGAGCCTCTAGATGAAAGCCTTACCTGAAGTTAGCTTTATCTCTGGCCTTTCCAATCATGTGAGCCACTATATTCCCTTTTTTGGCTTGAGTCAATTTGAACTGGACTTTGTGTCAGTTATGACATATAGACACAAATATGACATAAAGAGTCCCAATAGGTACCATGAATTTTGAACTCTTCCTGAACTCCCATCAGACACCTTTATATAATGATAGGAGTAAAATGCATTCCAAAGACACTCATCAATGCATCCAGAGGTAGATTATATATATCTCTGCTTAGGCAAATTAAGAGCTAACTGTGCTAAGTGGCTGGGGTGGCAGGGTGAAGTGGGAATAGAAACTATGACTGCAAAAAAGCATTTGAGATTTTTTTGGGGGGTAACATATGATTTTATGGAATAGCTTTCATCTCCTAAATATTTTCATGAAACATATGCCCTAGAAAAACAATCTTAGGACCGCATAGTTCCTAATGTTAGGTTTCCCAGTGTTCTCCGTGGTCTTTCCTACTCAGAGGAATTAGTTCCCATTCGGGACACACACCCAGTGGCTTCAGGTCCACATCACTGGGCTGCATGAAGGAGGAAGAAAGATGTTTGTGAAGGAGCCAGGAAGAAGACAGGCTGCCTCTGCCAAGAATGGAGTGTCTTTTATGTTCTTTGATAACTTTGAGATTTCCCTTTCCTATTCCTTTCTCCTCATCTATTAATGAGCATGAACTACATCCTGGCCTTTAATCATTGATATCATTTCATATACACTTTTTCATTATCCTCATCTCTCTTTTGCTCCTACGAACATCTGTTTCCCAGACCCACTCTTAAGGATTGAGTGTATACATGGCAGCTTTCCCCATCTCTGAGCCACGGAGCTAAATTTCCTATGCACCTTCAAGCATTAAATTGAAAATTAAGCTAAATGTACCATATTTTGTTATAATTACAGTTTAGAAGAAAATCCTTGTTAATTAGGTATCCAAGAAAGTTATGTGGTCCATATGCTGTGCAGGAATTTATAGTCCACAGTAATAAAGTTTGGTAATAAAGGGATAGTGATGAGTGAAAGGGACAAATGTAAATTAACATTCCCCCCAAATAAATCAAACAGTTTAGAAAACTGGGCCATTCATGGCAACCACATGCAACTAGTTATAATTGCCAGTTTCCAAGTGTTTTCCAAGATTTTTCTTTAAAAATATTTTTTAAAAAACAGACATGATTTGAAGCTTAATATTCTGGTATCATTTGATAGTCATAGAGCTGATGAGACTGCCACATTGTAATCAGAAATCATTCTAATTATTCTTCATAGAGTCTTTGGCATTGGCCTGGATAATGATAGGAATTAGTGACTTTGACACAGACAAGGTTCCTTCCTTCGAGGAATGCATCCTCCAGAACTATCTGCCCTGGCGTGAGCTGCACTGGGAACAATCTCTCTTCACTGACCCAGAAGAGCCATTGGTTGATGACGATGACTGACATCATGTTTCAAGGGCCTTCTCTGCGCCAGGTCCTGCACTGAGCTCTTTATATGCATTAGTTCTTTTTATTCGCACAGTCTTTAGAGGGAGCACATTACCTAAGACTTCTTTCCGTTGTAAGTATGAAAAATGCCAACTAGAAATGACTTCTTAAGTGATAAAGAAATGAATTATCTCTAGGAATAAAAGGTCGAAAGGTAGGGCAGCTTTAATATTGGTCAATTCATCATTTGATACCATTAAGAACCTGGATTCTTTTTGTCTTTTTGCTCTGTTTCCAGTATGTGACTTTGTCCTGGAGTTGACTCCCTTCGGGGTCATAAGGTAACTGCCATGATATTTCAGCGTTTGTGTTCTTTATGTCTAGCCCCAGAGGAAGCAAAGGGGACTCACTTTTCCTTGCATCTCATTTTCTTTAGGGCCACCTGTGCTTTTTGCAGAAGATGCTCATGGTGGGGGGAAGAGATGTTGAGTAGACAGCCAATCACATCTAGTTTAGGTAAACCCTACCATTACCCCATCTGACAGATAAGGAAACTGAACCTGAGAAAGGTTAAGCAATGTACCCAGCATCTCTCCACTAATAAGTGATGAAGCAGGGGTCTGAACTAAGGCATTTTGACTTTCAGCACATGTTCTTACCCACTGCACTAAACTGCTTGGCCATGGTAAATACCTTCCCAACTCTGAATGGGGACTTGGGGTCAGTTTAAGTGAAAGAAATAGATAAAAACTGTTTTTCATTTTTCTCATCCACATTCTTTCCCTTAGAAGTGCCTCTTTTTCTCCCCAGAGTCCAGTCCTAGATCCCACATGCTGATAGAGTAGTATGGGATGGGAGAGTCTATGGGAGGGGCAATGAACTTGCCATTGGAGTGAGGGTAGCTTCCCAGAAAGAATGAGTTACAATTATTTCTACTGAGATCTGAAGGATCAGCCACATGAAGAAGTCCTGGGGATGTAACCTATAGCATGGTGACTATGGTTAATAATACTGTATTGTATACATAAAAGTTGCTAATGGAATAGATCTTAAATGTTCTCATCAGATTAAAAAAAATTTTAACTGTGTGGGGTGATGAATGTTAACTAGATTCACTGTGGTGATTATTTCACAATACATACACACATTGAATCATTATGTTATATACTGGAAACTAATACAATGTTTTATGTTAATCATATCTTTTAAAAAAAGAAAAATTAGCCAGGTGGAATAGTGTGTATGTGTGCATGTCTGCAGGATAAAATGTTTCAGGCAGAGGGAGCAGCATACAAAAATGGGAGATTGGGGTACAATTGGAAAACTCGAAGTAGGTCAGAATAACTTGCGTCAAACTCAAAGGGTGGTAGTGTTGAGAGATAAGGCTCTAGAAGTAAGAAGTGAACCATTAAAGATAGTGTTAAGCACATTAAGGCATTTGAACTGTACCCTGAGATCAGTGGTAAGTGTTTAAGAATTTGTAGCAGAAGAGGGTCTTGATCAGAATAAAACTTTAGCAAGATCTCTCTGACTGCAAGGTGGAGAGTGGATTCCTGCAGTACTAAGGCCGTGCTTCTAAGTTTATTAAGTGGAGGAGGAAGGCCACTATCTGGCTAATTCAAGTGCCCTCCCCCCCCTCCCTGACTGGCCCCCTGCATGACCTGGGGTCTTTCAGTGGCTGATTTTGCTGGTTGACTCATCAGCCATTCCCAATTCCTTTCTCCTCTGTGCACATCTCACTTCAGACTGAAAAATCTAATTATCTGCTTTCTAGATACTTTCCTGTGATCCAGTTAGACTGTGGGCTTCTGGAAGAGTTTAACTTCTTGCCTGGAGCCATCTTTTGACCCTGAAAAGCCATGACTAAGGATGAATGTGTACATAGAGCAGAAGGATGGAAAGGGCCTAGGTCCCTGATGACATCCAAATTCTTCAATGGGACCGAGCTACATCATTCAGCAAGACATAAATGTGCCTTGATTTAAGCCAGTGCTGCTGACCTCTTCTGTTACCCACAGGAAAAAGCATTCCTAGGAAAGTGGCATGTATTAATCCAGTACAAGAGATTTTCACTTCTCTGTTTCATTTTGATTGTGTATACACATCTTAAACTCTTCAAGCAAGAGAAGGAAGTTTCTATATTGTGCTTATTACACTAGCAGGTTGGAAGGCAGCTCTGTAAAGCTTCTGCTTCCTTGGGGACAAAATTTCGTGTGCAATGTAGTACCTACTTGGACAGCCCGGAGGAGGCCTGGTGAATTCCATCAGCCATGTCTCCATTTCTTGCTGCCCACACTTGGCGTGGCATTGGAATGAAGTCCATTTGGCCTGTGACTGAATCTGAAGAACCAAAAGCAACAGAAGAGAGAATCATGATGATTTAAAAAAAAATCTTGAAGTTTTAATAAGGCTTCATGTTTGGAGAAAAATATTACTTACAACATGCTTTTCCTTCAAGCAATTTATGTTAATAGAAAAGTGTCCTAAAGAAAAATTAAACACAGCCGTGGAGCATTTTTCTCAGACACGGCACTTTTATTAGAATCCTAATGAAATGTATACCCATAAAAAATGCTTTCCCCACCTCCTGCCCCCACAACTTAAACATGGCTGACAGTAGTCACAAGCATAGAACACCCAAGCCAACTCCACTGATTAACGTGTCGTCTGAGGTCTGCCATCACCTGACAGGATAAAGCTAATCCGAATTGACTGCACGCCTTGTTTTTATGACATGGAGCTATTGAAAAGTACAAGAATAATTAACTGGAAATGTAACAGAGGAAGCTCTCTCTGAGCTCAGGCTGTCACAGAGTATAACACCTGATATGGCTTCCCTGAGCACCAGACTCACAGCAATAACACTTTTTATGCTACTTTCTGAAGAAACTGGTGACTCAAGTCGTCCATCAGTGCAATTCGTTCTGAAGACAGCATGACAGCTGTGGCAGGTACAAAACAGAGGTGCCTTGTTTCACTGAGTGACACTAATTATGGGTAAGGGCTTTGTAAACATGCCTCTCTGTTCGGGGGAAGTGAACAACATATAGTAAAGCACCGGCATAACCAAAATGACGTCTATAAATAAATAGAAAATAAGGGCACTTTTCTAATTGAATGCAGATAGGTAAATAAATCAGGGGCACTTAAGCCTGCTTTGGATACAATGAGTCATTTTCTACTCTCTGACAAAGTGAAAAAGGCAATTGGCTCTTGGAGTTTACCCAGATGTGGCATGCTGGAAAGAAGGCTTTCCACCTATACAGCTGCTATCTCAATGAAAGTACGTATATGTTATAACACACACGTGTGTGTGCTTACATGGGTCTGTGTGCAAGGCTCTCTCAGAAATAAATTTTATGTTACAACATCATGTTAGGCAATGTTAGGGGCACTCTGGCATTTAACTAGAGAAAAGCGATAAACATGACGATTATTTAACCAGGCTAGCCCACCAAGCATGAGCTGAACTTAAGTACAAATAAGCACGACGGGCAATCAATAGGATTAGTTAGTGAGCTTTAGTTAAGCTGAGACATTACACTTATCTGTTGTAGGCTTGTTGGCAGGCTTGCATTCAGCTTTAAGAGCGAGGAACACCCCCCCCCACACACACACCCCCAAATAGCTTGGAGAGAAGCTTCTTTCCGTCTATTTTAAAACTGTAGGCAGATGGTTCAGGGCAGCTATGATCTCAGGGGGCCAGGCATCCAGGGAACCAGGCTCTCTCTACTGCACTGCTTCACCATGGATGACCCACACCCCAGGGTCAACACAGTGAGTGCTGTGTTTCAGCAATAGGATGAAGAAGCCTTGACAAGGGCACAGGTGGAACGTGACACTGGCACATGACACTTCTTATTGGCCAGAGCTAAGTCACATGACCCTAGCTAGCTGCAAGGGGGCTGATGATGTGTCTCCACCCCTGGAGGTCAAGAACCGGTGAGCGTGGATACTGAGAGGTCTACTGGTGAGCTCTGCATACTTGTTTCTATCGAGGAGGAAAGCTGTTTTGTAGCATGTTATAAGACAAAACCTCCTGCAGCCTGGACCATTCCCATCTTCCTCATTCTTTCCCTAAATCCCTGACTAAAACCCAGAAAGAGATATTTATTGCAAGCCAAGAAGCAAATCCTAAATGGAAGAATATTTCCTACTCTCCAGGGAGGGGTAATGGGAAGTCTGCCCTCCCAAATCTCACTTTGCTGACGTCCAAACTCCACAGCACAACTTTCTTCAGCATGAGTCTACTTTCTTGATCAAACAGCAACTTCCTCTAGGAAAAACTTTCACTATCAGCTTTTTATGCCTTAATTTGAATGGGTTTCTGACTTTCCTATCTTGAGAGAAGTCTTTACTAGGAGAAAATGAGATTGGGACTGCCCATATAATTTACCGGAGATGAAAGGAGATACAGTAAATCAGATATTTGTATGAATTTTTTTAGGATTTTGCTTAAAATTGGTTAAGAATTTCATTAACCTGGGTTTTTTAAAAGAAGAGTCTCCCCCCACGGGATCTTTTTTCATCTAAGCAATTAAAAAATAAAGAAGAAAACACTGTCCCCAAACCTTCTTTTACTTTCCTGCTGAGTTTTTAATCTCTCTTGTTTAGAAATGTATGACTTTGTGTTCATCAGTATATCAGTGAGGACAGGAACTTTGGGGGCCTGGAGTGTATGCATTAGAATTATTCTGTGCATGACAAGAAACTGTCAATACAGTGTTGTGCCAGGAGTTCACTGTGGAAACAACTGCTTGAAATAGCATTTAGTGCCACTCTATCCAAGTCAGAGCCTTCACTGAGGAATTCTCAGAAGTGGCTCTAAAGGAAAAGGCGAGGGCATCTGGGGATGGGGGGTGATGACTGAGCAAGGGGCAGGAGCAGAAGTGAAACTCACTTCACCACATTCAGTGTGTACTGACTGACAGCAGAGAAGGAGGCTGTGTGGAGGAAACCCAAGTTGGGTTCTACAGTAAAGGAGTTGAAAACCTTAACTGAGCATCTATTGTATGACACGCATTTCTCCTAGATGTCTTGCAAACAGACCTTCATTAAGTTGTCACAACAAGTCTGGGAAACAAGTACAACCATCTAGTTTTACAGACAAAGGAACAGAGACCAAAAGAAAGTAAAGACTGAAAGTCAAAGCTGGGGCTTGAATATAGTCTGCTGCCCTCACAGGCTCTGTCTACTGTACCACACTGGGTTGACATACGAGGCAGAAAAGAAGAGCTGGGAAGCTGGTTTAAGCTCATACAGCCCTCACATCTCCCTCTCCCCCAAAGCCACACTTTCATCAAAGCTGGGCCAGATGCTGTGTCTCCAGGACTTGCCATGGCCTCTAGCAGCTGGGGAGGTCAGTGGTGATGGTGGATGGTGAGCAGCAGGACCCTTAGCGGTTCTTAGATATCATTGCTGGTCACCACTTCCCAGCAGATGGGACCAGGTTTGGGAGCTCTGGCGGTTAACCAAGGCCTGTTGTTTCCTTTTTAGGCATTGTCTTGGTTCCCAATTAGCCAGGAGTTTTGTTTTGCTTTTAAGTCACGAACATCTCAGCTATCAAAGTCTTTCCTTACCAACCATCTGCAGCCATTCTGCCTTGGGCCATGAACTCATCTGATCTCTTACTCCAAGCTTCCTCGAATTAGACCTGGTCTTGGCCATGAGACTTTCAATGAAAGGTTAAGTGGTAACGTGGTATTTGTGAGTCAGTCTTCCCTCTGAGTCAGAAATAAAACAGTGCCTGAGCATGTCAGATGGAGTATGGGGCCATTCTGCAAGGAAACCCAAAGGAGTCTTTCCCTTTAGTTCTTCTAGGGTACAAAGTGACTTGTGATGTATATCGAGAGTCTGTTTTTGGTGAGAGAGGATAAAACCTTGGGGCAGCGAGATGAACTTATTTTCCCTTCTTTCTTTCCTCTCTCCTCCTTCATTCTTTTTGACTTTTTACTTGTTTCAAAACAGTAAAACTTCGTCATTCAAGGGGAATTTATATTTCTCCTTAACATCTGATCAAAGAAGTTATTCCTAATATTTTTTTGCAGTGAAAATTGGATTTTTAAATTTTTTTACAATGATTTTTTTTTCCATTATAGTTGGTTTACAGTGTCCCGTCAATTTTCTACTGTACAGCAAAGTGACCCAGTCACACACACATATATATACACATTCTTTTTCTCACATTATCCTTCATCATGCTCCATCATAAGTGACTGGATATAGTTCCCAGTGCCATTCAGTGGGATCTCATTGCTTATCCATTCCAAAGGCAATAGTTTGCATCTATTAATCCCTGATTCCCAGTCCATTTCACTCCCTCCCCCTCGGCAACCACAATTCTGTTCTCCAGGTCCAAGTTTCTTTTCCGTGGTATTCCTAATACTAATTCTCTTGTTTAGTAAAACTGTGGCAGAATGGAAAAAAAATCCTGGGTTAGAGGTAAAGAAAACCAAACAAACTAAAAGCCAAACAACCTAAAAAGAGGTTTTTTGAGTGGTGGCTTGACAAACTGAGAACTGAGAGATCTCAGTGAAGCTTCATTTCCCCAAAGGAAACAGGAAGACAACCAAACCTGTCTCACCTCCCCTATAGGAGTGTTAACAGATACTAGAGAAATAATCTGTGTGAAGATGCTCTGTATGTGGGTAATGGGGGTCAAGAACACGGTTGGCAGTTTAGGTTCTGGTTTCAGACACATCTGAGAGAAATCCTTATGGGGTGTGACTTGGGAAAATGACTTTATATCAGTAGGTTCTCAACTGAGGACAATTTTGTGCTGCCCCAGGCATATTTAGCAATGTCTGGAAACATGTTTAGTTGTCACAAGTGGGAGGTGGGGTAAAACAGTGTCTAGTGTGTAGAGGCCAGGCTGTGGAACATCCTACAGTGCACAGGCCAGCCCCCCATAACAAAGGATCAACTGGCTCCAACGTCAATGCTGTCCGCATTAATAAACCATTTTATCTTTATAAACCTTAGGTTGTTTTTTGTTTTTGTTTTTCATCTCAAGGTAAGACAGAAATAACAGGAAGAGTACTTACAGCATAGAGTTGTCATGCAGGTTGAATAAAGTGACACAACTAAATCACAGCTGAGTGCCTAGCCAATGTCAAAGACTCAGGGAAGCTGTTTCGTGCTCAGTGTCCCTGCAGCTGCTCTCCCCAGCATCCTTGCTATTTGTTGGCAACTCTTATCAATCCTTCCTCAACTTACAGTAGTAAATATCCATACAGTTGTAGCTGGCTGGTATTTATTCATTGCTCTTCTTCAAGAGTATACCAGTTTCCTTTCTGAGAATTTCTTTTCCCTAGTTATATAAGTTCTTGGTGGGAACCTAAGTCCAGACACTTCTCTCTAAGGACATGAATGAGGCTGTGTTCTCCTCCTCTCTGCCCTGGCCTAGCCCATGAGTGGTCATGCAACCTGACCTTGGCCAATCAAACAATCTCTTCCAGGAGGTTGACTCCTGAGCCTAAGAAGTGATGAAAATTTGCAGTAGCACGCTGGCCTTGGGGTTTCTGCTCCTACAGGTGTGTCTGCTTCTCCATGCCACAGAGTCCCTTGGTTCCTGTCTTTCCAGTAATTGTTCTTCAGACTTTGGTGGACCCACTAGTGTTCCCACAGCCTTCCAACCCATTACAGTTGCATAGCTGGTTCTGTCTGTGGCAACCAAAACCCTTGGCTGATCACTTACTTATCAGTGATCAATGAATACAAACATAGGACTATATGTATGGTGTGTGTTGGCAGAGGCGATCAGGATGGGTGAGTGGGTCTGTAGCTTAGATGAAAGCAAAACAGGGAAGAGCTTTTAATTGTATTTTTTCCAAGTAGTACCGCAGCAATATTCAGTTCCAAGTTCTAACGCTCACATTCTTTATCGAAGTAAAAGCTGAATCTTCCTCCTCCAGCCAAGTCCTTATCAATAAACATAAATTAGCAAAGTGTATTAACTCTGTCCTGTGGTGAACCTTTTACATTTGGCAAATAGAACTGGGCAACAATATGACTTAAAAATATTGATTTAAGCAAATTCTCAGAAGTACATGGTACATTTATTGTAAAATACACATTTGAAGTTATCCTTTTTTTCACTTCATCCTTTGTCTTTGCCAGATCCTATTTTAATATCTGTGCAGAATAGAAATTCACATTTTGTGTACATTTGGGAACAGTCTGGCCAAGCAATGACAATGGCTAGTGATAAGCACAAGGAAGAACAATTAAGACATTCATTAACTGTTATTTTTAGATTATTTTTCTGGACTGGAAGTATGAATGTTTAGAAAAGAATTTAGATGAGTTTCACTTTCTGATTTGAAAGAATAGCTTAATAGTAAATTATATTTGTTCAGTGGCTTAAAATTTGTCAAACATTTTTAAGTTAATAAAAATAGTATGCATGTATCTTTTCTCATTAGAAATATAACCTATGAAATTCAAGGGTATGAGAAATTAAAGCAGCTTTTCTTAAAATTTTTTTTTTAGGGCCACGCTTGTGGCTTATGGAAGTTCCCAGGCTAGGGTTCGAATTGGAGCTGCAGCTGGCAGCCTACACCACAGCCACAGCAGCACAGAATCCAAGCCACATCTGTGACCTACACCACAGCTCACGGCGACATCGGATCCTTAACCCACTGAGCGAGGCCAGGGATCGAACCTGCATCCTCATGGATGCTTGTGAGCCACAATGGGAACTCCCTAAAAATTTATTTTGTTAAAATATAGTTGATTTATAATGTTGTTAATTTTTGCTGTATAGAAAAGTGACTTGATTTCATATATATATTCTTTTCCATTATGGTTTATACAGGATATTGAAAATAGTTCCCTGTGCTGTACAGCAGGACCTTGTTGTTTACCCAATCTATATATGATAGTTTGCATCTGCTAATCCCAAACCCCCAATCTATCCTTCCTTTACTCCCCCTTGGCAACCACATGTCTGTTCTGTGTCTGTGAGTCTGTTTCTGTTTCTCAGAGAAATTCATTTGTGTCATATTTTAGATTCTACATAAAAGTGATATCATATGGTATTTGTCTTTCTCCGCCTTACTTCACTTAGTATGGTAATCTCTAGGTCCATTCATGTTGCTGCGAATGCCATTATTTCATTTTTTTTTTTTTATGGAAGCAGTTTTTATTTTCTAAGGGCACAGAGGACAATACTTGAAACCGAAATGCAGAGTTGCAATTCCTGAATTTGTCGATCATCCTCAGTACGAGAAGTTATTCTGAGTTTAGATTGGATAGCAAGACTGTATTAATATGCATTTGTAAAGTCAAATTATGTGTTTACATCTGCCGGTGGTGTTACTTACCATCTGCATGATCACTGAGTAGAGGCATAAAAAGGAAAACTTGATAAACTTTGCTAATTAAAAAAAAAAAATCATTAAGTCCCTGATGAATCTAGTTAGAAGTTCAAGACCTCTGAGGCTCAGTTTTCTCATCTCTAAAGTGGGAATAATAAGAGTAATTATCTCAGCTGGTTGTCTGGATGATCAAATGAGATCATGTGTGCACAGAGTTTTAAATTTATTTTAAGAGTTTGTTTATAGACAAAAATTTTACAATTTCAGATACTTCATATCTGACTTCATGTCTGACTTCATGTCTCAAATAACAGAGTTTATAGTAAAGGCATATTCTAATTAAAAGCTGTACACCAAATCAGGTTTAGAACTAAAGTTTAAGTAAGCTGAAATGGAAAAGTAAAAATCTATTTTATTGCTTATTTTTCTAATATTCTCAGTCTTATCTGTATATGGTTTAATGATTAATATTTTTAGTGCTCATAATGAATTTATGTTTCCTCAATTGGAAGTTAAAGCTTTATGTCAGGAAACTGAAGAGGCTTGAGCAGAAAGATCCCTGAAATAAAAGAGAAAATGCGTCTTTTAAGATCACATATTTGTGGCACGACTGCTCCCTAGAGGTAACATATCCTAATTGCAGGAACATCAGAAAACAAATCCAGTCCTTTGAGGATGCGATATAAGACTGCTCACGGAGTTCCTGCTGTGGCATAATGGGATCAGCGGCGTCTTGGGAGCGCTGGGACGCAGGTTCAATCCCCAGCCTGGCACAATGGGTTAAGGATCTGGCATGGCCGCAGCTGTGGCTTAGGTCCCAACTGTGGATTGGATCTGATCCCTGGCCCAGGAACTCCATATGCTGTGGGGCCGTCAAAAAAAAAAAAAAAAAAAAGACTGCTCACAAGTACAGTTTCTCCTTGACCAACTCCCCCTCATCTATTGGTTTTCCTATTAGTGAAAAATTGGGTTGAATGTACACTTGCCCACATATCTTGCAGCTAAGTCCTCTGGACTTTTGAATGCACTGATGGCATGTCTTGCCAAAAGGGAAAATTCCGTCATTACTGATATTGTCCATAGAAGCACAAGCCTTCTGGGCCATCCAGCATCATTCAGACTCCCTCCTAGGTCCTTCTAATGTTCATGTGCTCACTCTCTATCATCACCAAACTTCCTCGAATTTTCACCTTCTTCTCTGAATAGCCCTTGACCCTTGTGCTCCACCTGCATCTACCTCCCTGACATCTGCCTTAAGTGATGGCGGCTTTTACTCTTTTGCTTCGTATACATCAGGACATTGACATAGGATAGATGTCTTTCTGGTTACCTGTTACCCACTAGAAATTACTTGTCTTCCTTCATCTTTCAAAACCCAAATCTTTTAAAGTTTGTGACATTATTACTATTCCACCCAACACATTTTCTTAGAGCCCTCTTCCACTAGCCTCCCAGTTAAGCCCTTTATTTATAAGGTTGGTACCTCATTCACTGTCTTATTCTTCATTCTATTCCTCTTATTATTCCTGGTGGCTTCAACATTCATGTGGGTGATCCATCTAATAGCCTGGGCTCTCAGTTCCTTAACTTCATCTGATGACCTTTTCCTCAACTCTTCCTCTCCACCAATTACTGGGTCAAACCAGTAACTGCATCTCCTCTAAAGTGTCAGTTTAGGACATTTTTCTCTCTAGTACTTTTTCTTCTCATTTATTCTATTATCTTCACTCCAATAATTTTTGACCTTATCAAGACATCCAATCTTTTGATGTTATAACATTTTTCACTACCTATCACCCTCTTTATCTATAAAAATAACAGCACTGGTTTCTACAACCACATCCTATGCCTTCTTTTCTTCAACAATGGAAGATATGCCCACGTTTCACTGTGCTCCAGATCCCAATCTCTCACTTTTGCTCCTGTTACCTCCTTTCCCTCATGCATTATCAGTTTTTTCCTCTCTATTTGGATTCTGCCCATCAGCATATAAACATATTCTGGTATCTCCTTTTTTTAATCTACTTTCTCTTGATTCCTCCATCCCTCTAGCTAAGAATCCCTTTCTCTGCTCTCCTTCACAGCAAAATTTATTGACAGTTGTCTTTAACTGCGGTCTCTATTTCCTCACCTACTACTGTCACTTCAACCTACCCCAACTAGGTTTCTAGCCCCTTCACTGTACTGAAACTGCTCCAATCAAGGTCACTGATACCTGTTGCCAGTCCAATTGTATTCTCTTCTTTATTCCTATGGCATTCAAACAGCTGACCATTTTCTCTTTGAAACCTTTTTTCCTCTTGCCTTACCTGTGTTGTTTTCAAATATTTTTCCTCATGTAGCCCCTAAAAGAATTTTGCAAAACTTTCTAGACCGTTGCACATTTTTAGAGTTGACATCTTTGTTTTTCATCATAAGTTTAAATAGTTGCTAGGGATAGAATTTCCACTCTGTTACAAATACTAGCATCTTAAAATAAAACTGTTATATTGTTATTAAATGTGCCCAGTGGAATCTAAACACCATAGAAATTTGATATTCACTCTCAACCATTTAGAAAATACACAGACTTCTTTGACAGTTAGATATTGTACACTATTCCCATTTCCCCTCGAATTTACATTTTAATTCAACTTGCTACACTAAAAAATTTCCCAATGTAATGTTTTATCATTCTACCAACTTTTTTGTAACTAAACTAAGTATATAAATTAATTTTAAAATTTCCTATATTTTTATAGGAAGGCTATAAGGCTTCTATCAGGCTCTATAAATTAAAACATTTTAGATTCTGTTATCTAAAATTAAATAATTATCTAAAATTAAAGAATTAAATAATACAATTAGTATTTATACACTTGATCAAAATAACCTAAGTACGTATGATACAAATTTTGATGAAAAAGTATTAACCTAAAAAGAAAAATTTATTATAAATACAAATTCTTATGAGTTGGCTAGAGCTTCTTTCCCAATTAGTTCATACTTCTATAGATATTACAACTTATAATTGTCGAGACAGAATTCAGCATCAATTCCTTATTTTTCCTTTTCAAAAGATTTATGCTCTGAGAAAACCTCTTTATATACATAAGTAGATGGAATACTGTCTTAGAACTGTATGCAACTCTTTGAACTCCTGCATTATATGCCAAAAATCACAGAGTAATTTATCATAACATTTTAAAAATAATCCACCAGTTCTCAACTCAATTAGATTCTTCTCCAGTTTTGTGGAAAGCAAAATACTGGACATCACCTGACTTGCATAAGGCTTTGTTACCCAGATATTACAGTCATGAAGTTCATCGAACTGACACTGGTATTTCTGTTTATTTTTGTGTGTGTGTGCCTAGGATGTCTGTAACACTGCTGGGCACCACACTCTAGTAAGATTTGGGAGAGATGAAAGTGGGAGACAGGTGCCTGTGAGAGGAAGTAGGCTGGAGAAGCTCTTCCTTTCACTAGGCATATTCTCAGGCATGTAAGCTTTTGGAGAGAATGGATATGAAGTTGAGGGTCTAGAAATCATCCTCCTTAGAACTATCTATGCCTGTATTCCCCTCAAACTTTGCATACTCTGAAAACCTCCGGTTTTCCTCCTATCTCACAGCCTTTACTTCTCAGTCTCTTGGCTGAATATTTCTCCTCTGCTCACCTCTGTTGAGTGCCCTGGGCATCATTCCTGGGCTCCCTTTATTCCTTTTTTTGGGGGCCATCTCTTTCCCTGGGTGATCTTAGTCCCAGTGCTTCAAATAATGTCAATAAACTGAGGATCTCAAACGTATACCCCCAACCATGACCCCTCCCTCCCGGCAAGCTCTAATTCACACATCCAACTTCTGAGTTGCTTTCTCTGAGCAGATGTTTGATTAGCATCCCCAATGACCACGCCTAAAGGAGAACTCATCATTCTCCATGACCCTTCTGGCATCCAGACTTCCACAACCTTCCACACCTGAGAAAATGGTAACATCATTCTCCTAGTTGCTAAATATAAAAACTTAAAGAGTTTTCTTGATTTCTTTTATCTAACTCCCCCACCCCCCACAGCAAACTATCAATGCTACCTATAAAACATATCCCCAGTCATCTCAACAGAGATGACACCTCTTTGTCATCTTCACTGTTCTCTCCCTAGCTGGAGACACCATCATCAGGGCTCACCTGGAAGTCTGTGATATCCCTTTGCTGGTCTTCCTGCCCTCACTCTGCCACCTCCCACCTCTCACCAAAGGATGCATGCTCCACAGCACAGCCACGCTGCTTCACTGACTGATGCACTGTATGAAAAATAATCCCAGTTCTTTGTCTGGGTCTTCAGGAGCTATGTGGTTTTCACCCTGCCCACTTTTCTAAGCCCAGCTCCATGTGCGTGTCTCCCTTAGTCACCAAACTCCAGCCACACAGATGCTCTTTCTTTCCTGAACATGCTGAGCTTCCTCTTCTCTTCAGGGCCTTGCGTTTGCTGGGTCCTTAGTCTAGAATTCTCTTTTCCTCCACTCCCATTGCTATCTAATTTTCCTTCCTCAGACCTCAGCTTCATCACATCTCCTTTTAGAGGCCTTCTCTTACTACTTTTCTCTCTATCCTATTGCCCTATTTTTAAAATAGGATCCTATTATATCCTATTTCTAGTAGGATCCTCTAATGTACCCTATTAGAAACAGGTTATTTCTGCTGTTATGTATGTAAGCTTCCTGAAAGCAGAGGTCTTGTGTCATACTTATCTCTGTATCTCAAATTTCAAAAGTGTGTAAAACATACAGTTAGTCCTCAATCTGTATTTGCTGAATGTATGCAGAATTTTTCAGTGTTTGCTACATTTTTTCAAGTACAGAAGCATGTCTCAGTGCTGTTTCTAGTTAGGAATGTAGGACCAGATAGTAACTACCATCTCATCCCACTGCTGACCTAGAACTGGAGCTGGTATCACAGAAGAGCAAACAGTCATGGGCTTCAGAGTCAGGTAAGGATTTATAAGGATTTAACCCTAGAACTGCCAGTGTCCAGCTTTAGACCTCAGACAAGTCACATCATTCATTATACCTCAGTTTCTTCATATATAAAACATCACAACTGTTGTAAGAATTAGTAAGCAACCCACATAGTAGACACTCAACTAATGGTATTTGTTGAATTATTGTTGTTATCATTATCACCCATTCTACTTCCTCTGGAATTTCTTTAACTGGTCTGTCCCATGGCCAGTGGCAGACTGGAGGGGATTACAAAATCCTGCTCCCTTGCTTCAGACTGGGGAGCCCTGTAGCAGTGGGGTAGGCCTTCAGTATTAGCAGATCTCCCTACAGTTCAGGCTAATGCTAGTTTTCACCAGACGCCACATCTTCCCCATCCTGATTCCTTCACGCATTATCAGTTTTTCCCAGGAGCAATGCCTCAATAAACATGTGCATGAATCCCCATCTCAGGCTCTGTACCTCTGGAACCTGACTAGGGCAGTGGTTATCACCTTTTGTTCTACTAGAAGACATTTATAGGGTTTATAACCCTGGCAGATATTTTTTTTTCTCGTCATGCCAAATCTATTAGTTGTATTTGCCTGCTCATAGTAGAAACCTTATTTAGAAGTGAGAATTATCACAATGTCTTTGCATTAGTTTAATAATGGTTGGAGGAGTGCTCTATTACTAGAAGAAGAAAGAATGGAAAGAAGTCATTACATTTCTCACGAGAGGAATAAGGGGCAAGGCCCTAGAGCTTAAAAAGTATGGTCTTTCTATCCTCTGACATTTAAAATAATACTAGCATGTGCCCTAGTCTGAGCCTTAGCAATGTGCATTCATGAGGCCACTGCCCCTCACAGCCTCGCTGGGGAAAAATGCTCAACATCTCTCTGCCCCACTTTTGTCAATTCTAAAATGAGAAAAAATAATACGGAGCTGTTGAAAGAAGTAAATGAAATCTCGTATGTGAAAGAGGTTAGTAATTATAAAACACATCATAAAGGTGAGGTGTTTGAGGTATAAAAGTGACATTCTGGTTAGTTCAGGAATTGGAAGTGAAGGCATTAAGATACTGCACAAATGTGAGCTTCTTTAAATATGTATAAATAGGGGAAATATGTTAGAGTCACATACATTGTGTTTTAAAGAAAGTATTTTTGTGGTACACGTGTTTCCCTTACTTAAATAAAAGCAGAGTAAGGTAGAAGTGCTTTGTAAATGATAAAATATATACACACTGCGGGTTCAGTGACTTCTGAGAATGATTTAGGGGAGCTAAATTAATTGTATTTCATAGAGATTTATCTCCAAAATATATAAACAGCTTATGCAGTTCTATATTAAAAAAATAAGCAACCTAATCAAAAAATGGTCAGAAGATCGAAATAGACATTTCTCCAAAGAAGACATACAGATGGCCACAAAGCACATGAAAAGATGCTCAACATGACTAATTATTAGAGAAATGCAAATCAAAACTATAGTGAGGTATTACCTCACATTGGTCAGAATGGCCATCATCAAAAAACTATACATAATGAATGCTTGAGAGAGTGTGAAGAAAAGGGAACCCTCCCACACTTTTGGTGGGAATATAAATTGGTACAACTACCACGGAGAACAGTACGGAGGTTCCTTAAAAGACTGAAAATAAAACTACCATGTGATTTAGCAATCCCACTCCTGCGCTCCTATCTGGAGAAGACCATAATTCAAAAAGATACATGCACTCACTTCAGTGTTCACTGCAGCACTATTTACAGTAGCCAAGACATGAATGCAACCTAAATGTCCATAGACAAATGGATGGTTAAAGATGATATGGTGATATACACAAAGGAATATTACTCAGCCATAAAAAAGAATGAAATAATGCCATTTGTAGCAACATGAATGGACCTAGAGATTATCATACCAAGTGAAATCAGATAAAAGACAAATACCATATGATATCACTTATATGTGGAATCTAATGAAAAATGATACAAATGAACCTATTTACAAAATAGAAACAGTCTCTCAGACTTTGAAAACAAACTTATGGTTACCAAAGGGGAAATGTGGAAGGGTACAAATTAAAACTTTATGTATGTATAAAATAAATAATCAACAAGGACCCACTGTACAGCACAGGGAACTCTGCTCAATGTCTGTAATAATCTACATGGGAAAAGAATCTATAAAATAAGGAATATGTGCATATGTATAATTAAATCACGTTGCTGTACACCTGAAACTAACACAGCATTGTAAATCAACTATACCCCAATAAAAAATAAAAATTAAATTAAAAATAAAACAACATTTCATAGGATTTATTAGTCATAAAATGTCCCCCAGAGCTGCCTACATAAGGCTTTAGTTATTCAAAGATTGCACTTTGGCACCTTAAATATTGCCAAACTCAGAAATAAGAAAAATGAACACTTTTCTTGGTGGCAAAGAGAGACATTTTTGCATAGGAAGCAGTAATGAAAATGAGAATCCCAAAGTTCGAGGAACCCACAACTTGAAGGTAACTTAGATACCTGGTACTGAATTATTCCTTAGCAAAAAGGAGGGAAGCACTTCAAAGGGATTGGGAAAAAGCCAAGAGGCAAAAAAAAAAAAAAAAAAACAGGAGACAGAAAAGATAAGACAGGCAAAGGAAAGCTGTTGGAGCAGAAAGGTTAAGAAAGTGGCAGACAGTGATGACTGAGGAAACCAGAAGAGGCAGACGGATGCTGGCAGTCGAAAACATTCAAGCAGAACCAAGAAATGCTGGGAAGCCAAGCCTGAAGCTGGTACAGGTCCTCCATTCCTGTAAGCCACACTCCTTGGTGCCCCCTGCAGGCAGCACAGTGCCAGTAAAACGTCCTTCCATGCCCGCCCTATCCACATAGGTGCCACACATGAAAATAAATGACCTTGTTTCTCTGTTTTCATTAGAGAAAGTAATTTACTGTTATTTGTCCGCTGGGGCTTGGAACACCCTCCCCTGGCACCACCTTCAACATTCAGGACAAAGGCTGCTGTTTAAAGTGATTTTGTTTCCTCCAGATAGAGTTGCACGCCACTTTTCTCTGCTTCTGCACTTCTTTCCTCACTGTGGTTCCAAGACACGGTACTCATTTGTTTCTCCAGTATTTGCCTACGAGCTCTTTGAGGGCACTTAAGACTTGGTCTGGTTCACACCATTTCTAGTGAAAATCTGATTCAGAAGGTAAGGAGAATCTTCCTCTGAGACTGTACAATGTTAATGGCTCAGAACTTAGATGGTTATGACACCAGATATTCTAAGGAACCACATATCCATCTATTTTTGAGTGTGCCAGATTCTGTTCTGGGCAGCAGTGAGCATTTAAAGTCAATAATAAAGATGATGATAACAGCAGGTAATATCAGGTCATGCTTGCTCTGTGCCAGGAGCTGTGCTAAGTGCATTACATATACTGTTAGTTAATCCTCAAGCAAACTCTGCCCTCAAGGAAGGCAGATGAACGATTTAATAAGAGAGGCAGATAAATACATTACTAATAAATAACAAATAAATGGTAATTCAATGCAGCAGGTAATATAAAAGCTTTGGAACTAGGAATTGGGGGTAACTTTACTTCCTTGCATTTGGGAAGGAGCAACTAGGTAATAATAGAGGTGTCCCTGTAATTTTAAAGTTATTTCTTTCTCAAGCAGACAAATAGTCCAAATAGACCAGGAAAAGTCCCTCTCTGAGTGTCAGCCTTGCAAAAAAACAAAATAAAGCTCAGTAATATATTTTATCCCACTGAAAAACAAAAGCTCCATGTTACAATCTTATTATTTGGGAAGGATATATGAATTGCTTAAAGGCGCAAATATTATTTATGGTGCTTATATTTAACTAGGACGATAGTAAGTATTATTGCTCTTATTTCTCCTATTTATTATAGATTGGTATTAAGGCATGACTATAAAGCTCTTTGAATAAATCATTTTAATTGCCTAGTAATATGAGTGTTCATGTTGATTAAGTGGATATTTTGCACATGGCTAAGAGAATTCTTTTGAGCTTTTTCTCTGGAAAGACAGCCTCATAAAGTGCCCTTTGTGGAATAAATGACTTTCCTATTATCAAACCGAGTACCATGCAACAATTTAAAAAATTATATTTAAGCATTTAATTTTGATCTTAAAATAGAGAGATGCCTAGCAGAAAGTGGGCTCCAAATTAGCTAGAATGCACAAGGTTGAATCATGCTGTATGAAGCAGTGGGGTGAGCTGGGAGGGTGCTTAGGTGGGCAAGGTTACAGCAATAAGTCCTGCTGAATGGTTGATCATAGGGAAGTCGCTCTCTTCTCTGGGCTCCAGTTTCCCCATCTGTTAAGTGCAGGATGGGGACTCCAATAGTTTTTTATCTGCTACTAAGCCCTATCCTAGGACTTGATTCCTATTTCCTCTCAAGGAGTCTATCCAGACTCATGATGTCCCTTCCTGAATGGGCATCATGATAGTAGGGCCATATCCCTTCTAGGACAGCCAGGAGAGTAGGAAAACAGGCAAGGAAAAAAGATTTCAGAGATTTCAAGGAAAGTTCCTCTTTGTTATTTGGATTTTAGAGAGTATCAGAAAGTGATTTTTTAAAAAATATGTCCATATGTCCATTACATCAAAAAATATATGTAGATAGAACTTCCATATGACCCCACAATCCCACTCTTGGGCATCTATCCGGATAAAACTCTACTTCAAAGAGACACGTGCACCCGCATGTTCATTGCAGCACTATTCACAATAGCCAAGACATGGAAACAACCCAAATGTCCATTGACAGAGGATTGGATTCAGAAGATGTGGTATATATACACAATGGAATACTACTCAGCCATAAAAAAGAATGACATAATGCCATTTGCAGCAACATGGATGGAGCTAGAGAATCTCATACTGAGTGAAATGAGCCAGAAAGACAAAGACAAATACCATATAATATCATTTATAACTGGAATCTAATATCCAGCACAAATGAACATCTCCTCAGAAAAGAAAATCATGGACTTGGAGAAGAGACTTGTGGCTGCCTGATGGGAGGGGGAGGGAGTGGGAGGGATCGGGAGCTTGGGCTTATCAGACACAACTTAGAATAGATTTACAAGGAGATCCTGCTGAATAGCATTGAGAACTTTGTCTAGATACTCATGTTGCAACAGAAGAAAGGCTGGGGGAAAAATGTAATTGTAATGTATATATGTAAGGATAACCTGACCCCCTTGCTGTACAGTGGGAAAAAAATAATAATAAATAATTAAAAAAATATATATATATGTAGAAGTGACAAAATGTTAAAGAGTAGTTTGCTCTGCATGGTAAGAGAGTGGAGTCATTTAAACTTTCTTCTAAATATTTTTCTACATTTTCCGAACTTTCTGTAATGGATGTATATCACATGCATATGCATATTCATATATTCCATATATTCAGGAAAAATAACAGCAATTAGAAGTCTCAGAAATGTTAATCACCAGTGAACCAAACTCTACCAAATACTTGTTTTTAACTCCATGGATGACTTTTTAGTTTTATAAACACTAAAATAATTGGCAGGGAGAGATCAGTACCTCAGGTGAAAGGGTGAATTCCAGGTTACCAAGGTTACAGAGGTTAACTGCCTAAGACCATATAGCTAGTGAGAGGCACAAGTGGGGCTTGAACTCAGCTAGTCGGCTTCCAGAGCTCATCCTTTTCCCCCATGTTTTTTCCAGCTTCTCTAGACTGCAGTCGCATGTGGATTGCAAAAATCCTGGGGCAGGCTCCTCAAACACTGGCTGCGTATCCAATTTGGTTCAGAGTGCCAATCATCAGCTGTTGCAGACCTTGAAGGCTGGGACTGTGACTTGTTAAGCACAAGCAAATGGCCTTTCTTTATGAGCTGCTTTCATTTTGAAAAACACTTCGGAATTCTCTCCAGAGAAGTACCTGTATGTTCTTAACACAGCTACACATTTAATTTTCCATTAATGAGCTTAATGTAAAACTGGAACTAAAGGTGAGCTGGTTAGATGAGTGCAAAAATTAAGTGAGTGTGTTAGACACATGTTTGGGGTAGGTTATTTCCAGGCTGAGCTTAGCTCAGTGATGTGATAATGGTCTCTCTTCAGCTGCATGTCAGAGCCTGAGCCAAGCATATGGACTGTCTTTATAGATAACTTAGGCTGCAGCTCCACAACAGAAGGGGCAGATGCACACTGGCTCTGTTGCTGTGACCTGGCATGTATTTGCATAATTAAGATTGGCAAGATCTTCTTAGGAAAGGCTGGCTGCCCACTTGTCCCAGAATATCATGAAGTTGATGGTCAAATAACCTCAATTCTCAAACCTGACAGTCACAGAATGAAAGCCTCAGAATGAGAATGAACTTCAAGATTATCCATTCCAGCTCCCATCCTATGCAGCCTAAGTAACTCCTGACAGGTGGTCACCCAGTCTGAATTAGAACATATCCAATGACAGAGACCTCACTGCTCTACAAGCGCACTCTTTCCATCTGGAGGGAAGTTCTTTTAGAAAATTCTTCCTCTCGAACACCTCTTAATTGACTCTCTCCTGCCCTGGGAAGCTAAAGAGTTAGGCCATCCAATACAGTTGCTACTAGCCACATGCGGCTACAGAGCACTTGAAGTGTGGGTCATACTAATAGAAATGTGCTCTAAATGTAAAATACACACTGGATTTCAAAAACTCAATACAAAAAAGTTTTACATTGATTACATGTTGAAATGATACTCTTTGGTATACTGGGTTAAATGCAATATATTAATAAAATTAATTTCACCTGTTTCTTGTACTTTTAAATGTGGTGACCAATTTTAAATTATGTATGTGACTGGTTTTATATTTCTACCGGGTAGCACTGCTACAGAATATTTTAAGTTGGCAGCCTCTTACAAATGGCAGCCTTCAGATTTTGCAAGACTGCTATTGCGTTCCCCTAATTAAAAAAATTTTTTTTTTGTCTTTTTTATTTCTCCTAGGGCCACACCCACAGCATATGGCGGTTCCCAGGCTAGGGGTCTAATTGGAGCTGTAGCCGCTGGCCTATACCACAGCCACAGCAACACCAGATCCGAGTGGCATCTGCAACCTACACCACAGCTCACGGCAACACGGGGTGAGGCCAGGGATCGAACCCGCAACCTCATGGTTCCTAGTCAGATTCGTTAACCAAGACAGGAACTCCTATTTCTTACTTTTTTGGGTGTGTCTTTTTAGAGCCGCACCCATGGCATATGGAAGTTCCCAGGAAAGGTGCTGAATTGGAGGCAGCTACTGGCCTATGCCACAGCCATAGCAAATGCCAGCTTCATCTGCGAACTACACCTTAGCTGATGGCAATGCTGGGTCCTTAACCCACTGAGCAAGGCCAGGGATCGAACCCGAATCCTCATGTATTTGTTACTGTTGAGCCACAACGGGAACATCCTCCTCCAATTTTTTTTTTTAAAGAGTAAATGTCCCTGAAGTTCCTGTTGTGGCGCAGTGGTTAACAAATCCAACCAGGAACCATGAGGTTGCGGGTTCAGTCCCTGCCCTTGTTCAGTGGGTTAACGATCCGGCGTTGCCATGAGCTGTGGTGTAGGTTGCAGACTCGGCTCGGATCCTGCTTTGCTGTGGCTCTGGTGTAGGCTGGTGGCTACAGCTCCGATTAGACCCCTAGCCTGGGAACCTCCATATGCTGCGGGAGTGGCCCAAAAAGATTAAAAAAAAAAAAAAAAAAGAGAGTAAATGTCCCAGGTTCTTTCAGTGCTCTTTATTTAACATAATTTCTAGACCTTTCAGCATTTATTATATTCCAGCTTTTTTTCAGTCTCTACATTCAGCTGAATACTGTGGACTGAAGACTATAATGAAGATGAGCAAGCCCTTTGGGGCTATCATCGCCATTGTTTTGATAGTACACTTTTGTAAAAGCACATAGTTTGCTGTAGTTTTTATGCGGCCCAATTATACTATTCAAGGATTCTTATCTTGGGGTCTGTGACCCCTGGTGGTCACAGATGGGCTTCAGGTGAAATTGTAAACAAAATATCATAACCATGGGCATGTGTTTATGAGATAGTCTTTAGCTTTTGTCGACTGAAAAGACAAAACAAAATTGCACAACCTAAATGTTGTGACATCCAGGAAGCTCACTGAGGACTACAGCCTGGGAAACAGGTCTCTCAGCTCTGAGGAACTGTTTCAAAGAGGCAAGGGAGGAACCAGGATATACAGGAAAACAAATATGTAGTTGAACTTACTGCTGATCATAAAAGACAGACATCGCAAGTTAATGATTTTAGTGCTTTTCTCTGTATGAGAAGATGCAAGAATCTAGGATCATTGAAATTATTCATTTGATATGCATTTTCATTAACTTGGGCCAGATTCCTGTTTTTCTCCATTATGAATTCCCCTCAGGGTGCAGCATCTGTGGGGGTTGGGGGGAGGGCAGCTGCAGTGGTTGATGCCTTGATGTCGGGCATCATTCTTTGTTTACTGAAATGGCAGGCAGTATTTTTCGTCTACACATTCACAGATTTTCAAAGAGATCTAAGACCTACTAGATTGTACCAACGCCATGGTAACTCAAAAATCCTGGGATTTCTTCTCATAAAACCATTTTTAATCTCAATCTCCCGTCACTCAATCTTAACCTCCCACACTTTTGTGCTTGATTTTTTTAATGGTTTTATATTTATCCCTTTTAAGTTTATTCTTATACATGTTAGTCTGTCCTTTGAGTTTATTGAGATCTTTTGCTGCTCTCAGTTCATTTGACATTTACTGAATTAGGATTCTCTCCCAGCTTTGTCATATTTGCAGTTTTGATAAGCATGTCCTTTGTGTCTTCATCCATAATTAATTGAAATTTTGGACTGGATAAACCATAGATTGTGCTTGGGCGTCTGTCATTGTGACTGCCCTTCAGGGAGGCAGCGATTCATTAAGCAGTCAACATTCCTTGGGTAAAGTTGTTCAACTAGCTACAAATCTACTCAACTGTACTGTCATTCATGTCATTCTTGTCCACAGGATGTCAAATTCTTTGCTGAAATTAAGATATATTTTTGTCTATGATATTCCCCTGATCGCCATGACCTGTAAACCTGTCAAAAAGGGACATGCGACTGGTTTGGTGAAAGACGGACTTCGGGAACCTATACTGGCTCCCATCAATCCCTTCTCATGTCTTTAAATAGTTTGTTCCAGAATTTTGCTAGAGATTTAACATCAAACCCACAGGGCTGCAGTTTTTGGAATCTACTTCCTCCATTCTCTAACATCTTTCTGAAAACTGGAACAATTGTCTTAACAAAGGCTTTGCTGAAAATTAAATTTACATTGGATTGAAAATGAGAGATAACACAGGCTTTTAAGTAAGCTGAGCCACAGTAATAAAAGGTGATGATGAATAATGATGCATGAAGTTAAAGGATAAAGTTATGTGACGCCAGGGGCCTGGATAAGACACAACCTTCCCCCCTAATATGTTCTGTCCACCAATTTAACCATTTGCCCCCCCCCCCTCAAGCAACTGAATTTATTACATTTTGTTCCCTGTTGACTCTTAATGTTCTTTAAGATTCTGGAAGCTATTATCTTTAAGATAGCTACAGTTTATTTTGTTTTTAAGTCTAGAACAGCTAAATGCTTTTCTACTAAGAATCATAAACATTTTCTCTTCTGTTAGAAAAAGCAGATGTCAGGATGCTTCCTCTGCTCAACCCTTAGGGGTTATCCAGAAGGACAAGGCTTGGCTCTCAAACATTCCAAGCCTATGGTTCCCAAACTGAAATCACCTGGAAGTTTTAAAATCCTGGTGTCCAGATATTATCCTCAGAAACATGGATTACTAGCTTGGGTGTGGATGGGTGTCAGGATTTTTTAAAGCTCTATAGGGAATTCTAGTGTAGCCGATATCAAGACACTGATCTCTGCAAACAGTTCTCAAAGTGGAGTCCAGACGAGCAGCATCAGCATCACCTGGAACTTGTTAAAATGCAAATTCTCATCCCCCACCCTACTTCTCTCAACTCTGAAGCCTCCAATCAGCTCCAATACGCCAATCTACTGAATCAGAAACCCTAAAGGAAAATCCCAGGAATCTTGTGTTTTAACAGACCCTCCAGGTGAGTTTGATATATTCTAAGGTTTGAAATCCACTGCTTTAGGCTTTCATTTCTCTTGGAAAAAAAGATTGCCCTGTCAAGTGCTATTGACCCTGAAAATGTCTGGTCTGAAGCCAGTTAAAGCTCTCTAAAGCTGCAGGAGTTGGCAGGTAAGCTATGCAGAAAGCTTTGAGCCCTCTACTCCCCCTCAGACAGTGAGCAGGCCTGCAGAACAGACCATGAATGCCTTCAAGCCAGGATGGCTCATACAAGGGTTACTTTTAACAGTGCTAGGTTGCTACAAAAGAACCAAGGAAGAATACCACTCTGGAGGTTAAAACGCAAATTTCACAGCCATTTCTGGCACTTGGAAGAAACAGAACTCAAACATCATCAGGCAGTCAGAAACTAGTGGAACATCTTGGGCATCATGCCTTGGGGTGGGGTGGGGAATGGACTGTTCGGAGGAAACTTTGGCCTGGAGCTGTGCTGTCTGCAGCTGCAGAGCCACTTGTTTTAGCAGGAGCTGGCACTGGAGGAACAGTAGCCATTTTTGGATCTTCTTTCTGGCAGTGTGATTTTGGCTCACATAATTTCTTTGAATCTCAGTTACCTCTGATAAAATCAGGGAACGATGATACCTACCTCATGGGGTTGCTATGAGGATTGAGATCATATTTGTGAAAATGCCCAATACTAGTAAGTGGTGGTTATTCAATAAGCCTCTTATGCACCTGCCACGAAGTCAGTTTGGCTTTTAGTTAGATTTTCAGAACTAGGCTTTAGCAAAACTATAGAGCAGAATGTTTGTCTGTAGAGCCTCATCTCACCCTGGTTCCAAAAACTTCCTTTTTTTCCCATGGCATCCTTTTTCTCAAGCTAGAATCTTGGCCTGTCTTTATTCTCTTGAAGTTCACTTTCACTTACCAGTTGGAATAGAGGAACATGCTAATTGAGATGAGGGTGTCCAGGGCTTAGAATTACTGCTGTTATTACCCCATTTTAATGGTGAGGAAAGCAACAGTAGAATTTAAGACAACTTGCAGATGGTTGGGAAGTGGAGTATTTTCCCCAGAGCGCCTCAAAACATGACAGAGGTTTCAGACTTTGATTTCCCATACAGTTGATATAGGATATTGGCAGAATTAATAGACGAAAACTTAGTTTTCAAACCCATGCTGTGTATCTGCCTAGTTGCAGAGCGATGTAAAACTACCGGGAACTTTCCTCTACGTGTGGTTGAAAACCATATATACCGCAGCAGAATGAGCTGCACGGGGGTGCTGACCGTTCCAAATCAATCTGACTCTTTCCTAGCCCACCTATAACCTACTCTTAAGTAATAATTACACCTAAGTACAAAACAGAACTGTACCAAAGTGAGTATTTTCTCCCAGGGAGGAAACCGGTGGTGGTCGTATTTTGCCTACCTCTTTTATGACTGGTAAAGCCCATCGGGGGTCCCCAGAAAAAGCCAGATGGAATCCAGGTGATTAGGCCTAACCTCTTTTTCTGTGCCTGGTCTACTTCCACTAGCTCACAGGCGGCCGCCTATAGAGGCCTCGCACCAGGCCCTTCAGGCCAGAGGGCCCAGCAAGAAACCGCCAAGGGCCCAGACGCGCGGCAACCCAAGATGGCGGCGGGCAGGCGGGCCGTGCGCAGAGACGCTGCGGGCGGCCTGTCAGTCTCGCGAGAGCTCCGCCCTCCTCTTCACAGCTGAGACCCTTAAGCGGCAGCCCCTTCCCTGCGGCCTGTGCCCGAGCGTGTGTCTGCAGTGCTGGCTTGCACAGCTCTACTCTGCGATCAAAGAATAAAACTTTCCTTTGCTTCTGAACCAAACCCGGTGTTGTGCTACTGGCGTGGTGAGTGACACTGGGCGGGAGGACCCTAACCGGGGCCTGACTCGAAAGGGTTGGTAGCCTTATTATATTACTCGCATGAACACTGACAGAGTCTGCTGCTCATTGCAGGATGTTCTGGGAAATAGCCACTTCTCAGAATGACAACTCATTTTTCATTTTTCTATCATCTGCTCTCCAAAGCTTTTCCAACCCTGCTCCCCCTGAAGAATCAATCCCTTAGCCCCTGTTGGTGTGCTCACAGCTCTTGTTTGTAACAGCACCTGAAACGCCGATTAGCTTATTTGGCTCCCCACACCCCATCCCCACGAAGCTACACTTGTCAAAGAAAGGAGTCAAAGTCTTATTCAGCCTAGTTCCTTTCTCCTGGGTTACCAAGCAGAAAACGAAATTTTATGAATCACTGGGAAGTGCCTGGCGGTACGGAAGAGGGAAGGAATGTTGAGAGTTGTGGAGAACAACGCTGGGTAGTTAGGCTTTGAAAACTAAGCAGAAGGATTTATACTTAAGGTTGAAGCAGCAGAAGGCTGTTGTAGAGGGTGGAGTGAGTGGTGTGGTGAGGAAGGCAGAAAGAGGCACAGACTGTATAGTGTGAATCCAAGAGAGAGAGGCTTGCAAGCCTGCCACTGGAAACAGACATGGGCACCAGGAGTTGTTTCAGGTGCATGCATATTAATGGTGAGAAAGAGGAAGCCAGAGAAAATGAGGACAAGATGAGAATGTCTCCTAAGGGCTGCACCAAAGGGAGAAAAAAATATATCACTCCCAAACTTCCAGATCAGATAATTAGCAGAAGAATGGAAACGGCTGGAAAAGGGTAGCAATTTGGGGAGTACGGAAGCTGAGGGAGGAAGTTAGGATCTATTTCATCAGTTGGATTTCTCTTTCTTTGCAGTGTCAAGTGGGCCTACAGATCTCTTAAGATTTAAATTTTGCTTTTTCCTGAAAGCATAACTTAAGAGTGAAATAACCTCATCACTCTTTACATTTTATAGTGTCCTTATTTTATATGCTATCAATGTAGGCTTTACTTCTCTTTGGAAAATGAATACTTTCCTGGGTCCCATGGGAGATGTTCCTTGTGGCATTTGCACAGACGACCATCTGAGCTGAGTGCTTGTTAGATGGGATGAAATATTGTTTAAGGTTAGCAGAGGGACATCACAGGCCACCCACTGGACACCTTGGGAATGAAAAAGGGGCCAAAGGTCCACCGTCTTTAACTGGAAAAGTACGATTGCAGGATTAACAATGGTAACCCCAGTGTGCATTACTGCTAGTGGAAACAAGGGTATGATATCATAACAGAGGAAGAAAAGGCAGCAAATTTGCTTTCAAAGCCCAGACTTGTGACAGCTTTACAGTCGTCTTTTGAGTGGTGTCTGTATTGGTTTCCTATTGCTGCCGTAACAGATTACCACCAATTTAGGGGCTTAAAATTACATTGCCTATCCCAGTATTGCAGCAGTAGGCTTCCAGGGAGAGTGTTCCCATCCTTACCCTACAGATAACCAGGCATGAATAAGCATTATTAGCATCTTCATATTTGCAAATGGATCATTTAATTTCAAAAAAGAACCCAGGAGTTCCTGTCAAGGCTCAGACTAGCATCCACAAGGACACAGATTGGAGACCTGGCCTCGCTCAGTGGGTTAAGGATCCGGCGTTGCTGTGAGCTGTGGTGTAGGTCTCAGATGTGGCTTGGATCCCACATGGCTGTGGCTGTGGTGTAGGCCAGTGGCTACAGTTCTGATTCAACTCCTAGCCTGGGAACCTCCATGTGCCACAGGTGTGGCCCTAAAAAAAAAAAAAAAAAAAAAATCACCAACAAAAAAGAACCCAAACTGCTAGTTACTTATCCTAAGCTAAAATACAAAAGGTAGACTATTCATTTAATTAGTATCCTGGGAACATATGAATGAACATATGTTCTCTTTAATAGCTATTGTCTGACAAGGAGATAAGTTTGACACAGTATAGCAATCATTTGAGAGCCACAGCATACTTGGTGCAAAGAGAAAAAGAGGCCATCAAAACAAGGCCACTTTGGAAGTATTTTCCAGTTTTTATGTTTCCTACTGAAGTAAATCAAAAGAGTTAATCTGAGTCCCTGCTCCCAGGTAAGAATTGCTTTCAGAGGACATCAGTACCCTTTGCTAGTGACTGCTGTGATCAATTTAAATTCAAGTTTGCAAATTTCCTTCTTGTTAAAACTAAAATAATCTCTCTTTAAGAAATAATAAAAATATTAACATTTATTTTCTTTGAGAAGGGTCTTTCACTAATTATATACACCTGTATTTTTTAAAAAATAAACATATATAACTCAAAGTTTAAAAGAACGATAAGACAGCACCACAGCATATATGTGCACTTAGTTTTAAATTGCATGAATGTGTCTTAAGTAGTTGAAAGACGAAGAGTACTGATGTCCTCTGAAAGCAGTTCTTACCTGGGAGCAGTTGTTTTGTTTGTTTTTTCCTGTTTTTCTTTTTTACTTTTGTCTGCATCCGTGGCATGAAGAAGTTTCTGGGCAAGGGATCAAAGCCACTACAGTGACAACAATGGATCCTTAACTCGCTGTGCCACAAGGGAACTCCCAGAGTTGTATTTCTAAGTTAGATTAAAAAGAGAGAGAGAGGAGTTCCTTCTGTGGCACAGTGGGTTAAGACTAACTGCAGCAGCTTGGGTCAATGCAGAGGCTCAGGTTTGATCCTTGGCCCAGTGCAGTGGGTTAAAGGATCTAGCACTGCTGCAGCTGCAGCATAGGTATGACCATATGCACAGATACGATTCCTGTGCAGCTTTGTTAAATTCAATTGTTCTCCTTTGAAGTCAGTGGAAGAAGATTTACGCATGAGAGTGAAAAAAAAGAGTTCAAGAGTAGATAGGGAGTTCCCATTGTGGCTCAGTGGGTTAAGAACTCAACGTAGCGTCTGTGAAGATGTGAGTTCCACCCTTCACTCAGTGGGTTAAGAATCTGGCCTTGCCACAAAACTGTGGCATAGGTCACAGATGCAGCTTGGATTCAGTGCTGCTGCATGGCTGTGGTGTGGGCTGGCAAGCTGCAGCTCTGACTCAACCCTTGGACAAGGAACTTCTATATGCCGCAGGTGTGGCTATAAAAAGAAAAAAAAAAGTAGATAGGTTCTTATAATTTTTAGAATAAAAATGTGAATATTACAAAAACAATTACAAAAAAAAACAAAGAGGTACAGAATATGAGCATTACAAAAGATATAATATGGCTTAGTGAGTTTCCAGCTCATTCTTTTGAGACTTATGGCTTCATGGTCAAAGCTCCTGGGTAAAATGGGTGCTGTCTTATCGTTCTTTTAAACTTTTTTTTAATACATATTCCTTTCTCTCTCTCTCTCTCTTTTTTTTTTTTTGGCTGCAGCATGCAGGGGCTTGAGGTGGGATCTCAGTTCCTAGAACCCAGGCTGCAGGGGTAAAAGTGCCAGGTCCTAACTGCTAGACCACCAGGGAACTCCCCAAATATTCTTTCACAAATACCATTTCCTTTTTTTTTTTGTCTTTTTGCTATTTCTTGGGCCGCGGCATATGGAGGTTCCCAGGCTAGGGGTCGAATCGGAGCTGTAGCCCCCGGCCTACGCCAGAGCCACAGCAACGCGGGATCTGAGCCATGTCTGCAACCTATACCACAGCTCACGGCAACGCTGGATCGTTAACCCACTGAGCAAGGGCAGGGACCGAACCCGCAACCTCATGGTTCCTAGTCGGATTCATTAACCACTGCGCCACGACGGGAACTCCCACAAATACCATCTTTGTCTTCCCTCCTTCACAGCTACCAGAAGAGCACCATTCAAAATGACTTCTATATTTATATACACATATGTATGTATCTAGGTATCTGCTAAGTCTGATCACTCCTCTTTCATCTAACTTAACAGTGTTGTCCACTATTGTGGGGCCACGTTTTTCTACTTTACTGATTTAAACATTATTGCTTTATGCTGTCAATGTTTGTTAAGATTCACCCACTTATCTGTATTTTTTGTCTATTTTTCATCCTGGCTTCTCAGACCTTCCTTCTACAATCATTATCCTTTCTGACAGTTACCCTTCAGATTTCCTGAATTGAAGATCCTCTGGTTATATACTGGATGCTTTTAGAAATGTCTGTTTTACCTTTGTATTTTCACCAGTCGTAAAATTCTAGTTTGATTATTTCTCTAAACATTTTGTAGATTTGATTCCACTACAGTCTGGTCTTTGTTGTGGCTGTGAAGAAGTCTGCTGCTACTTTAATTATTCTTTTATGGATAATGTCCTTTTTTCCTCCAGATGCTTTCAATACTGTCTTTATGTCTTTGCTGTTTTGCAGCTATACTGTGATGGGTCTTAGTGTGAGTTTCTTATTATCCTTTTTGGGACTTGTGCTTTCTGAATCTGAACATTCATGTCTTTCATCTGTTTTCCAAATTTCTATGTCATTATTACTGGCATGTTCTCTGAAATCATCTTGAACTTCGCTGAGACATTCATCAAATGTCTTATTGTATTCTCCATTTTTTAAATACATATTCCTTTCTCTCTTTTTTTTTTTGGCTGCAGCATGCAGGGGCTTGAGGTGGGATCTCAGTTCCTAGAACCCAGGCTGCAGGGGTGAAAGTGCCAGGTCCTAACTGCTAGACCACCAGGAAACTCCCCAAATATTCTTTCACAAATACCATTTCTTTGTCTCTTTCTCCTGAGTTCTGGTCAATTTCTTGAGTGATATCCTCCATTTTGCCAATTTGTTTTTCAATTCTAACCTATAAAGTTAAACATTTTGCTTTTAAATTATCAGTTTTAAAAATATTTGGTTCTTTTTCAAATCTGCCTAGTGTTTTAAAGTATATTATTACTTTATTTGAGTTTTTTTTTATTCTGTATTTATTTCATTAACATTTCATACCTGGTTATTTTATATTCTGTACCATCCATTCCAATATTCAAAATTCTTGGTGGTCTAATTCAGCTGTTATTGCTTCTGCTGACTCACTCATGGGACCTGTTACCCCAGGTACTCCATAATTTTGGATTTTGAGAGACTATTCAGCTTTATCTGTAGGAGTCCTGCATGACCTGCGTTGAGGGGGAGCCCTCCGAGGGAATCTGTGTTTATCTTTGCCAGGCCCTGCAGGTCACACTACTCATCTGGGTCCACACTGGGTTAACTTCTCTTTCTTTCTTTCTTTTTTGCTTTTAAGGGCCACACTTGCGGCATATGGAGGTTCCCAGGCTAGGGGTTGAACTGGAGCTGCAGCTGCTGGCCTACACCACAACCACAGCAACTCGGGATCTGAGCTGCGTCTGCAGCCTACATACACTCCAGGTCATGGCAACGCCAAATGTCCAACCCACCAAGGGAGGCCAGGAATCAAACCCTCGTCCTTATGGATCCTAGTCAGGTTCGTTAACTGCTGAGCCACGAAGGGAACTCCTGGGTTAACTTCTTGACTTGAAGTTTCCTGAATTGCACAGGTAACATAAATTTAACCCCAAATCTTCTAAGGACAGACTTGTGGTTCTGCATTTTCAGGGAAGATGTAATATTCCAACCTACAACCTAGGCTGAGATGGAGGACTTCCTTGTTATTTCCTTTTACAAGGTTTAATTTGGAAAGTGCATCCCTTCACTATTTTGGTTTTCTATGAAGGCTCAGTTTCAAGTCTGCATCTTGCTTAGGCTTCAGATGGCCATTAAAATTCCAGTCTCTTGGTTAGAAAGATTGGCAAATTCCCTAAAAAAAAAAAAAAAAGATTGGCAAATGCCTACAGGATACCCTCGGATTCAGCTAACACCTGTTCTCCGGCTCTCTTCAGTTTAACTATTTGTTTATCCTTCCTTCCTTAATAGCTCGACTATGAAAGAGATGTTTGTGATATTTCATCTGGCATTTCTAGGTATCCAGTTCTAAATACTTCCCCAAACAGGAGTTTCTAATATTTTTTTTTTTTCTGATGAAGAAACTAAGTGCAGAAAAGTTCATCGATTTTAAAAAGGCACAGCAAAGCGGAAACTAAAACTCAGCCTCCGAACTCCTTATTCATGTGCCTTCATGGATCACACAAAATAACTGCTGCTGCTTTTAGAGCTGGCATTTGTTGTGTCACTCCTAGTAACTCTCAAGATAACTCTGAAATCAGAAATCAATTTCCTCCCAATTGTGATAACTTGCTAAAGTAAGGTGAGATTAAATCATTGTCACAAGGTCATTATTACAGCTGTGAGATAAGAAGCCTGGATCTCTGCCTTCCAAGGCTATAGTAGAGATTTTAGCTGTAACAACTTTTTCAAGCAAGTTCTGGCTTCTGAATCTGGATTTGAAAGCAGGGATCACGGAGAGGAATGATCTGTAGTTATGAAACAGCCACTTTTTCAGATTCATACAGGCCTATCTTACCAGCATCAAGACTTTCTCATGTGCAAAAACCCAAAGTTAAGCATCTTTAACGCATACTAGGAAAATAAGCATAATCTGAAAGGTATGTATACTTATCAATGTATTCCCCCAAAGTAAACTATTAAAAGGAATCTGATTGACATTGTAGAGTACTGCAACTAGCAAATCTTGGAATAGGGAAAGCAGTATGTTTTTAAGGTTTCAATATAAAGAAAAAAAGACACCTTAGGATTTCAGTGTTAGTCTCAAATGACTACATGTTAACAAACCACCACTGCCAATATATATACACACACCCCAATATAGAATAACCTAAGGCTTCCAGCTGTGGTTTTGTTTTGTTTCATTCCAAGTTCCTAAATATGCCATGAAATGAAGACATCATAAGTATTTCACATTTTTCTTCAATTTTTATCAATTTTTATCTTGTTCTCAGATGGTGTTCACCTTACTTAGCCTTTTTCAAATTTAAGAAAACTCAAATTGTGGGTCTGAAACTTCCTGTAGAGGGCGCTATTGATATTGTCAACTATATACCAAATATTAAAAAAAAATACATGGTTCATAAACTATAGTCTCTGCTTAGAAGTTGTTAGGTTGATATTTGGGAGAGTTGAATTAAACCAAAACCCTAAGCACACTAATAACTCTTAAACTCTTTAATACTTGTGATACCAGCGTGCCACTGCTGCAGGCTTTTTAACGCTGGAGTCTGAGCATTCCCTCCCCTCCCCCTTTATTATTTAATGAACAATTCCTCTTCTGGTCTGTATTAACAATGGTGCTTGGAACTCGGCATCGATAACACACTGTATGCCCTGTTGTGCTACATGTTGAATGATTTGTGTGTCTTTGAGAAAGTCCAGCTTCTCTTCTTAATCTGGTATCCTGGAGGCTCTGTAATTTACTCCCACAGTTCCCTGCCATAACATATTTCATGTCAAGTGGGAGTTTTTTTTTTTTTTTTAAACTCTTAATAGAGATATTTTCAAACAAAGACAGAGGGCAAAGAGGATCTTTTTAGGATATTAAATGAGAACATAACCATAGCTTATTTTTCTTTTGTATTGTTATGAGGCAATTGATGGTTGCCTGGGGCTTTGTGGATGAATCAGACTTTTAATAAGTTTCAGTGAGAACAGTGTTCACCGAGATAAGTTAATTAATTGCTCTGCTGTGTGAAAGCTCATGTAGATAGTGTTTTATTCTACTGTGTAGACTGTTCATAAAAAAAGCACACAATTCTTTACTACATGAACGCTTATCGGCCAAACTTCACAGAAAATGTTACTTTGCTTTTTTAAAAAAAGAAATTGTTAATAACCTTATTAAACCAGAAATGAAATACATTCCTGATCACTCTTCAAAGGTGGCACTGAAAAGAAATCTTGTCTTTTAGAGGCTCTGATGTCTTGCAACTATTGTTTACAAAACTATTTTGGATGGTGACAGATACCTCTCCTTAATACATTTAATCTTGGAATTTTGGCAAAATGCTTCTTTTTCTTCTGCATCACTTGGGTGATTTCAAACCAGAAGAATTCTCTGTCCCATCTTTATTCTGTCTCTGTGGCAGCATTGTAAGGGACTGGAAGAAAATGACTTCGAAAGCATCACTTGTTAATACAGTGGGCTTTTCTCCTGATGGCTACAATTTACATGCCAGGGGTCCTATAAGCCCTCCAGCATTTTCTTGATGCTATGAAGAGAAAAAAAAAAAAAAATCAAAGTTTCTTAGAGTCTGGAATGCTTTCCCTGCCAATTGACAACAGAGTTCAAGTCGAGTTTATGATTTGGAGTCAAACCCAGACTTTCCTTATGCATTTTTAACTCTTTGAAAGATAGGTTGAAGATAGTATAGTATGCATTGCATGCCTCCTGCCACATTCGCTTTATTACTGATTGGATTTTTAAAGTCTTTGTTGATAACTTTGTTTTTTAGTTTTTTTTAATAGACAAAAAAACCCCACACATCAGTTCACTCGGAGGCTCATTTAGCACCTTAATGCACTTGCTTTAATTTTTTTAATTAAAAATTATAGGATAAAACTATATTTATATCATCACTTGATTTTTCTGTTCTAATTTGGTGTTCTGTTCAAATGTAGTATTATATAATAATTTTATCATAATTTTTCATAGGTGTTGGTATAGACTTTAGACCTCTTAGGGATTTCAATAAGTGCAATTTACATGTGGCTTAGGAAATCAGGCACTGTTCTCTCATCTAAGAGAGTAATCACATCTCTCTCAAAGAGCAATGGGAGGATTAAATGACCTCATCTGAATAGCCTAGCACAGTGCCTGACACATAAGCACTCAACAATATTTTTCCTTTTTCTCCTTCTTCACTCCCTCATCTTAGTGGGATTCTGTTTGTCACTACTAATATGCTGTTACCTATTATAGAATGAATCTTTTGAAACACAATTATGTGAGCAAAAAAAATGTGTATTTAAAATATTTTGGGGGGTTCCCATTGTGTGGCTTTGTGGGTTAAGGACCTGACATTGTCTCTGTGAGGATATGGGTTTGATCTCTGGCCTTATTCAGTGGGTTACAGGTCTGGTGAAGCCATGGTTGTGGCATAGGCCAGGGAAAGGAGGCTGTGAGTGCCTAAGAGATTTTCTAGGTACAGGTAACACCTCAGTCCTGTAACTCAGACCTTGTCTGTCTCATGGCACAATTTCAGCTTTCATGAATTCAGGCTTAATGCGGTTTCTTTGTTCACTCACTTATTCGTTTAAAATATAGCCATCTTGGAGTTCCCATCATGGCTCAGTGGTTAACAAATCTGACCAGGAACCATGAGGTTGTGGGTTCGATCCCTGGCCTTGCTCAGTGGGTTAAGGCGTTGCCGTGAGCTGTGGTGTAGGTTGCAGACGAGGCTTGGATCCCGAGTTGTTGTGGCTGTGGTGGAGGCCAGCAGCTACAGCTCCGATTAGACCCCTAGCCTGGGAACCTCCATATGCCACTGGAGCAGCCCTGGAAACGTCAAAAAAAAAAAAAAAAAAAAAAACAAATAAATAAATAAATAAATAAAATATAGCCATCTTAAGCCACAAAGGAGTGGTGTCTTTAGCCAAGAAATACCAACTATTTCTATTGGCTCTGACTCTCTTCTCAGAAACCTTGTTTCCTCAGACTCTGCATTTCATAAAGAAAGCAACAAGCTTAAAGTTTTAGATTTTCAAACATCTCTCCCCATCCCTTCTCTCCACGATATTTCCCCTACCTCCCCACTTGTTTCAACTTTTTTTAGTTATTCTGATAGTCTATTGATTGATGATGGATTCTGGTCTCATTACTATTTCTGCTAGATCCTAATTACCTGTTCTCTCTTAGTCTTGTAAATATGATATAAATTAAGGTCAACTTTGGGCTTTTGGTCCAACATGTAAAGAACTTGGAAGTCATCAATCCCACATCCACAATTGAAAATAAGCAACTATCTGAGAGAAAACAGTTTGTTCAAAATAATAACAGCCAAGATACACTGAGTAACTATAGCTTATGGATAAGAGAAAGGAAAGCAAAGTTATAAGGGATGGGAAGGAAGAACTGGGAATTCTGTTCCAAGGTGCCTGTACTACCCATGAAGTGGTTTAGTGTTAATGTGGAACTTGAATTAAGAGGTGAACACATATTGCACATTCTAGGGAAACCACTCATTGTTTGTCTTAAAAGTGTAACTGATTGCTGTACAACTATAAATGTAATAAAATTCGAGTAATTAAAATAAAAAATTTTTAAAAGTGTAATTGATAATGAAAGAGAAAAGAAAAGATGGAATCATATAAAATAGTTAAAAGTAGAGAAAGCAGGAGCTCCCACTGTGGTGCAACAGGATCAGCATCTTGGGAGCGTTTGGGATGTGGTTTCCATCCCTGGCCTGGCACACTGGGTTAAGGATCCAGCATTGCAGCAGCTGCGGCTTAGGTTGCAGCTATGGCTCGGATCTGATCCCTGGCCTGGGAGCTCCATATGCTGTGGTGTGACCAAAAATAAAAAGGGGGGGGGGGAGAGAAAGCAGAAAAAGAGTGGAAGGCAAAAAAAAAAAAACAGAACAAGAGCAACAAATAAAACACTTGCAAATATGGCAGATATAATTCCAACTACATTAATAATCACTTTAAATGTGAATGGTCCAAATGCACCAATTAAGAGAGAAACTGTCAGAGTGGATAAAAGGGACAAGACCTAACTACATGATGTCTACAAGAAATGTACTTTAAATATGGAGACACTAAATGGGGAAAGATATACCGTGCTAACACTAACCAAAAAAAAGCTAGAGTAGCTATATTAATTTTCAGATAAACTACTCCTTAACACAAATCATGCAGTCTTATATAGTCAGATATTCTTTAGAAGCTAGCCCTTGCTTGCCTCCTTTTCATATAACTCATATGAAGAGAGTTCCCCATCTTTTTTTTTTTTTTGTCTTTTGTTGTTGTTGTTGTTGCTATTTCTTGGGCCGCTCCCGCGGCATATGGAGGTTCCCAGGCTAGGGGTTGAATCGGAGCTGTAGCCACCGGCCTACGCCAGAGCCACAGCCAACACGGGATCCGAGCCGCGTCTGCAACCTACACCACAGCTCACGGCAATGCCGGATCATTAACCCACTGAGCAAGGGCAGGGACTGAACCCGCAACCTCATGGTTCCTAGTTGGATTCGTTAACCACTGTGCCATGACAGGAACTCCCCCCATCTTTTAATATTGGGCACAAACTTCACCTGCTTTTTACTGTGCCTCCTGTAATTTAGTGATATGCTGTGCTAGTTGAGTGTTCAGAACTGATTTGGTTTCACCTAGGATTGAGAATTATTGCTCAAAATTTTGTCATGAAAAGAAGTCTGGTTGGGTATTCATCCTCTAACCCTTCAATTTTTATTTGTTTATGTAGAGGAAGACTAAAAGAATTATCAAACATTCCTGTTTTGTTTTAGCACACTTGGTTTTATACCTTTTTTTGAATTGGAGTGACTTTTATGTATTTGGCAATATTCATCAAAGTTATCTTTCTTCTCCTTTGAAAGGATAGAGCTTCCCTCTTTTCTGAAAGAGTAAAGGACTGCAATTACTTCCCTGGGGGACAGGGAGTTATGAAAAAACTATTTGGAGGTTTTCAGGTGAAATTCACTGTATACCTAGAAACATTCTCTAAATTTCCCTTCAAAAAGGGCCTGTATTAGACTTTTCTCATGGAAGACAAACACAAACCCTTTTCAGTGATGTCTGTGGATCTCATCATAATCTCAGATTCCAAGATTCAACTAGCTTGGGGTACTCACCTATTCTCAAGGGGAACAAGCCCATTCCAAAGCAGGATATGGCCGTTTCCATTAGTGGTCAAGGGCAATTTCTCTCCACACTGGCTTTGCAGTATGAACTTCATACTTTTATATAGTCTTCATTCAAGTGACATGATTTAGAGAGGGTGAAGATGAACATTTGTTAGGAACAAAGTAAAGGAAGGAGAGGCCCTGCCTTCTCACTGATCTTCCTGATGTTTCTGTTTTCAATTTTCCTTCCTGCTGTAGGCCTTGGTGCATGTCAGGACAAGGCTGGTGTTAACCCAGGTTCCCCCCACCCTTGTCTTTCTCCAACTGGCTCTGTTGGGGAGCAAATATCTGACTTGCACTCCAGGTTGCAACAGGTTGGTCTACATTGTGTACCACATGCAGCAGGATGTGCTCCAACTGCAGAGAGCATCCTCCACATCTTCATTTCCATGAAGACAGAAAACTCTCTTTTCCGCCGGGGCCAAGAACGTCAAGTCAAAGGAGGTATTCGATGAAATGGCCTGCAAAGTAGGGCGAGGAGTTCCTTTTCTATTTTTTTCTTTTTTCCTGTAACAACTCTAGGCAAATTCCTCAGAAATCAGATTGGCAAGGGCAAGGAAGGGGTGGGCTGGGAGTCGGGAATTTGGGCTTGCTGACTGCATGCCATTCCCTTGCCACGTAGCACAAACTGATGCCAACTGCCGAAAATAAAGATCTAAGTCAGAAAAGCAATGTAGGCACAAGGCAATCATCAGCTCAATTAAACTGGTTATTCCACAAATAACCTAGAAACAGCAAGATTGCCAAACAATCTCCAGCCCCTGAGACATTTGCAAATGAGCATGACAAACTGAGATTTTTTTCTTTCTTTGTAGCCATACACTGTCACATTTTAATGATGGATTATAGACATGGGCTTTTGGCAGCAGACTGTGGCAAACATGATTCTACCCTTATTTTCTTTTAATCAGAAGATACAAAAGCTTATGGGTATATGGCACTGTGCCCAAGAAAGAGTTAGATAAAGCTCTAGAAAGAGGAATGTGAGATGATGGGAATATACATATATTTACCCTTCTTTTTGAATGCAGGGCAGATATGCTTTTATTGCTATAAGACACATTATCTTCTGTTTTATTTTAGGTGGTATTTTTGCACCTGTTGGTGATGTTTATAATAAAGTATAAAACTAGCTGGTACAGCATATGTATGTAATTCTATAACATATACTAATCTATAGCAATGTCATTTTAAAATGGCAAATTAAACATTTTTTCATAAGCGAGTAATATAATCTCGTAATGTCATAAATATGAAAGTAACATGTTATTTCTATAGTCAGGATGTCAGGAAGATATTATTTAAGCATTTAATGGGATCAGAGGCTTAGTGCGCAGAAAATATATTTTTTCTGTAATGTTTCCTGTGTCTGTTTTACTTAGTTTAATCATTTTAATTGCAATTTATTTTTATTTTAAAAACAGAGCCATAACTCTTGGGTTCTAGTATTTTTTTATTTTTGGCAAGTTGAAGAATACCAGGTAACACTGTAAGAATGAAACCATAACTTCTGTATTCTTCTGTTTTGTCCCCGTCTCGGTCTCTCTCTCCTCCTCCTTCTCCTCATATTCCTCTCCTCCTCCTCATGTTCCTTTCCTTTCCTCCTTCTCCTTATATTCTGGACTATTTACCTTTATTAATTTCACTGGGCTATGAGTAGAAAAAAGAGGAAAAAATCTGGGTCTCTTTTTATGAAGACAGACAACCTTATAATACATTTTTTTTCTTTTTTTTTGGCTGCGCCCACAGCATATGAAAGTTCCTGGGCCAGGGATTGAACCTGTATCACAGCAGTAATCTGAGCTACAGCAGTGACAATGTCACAGATCCTTAACCTGCTAGGCCACCAGGGAACTCCTGTAATACGTTTGAAATGCCACGATGGTATACATTTTCTTGCAAAGTTTTCTTGTCTTGGATGGGAGGGTTAAACAATATATGGAAAATGATTTCCCCAAAAGAACTTACTCTTAAACAGTAATGTAATAAATCAAAAACACGGAGAAAAACATCTAAAATGTGGACTGGAAAAAAACCCCACAGCTTTGGTTTAGGTCCCATATGTGTGGATGTGTGACATCCATCAGTGGGATAAACAGTGCCTGGTGGCTGATTTACAGAGTGAGATTCCTCTCCAAAAAGGCAGCCATTTAGCCCTTGACAATGCAATGAGTGATGGCTGCTGTATTCCAGAAGGATCTACTCAGGGAAGCAAAATTTGGCACAGGGTGGGACCCACATAAAGAGGTGGGGAGACGAAAGAACCCCATCTGTCTGGACCTCGGGTTGGAGCCAGCCTCTGGAGGATACTTCACCTCCCTCTCCTTCCATTTGTGGGATACTGAGGATTTGCCCTAAGGGGGCCCATACCTGCCACAGCTGCCCCTTGACAGGTTCTTCGGATTAGTGAATCAGGATAGAAATGGTTCCTCTTTAAAAACAACAGCCAAAAACAAACAAAAAAAACCCCTGATTCATCAGCCTAGGTTTAAAACCCTGGTCTTCATGTTTGGCAATTAGAATGACCACGGGTGAGTTCAGTAACGCTAACTCAGCAGTGCTAAGGCTTGACTTGAGCCCTCACAATCCCACCTTTGCCACAGAGCTTCCCATTATTCTGGAAATATTCTATGGCTACCATTCCTTTATCACACAAGGCCCTACCCACAAAAAGAAAGCACTAAAATCCAAGTTTAATTCAAATGCCCCAGTGAAGGAGAATATGGTAGGACCATCAAAGCAGTTAGACTCTGGTATTTAAGTCTTGGGCTTTCATGAATTCAAATCCCAGTTCCAGAAGGAGAGGTAATGAGGAGTTATTGTCTATTATACATAGGGTTTCCTTTGGGGATGATGAAAAAGTTCTGGAAATACATGACAGTGATCATTACACAACAGTGTAGATGTACTTAACGCTACCAGATTGTACACTTAAAATGACGAAAAAGGTAAGTAATTTTTATGTTCTATGTATTAACCACAAAAATTAACCACAAATAAATGTTGGAGAGGACGTGGAGAAAAGGGAACCCTCCTACACTCTTAGTAGGAATGTAAATTGGTGCAGCCACTTTGGAAAACAGTATGGAGATATCTCAAAAAACTGAAAATAGAAGTACCATATGATCCAGCAATTCCACTCCTGAGTCTTTATCAAACAAAACAAAACCACTAACCCAAAAAGGTACATGCACCCCAGTGTTCATAACAGCATTATTTACAATTGCAAAGATAGGGAAATGACCTAAATGTCGATCCACGGATGAATGGATACATAAGATGTGATATAATATATACAGACACACACACTCACAATGGAATACCACTCAGCCATAAAAAAGAATGAAAATTTGCCATTTGAAACAACATGGATGGACTCGGAGGGTATTATGATAAGTGAAATACATATCAGAGAGAAAGACGAATACTGTATGATATCACTTATATGTGGAATCTAAAAGGTAAAACAAACTAGTGAACATAACAAAACAGAACCAGACTTTCAGATATAGAGAACAAACTAGTGGTTTTCAGTGGGGAGAGGGGAGAAGGGAGAGGCAGGACAAGGGTAGGTACAAACTACTAGGTATCAAATAAGCTACAAGGATATATACTACATGGAGTTCCCATTGTGGCTCAACAGGTTAAGAAGCCAACACAGTGTCCATGACGATGTGGGTTAGCTCCCCGGCCTTGCTCAGTGGGTTAAGGATCTGGGGTTGCCACAAACTGCGACACAAGTTGCAGGTGTAACTCCAATTTGGTGTTGCAGTAGCTATGGCATAGGCCTGCAGCTGCAGCTCCAATTCAACCCCTAGCCCAGGAACTTCCATATGCCACAGGTGCAGCCATGAAAAGAAAACAAAAAAAAGATATATAGTACAACACAAAGAACATAGCCAATATTTTATAATACCTACAGATGGAATATAACCTTCAAAAATTGTGAATAACTGTGTTGTACACCTGAAATGTATATGATATTGTACACCAACTATATCTCAATTTAAAAAAATGAAAAAAAAAAAAAAGAATCCCAATTCCACCTCTTGTCAGTCATTTAGGCAAGTTGCTGCACCTCTCTGTAATTCAGTTTCCTCTGTAGAATAGAGGATGATAATAATAATACTAACTTCACAGGGTTATCCTAATTGAATGAGATGTGTAGGACAGACTTACACTGATTGCTGACAAAGTTAGCTGTTGTTATGATTTATAGTATGAATTCTGTCACTAAAATATCTTGCATTTGTGATATAGTCCTTTATTTGCAGGTTTCTTTGTAGAAACCACTAATTTCAGTTTTGCTTATAAGACAGACTTGCATCTGTTTGATATCTCATGTAAGAATTTAATTACTCTTAAAAGGTGCTCTATGCGTAAAGGTGTGGGGACAGGGGATACTCCTGCTCATTGCGGGTTGGACAGTAAATTGGTGCTACCATTCTGGAAGGCTATCAAGCTATAGATAACATTTAAAACATGCATAGCCTGTGACCCTGCAATATCATTTCTGTGAAAAGTACTTATATATGTGTGAACAAGTACGTGAACAGGTGTCCACTATAGCACTGATTATAATAGCAACAAATTGGAAACTACAGGAATATCCATTCAAAGTGAACTGAGTGACTGCACCCAAACAAAAGAATCTTATATAACCATGAAAAAGGATCATGCCATATTATAACATTCCTATGGACAGATGTCACAATACATTGTAAAACTGAACACTAAATTATGGGAAAAAGCAGTTTGAGAATAGAATATGTAGTCTGACCACATTCAGGCAATTTCTGTTTATAGTATAATATAATCTCTAGAAGGATATTCATCAAAATTTTTAGTAGTTATCTTTAGATGGGATTATAGATAGAAATTTTCTATTTTAAACCCTTTGTGTTACTTAAGGTTTTTACAAGCATATATTAATTTTATAACCTGCAGAAACAATAAAACATTTCCATTAAAAAAAAAAAAAGATCATAAGGGACCTCTTTGGCTATGGAGAGAAAGAGAAGAGAAAGCTCTCATATTTCTCAAGACATTATTCTAATGTAAAACTAGATATTTATTTATTTTTGTTGTACTCAGGGCATGCAGAAGTTCCTGGGCCTGGGATTGAACCACAGCAGTGACAATGCCAGACCCTTAACTGCTAGGCCATTGGGGAACTCCCCAATTGAAACCTTTTATTTTTATGTAGCATGCCCCCAGATCTGAGTCCATAAAAAGAAAGCAGATGAGTGACTATTGAAAGGAAAGCCATAAATAGGGTTCCAGAAATCTTAACTATCTTTGCATCTGTCTTCTTCTGGCAAATTTAGTGTTTTGAGTATCCCTTCAGCCACCACGCCAGTGACCCCCACCTTCTCTGCCTTTGCTCATTTGTCTTCTCAGTGGGGCTAAGGTCAAAGTCATGTTTGGAAGCCCTCTGTCGTAATAAATACTCAGGGCAGCTATTGGTTCTCTTGACCACAATCCCCCCAAACACAAATGGGACTTTTATATGCCTGGATCACCTATGATGGCCAGGACTTGTGATACAGGGTCCTCCGGTTTTCATCAAACAGGTTTACTGCTCCTCTCTACAAACACAGGATTCAGCTTATGAAAGGTTACAGCTCCCACAAAAAGATGATGGAGAGGCCAACAGCTTTCAGCCTCTGCTGTACATATGTGTGCATGGGTTGCTCAACAAAACAAAATAATGTTATGCGGAGAATGAGAGAGATGGGAGTGTCTTGAAATAAAGGCCACTGTAGCAGGATATGATGGACAACGGGGATTCTAGAGTTAGAACTGGATTTGAAACCTAGCTGCCTTACTTATTAGCTGTGTAACCTTGTCAAATTACTTAGCCTCTCTGAGCTTTAATACTTCCACCAATAAAACAGGAGTAATAACATCTTTCACTCAGAGCTGTCAGGATTCAATGAGATAACATATACAATGGGCTTGAAGCACAGTTTGTGCTCACAGGTAGTAGTGTTTTTTGCTTCCCCTCAGACTTTGGTGTAGCATTAAATAGCAATAGCAGCCCTGAAAATAGATGGTTTTTTCTAAACAGCACAATGTTCCAGGGTACTGTCTGTGTTGCATTCTCATGTAAGGGCACTGTTGTGAAAGCTATAGAGAGAATATTTTAAAACCAGGGTGGGGGATGGGGAAGCTTTATATTTTCTGACTCTCTCAGTGGGCAATTTTCAGGATTCAAATGAGGTTGAGAATCACTTTCCAGGTTTTTAAATATTCTCTATCATGTAAGAATGAGGAGGAATCGCTGATCAATTAGGTTTAAAAGCTACTGAGATTCTCAAGAATCATTTAAATAAGGTACTTATAAATGCCCCTAAAGAGATGAGAATAACCTTTCATGTCAGCAGTACATGAGTTAAACATGTGGTTAACGATGATATAAAAAGAGGTTCCATGTGAAGTATCAGTTCATATGAGGCGACACTCAATATTAATTTATGTGATATCAATAATGTTTTAGTCTAAATGAACCTTCCCTAGATATAAAACACTCCTAATTATAGTAAAACCGTTACTTTCCACTTACCATTGATCTTAAGGAAATGACTAAAATTTTTGGAGTGTGCTGACACAGCGCTTCTCTTCTGGGTCATTATTCAGAGCAGGTGTCAATCTCTTTCACTTAATCCCCAGGCAGGAGAGAAAAAGAGAGAAGTTTTTTGTTTAATCAGGTCTCTCTTTAAAAAAATAAAAAGAAACATATTAAGATAAGTAACTTTTATAGGAATGTTAACACTTTAATATTCTTTGGGATAGGTGAAGCTTTTGATTTCCAGCCCAGTTCAAGAGAAAACATTACATTTTATAAGGTGATGAATACAATAATCCCCTAAAGGAACAGGTCAAGCCATCAGCAACTGATGGCTTTCCAGATGAGGTCTCCCAAGCTCGCCAAGTGACCAGGCTCCCCTTTGTTCAACAACACTGCAGACCTGACATGAACTCTCACCTCCACCGCAAGAGTATGGCATTTTCAAGCTATACCTGCTGGGATTTTAAGAAGTGATTCCAGAAAACCTAAACCACACAAGAGTTAATACACAACTGCTGGTGTAAAAATGCATTTATATGTCAAGACTGGAAGAGATCATTGTGATGGTTTCAACTTGAACAGGAGCCAGTGTAAAACTGCTTTGTTGCCCACATCTGCCCAAATTTAGGGCAGATGTGTTCATCTAACTCCTTCAAATGCAAGTGGCATATACAAAGGCCCTTAATTTGAGGTCAGATTGGATTGATTCCTCCATTCGAATCCATAGAACTTCAGTATTACCGCTTACCTGCAATTACATGTAATGGACATTTGCTGCGAACGTTCTAGGTGACACGCCTACATGCTAAGCCTTGACATGGATTCTTTTATGAAATTCTCCCCTAAACCTCATTAAGGCATCACAGGCTCTAACATTTTTTTGCAATATTCCAGGCATTGTTTTAAGCACTTTACATATATTAACTTATTGAGTCCTTGCAATATCCTGGCAGGTTGATGCTGATAGTAGCTCCATTTTACAGATGAAGAATCTGAAGTTCAGAGAGGTTAAAAACTGGCCAGGGTCACACACTTCGTAAGTGACAAAGCTGAAGCTGCTAGACCTCCTGCTGTGCTTGCCCTTATTCTCAGCCTGTTGAGTGTGGCTCCAGGGGCACGGTGGCTTGCATCAATCATTTGTCTGTACTTAAGGATGGCTACATAATTCTTGGACCTGGTGCCAACTGAAGTTGCAGGGCCCCTTGTTCAAAAGACTGGCGAAAAGTGCCATTAAAGATATTAAATAGAAAGGTTCTCCTCTCTCCCACAGTCAATCTCTCAACTTGTCACAGTTTTTAATTTGCTATTTAACGTTCAAGGCAACAAAAAAACTAAAATATTATTAGCACTCATTTTACCACTCATCTTTATACTGTGCAATACCAGTTTTGAATGTGAACATGTTAGCTCGTCCGTGGCATCAGTGAAGTCACACAATTTGTATTTCCCGGCTCCTATGTGCGTATGTATTTCGTTCTTATCCGCGCAGGGGAAATGCTACACAAAATGAACTCAGCTGTCTTTATCTCATTTCTCCGTGTGCACACACTACCAATACTCTGCCTTCTGTGTACTCATGAGTAAAGAAAGACTGAAAGGAAAAGAGCTGCTCTGTCTTTCCCTTTCCTTCTGTGGCATCATTTTCAATGTAAATGGTTAGTTGTCCGATACAGAGACCAACACCAGTAAGACAGGGCTGCTTCGTTTTTCGTGTGTCTTTGAGCGCCTCTGCCTTTTTTCTGAGTTCCAAAAATGTTCTGGTCTGAAAGGAAAACAGGACTTCTCAGGGCTGTCCGCTCCCGCCTCACCACCATCCCACCTGCCGCACAGGGGAAAAAGGCTTACCTGGTAGCGGCTTCGCAACCCTCCGAACTCCCTGGCATCTTGGGTCCCCCAGACCTTTGCGCACGGGAAGCCTCAGGAGCGCTGAATGCAAATGAGATGGGAGGATACAGTGGGCACGCTTGGCGCTCTGCACAAGCGCCTGGGTTCCACGCATGCTCTATGTCCCATTGGACTTCCGGGAGGCCCTGGTACTGGCGCCTGTGGTCTGGGTGGTGCTGTGGCGTAGGTGTGCTCTCTTGGGTAAGCTCTGCGCTGCTCTAAGACTCGATCTCTTCATTGCAAATGAGAACAGGTCCAACCACCTCCTAGAATTATTGTGAAAAGTAACTGAAAGAACACATTTAAAGCTCTTAGCCCAAGCCTTGGCCCAGAGAAAATGAAATGCTTGGTAAGTGTTAGCTAGCCTTGCTGTAGTTGTTGCTGTGTTAAGATGCATTTTGCAATTCCATTTATTTGGAACTCTTTATCCGTTAAAATAAAATAATGAAGACACTGGGGGAAGATTCCTCTTAGAAGAGAGAGAAACTTCCCAGTGGTCCCATAGCAAGGGATTTAACCAGAAACCTAGCAAGTGTTAACTCAGTTAAGAAAAGCCTTGCTGGAGTTCCCATTGTTGCCAGGCAGAAAGGAATCCAACTAGTATCCATGAGGATGTGGGTTTGATCCCTGGCCTGGCTCAGTGGGTTAAGGATCCCACATTGCTGTGAGCTGTGGTGTAGGTCGAAGATGCCACTGGGATCCTGTGTTGCTGTGGCTGGTGTAGGCCAGCAGCTGCAGCTCCGATTCCACCCCCTATGTTGGGAATTTCCATATGCCTTGGGTGTGGCCCTAAAAAAAAAAAAAAAAAAAAGTAAAGAAAAGCAAAAAGCCTGGAATGACAGAAAAAAGGGGAAAGGTGCCTCTGAGTGGTGCACATAGGAGGGACAGGGAAGCCTTCTCAGGGATATATGTGTCTTTAGGGGAAGTAGCTAGAGGGTTTGTCTTAGGCATGTGAGCCCAGGGTCATGTTTTTTTGTTTTTTTTTTTTTTCTTTTTCAATGTGGCAGGCAGCATCCTCTCAGGTCACTGCCCATCTGTGAATTCACTTGACCAGAGTCACTTGAAGTGGGGTCCCCAGACACATGCGTCAGAATCACAAATGCAGAATCCTGGGCCCAATGCCAGATGTTCGGACTGGGGAAGTCTGACTCAAGAAACCGTCTTAACAATTTGCCCGAGTACTTGTTTTGCCGCCAAGTTTGAGAACTTCTGCAGGAACCTAGGAGCTGGGAAGGAGACCTTTTTTTTTCTCCCCAGTACTGGGCAGACCTTTGTTGAATGTTGGCGAAATGACTGGATCCAAAGCATGATGATTTCTCCTCATCCAAGGATCCTTAGGATCGTTCTCCTCAGGCCTCACATTCCGTAGGAAAATACTGGTAAGGCTGTAAATTGGTTAAAATATTAAAATTCTTCCATGGCGGTTAGTAAATAATCCCTGCTTTGACCTCTGTGCTATTCTACTGGCCCAGCTGCCTGGGCCTCTTCCTTGGGCTGCCATGTGATCCAGTGACTAAAGGGTTAACCTCTGCTCTCCCAGGGGGTCAGTGTAGGTGCAAGGTAGCTCTTTCTAGGTCCAACCATTGTGGTGCCTTATGGTTAGCCTTGTGCTTCACCTGTTCTCCTACTCTGTGGAGGGTGGTGAGGAAGGTAGGAAGGGCCCTGGGTGGGTGGTACCCCAGCTAGTTTACCTTGACTCTAGGGTCCCTGTCTCCACATATCTCTCAGGCCCTAATGGACAGAGTCCTACTAGGTAATGTGGCATTGCTGGAGGTGGTGCTGGCACACCAGCAGGCAAATGCCCCAGGTTATGGCTGCCACTTGCTAAGGTACTCCTTGAGATGCTCTTGCATGGCTGCTTCTAGGAATTGCAGCCTCCATGGGACTTTGGCTCCGAGAGATCCTGACAGACGTGGTGAGCACGAGGCCTGCAGAGATTCACACCCACAAACCTGAGGGCTCTGTTGGCATGGTTTGGCAGATGAGAGCCTGCTTGGTACAGATGGTGCATGTAGGGGTTAGTGTGGGGCTGGGATGGGTCTGGGGACACAGGTTCTTTTTGCATTTATTTGGTTAAGTTTGCTAAAATCACTGGCTCTCCTTCTGTCATGGCATTGGCCACATTAATTTCATTGATAAAAGTGAGGGTAAGTACTTATTTGTCCTGTGCCAGCCTCACTTTGGAGTCCACATTCATAAATACCACCTGTCTTTTTCATTTTACATTTAAAAAATTGTATGTATGGGTGATTTATTTGGTAACAGAGATCTGAAATATACAGAAAACTGTAATGCAATGGCTAGAAACATTGTGAATGAAATTGCTGTCAGTTCAGCAGAAGCTAAGAGATGAGTCAGCACCACAAACAATATGGCTGATGTGGAGAAATTATCTGTCCATTGAGACTCCAAGTAACCTAATGATTATCAAGTTTTTGGGGAAGTCATTGGAAGAGTCCCATGTGTATTTTCTTGTCAACCGTGGTGTAGACAGGGTGATGTTTACCTGGTAACAGCACATCAAACAAAAGATCAGCAACAATTTTCAAGGATGGACAACTGATGATGAGCTACTTGCTTTAAAACTCAAATATATGCTTCTGTTTAGAGAATATTGGGAATTAAATGTTTTAAATTTATATGTTGATTAACTAATTACAGGTTTTAAACTCTTTTGATCATCATCTCAGTTTTGCTTATTCAATTCTCCATTCTATTCCTTTGGTCCACACCTGTCAGCCGGAAGAAGAGATGAGCTCTCTGACTGAGCATTGATAAATTAGGCTGTCTGCCTTTTCTGTCTCAAGGTTGCTCCTTGTCTGGTTCACGCTTTTTCTTTAAGGGAGAAGGAGGTAGATCCTTGCTTTAGGTGGAAAAGGATGTCCAGCTAATTGAGTAGGAATGTGGGCAAGGAGGCTGTTCCTCAGGAGGCTGTTGCTTTCTTCTGTAAACACAGGTAATTGAGCTGTCATTTTAAAAGTTTTATTAGTTAAGATTCAAGTTAGGACTGGAGCCCTTCTTTTGCAATTCCTTCAGGGCTACATGTGGAAGAGAACAAATAGGAAACGCAGTGATGAGTTCTGAATCAAGCTGTGGGAAAGGAATAGTCAGCAGTCCCTGTGGTCTCAAGAAACACCGAGAAAGAGAGTTGTTTAAACACTTAAAAAATAGAAAGGAAACACAGAGCTCTTCCATTTAGTATGGCAAAACCAGCTCAGAAGTATGTGACGATCCAGGCAAAGCACGACAGTTTCTAGCCAGTCCAGTCATGATTCTCTGGCAAACTGCACAGTCATGGTTATGATGCATTGGGATGAGAGATGCTATATAAATGTCAGATGTTACATAAATGTCAGGAATGATTATTGTTTGTTAATGGGGGCTAAACTGTTCCTAAGCAAAGCTTGGACTCCCAGCCAACACGTCCTCAGCAAAGGTCCTAACCATCAATAACCCATGAGAATGGAAAGCTCCGCCCTGGTTCTAGAAAGGAGCCCAGTTAGGATTTGGAGTTTTAAAACAGGGGCGGTAGTTATCCAGTGGCTTCAGGCCAGCCCCCTAAGCTTCTGGAATTTGCCTTGGCTCCCTGTAAAATGGGGATAATTATAACACCTGCCCTACTTCTCCTTGTGCTGGGTTGTTGTGAGAATCAGGGGAGTTCCACGTGGGTTCCAGTGCTTTGCAAAGTGTGAGCTGCTGCAAGGATGACCGTGGTGCTCTGAGATGTCTGGCATCTCCTGGATTTAGCCTATGCCTTCCCTTTGAGTCCGACTCACAGAGAGAACATCCGAATGGAAATTAAGCTGGGGATGGCCACGGTGACCTGGCTGATGCTGAAAACACCAGGCTCCTTCTCTCACTGAACTGTCAGGAACGTACTGCAGACCAGGGCCCCGAATCCTGCATGCCGGCTCTGGCTCTGCCACTTGCCAGCTTATGAGCTTGGGCAAGTAACAGAGGAGGCTCTGGAAGTGAGCGCCAAGGGCCCTTCCGGATCTGACGCTGAGTCTAAATCAGGCTCATCATTTGGCTCTAGCTGTAATTCACCTTTCGCCTGCAGGAACAACGCTCCTTCCAGCTTCTCACACTCATGAAGCAGGGGTCTTGGGAAGGACAGGGGCATCACATTCCAAACGAGTGCGCACAATAAAGAAGTTATTCCTTTGGAGGTGAAATGGGGCGCGGCGGGGGGGGGGGGAGGGCACTGAAAAGGGGTGTCGAGTGAATGCTCTGAGAAGCCAGGATGCAGGGAACACTGTAATGAGGTCACGACTGTCGCAGGCAAAAAGGAGCTGGACATCTGCTGGTGGGGGAAGGGGGAGCGTCCCTCATTTCTGTTTGTAGAAAGTCTCTTCCCGCATTCGTCTGCACCCCCTCCCCACCCTTCCTCTACTCCCCATTCCCACCCTTCCCCTACTCCCCGTCCCCACACCTTTCAAATGCCACCAGGCCCTCCTCACGGGAGAGCCCAGGTCCCTGCCTCCTCCGTGGTCCCGTCTGAAACCGTGACGATTGTTTCCAAGCTGACTCACACCACTAATGTCAGGGAGCCGTGTCACACGGCGCTGGCCTTTGCAAGCTGTTGCTCGCGCGGTCGCCGCTGCCGCCGCCGCTCCCCCGCGGGTGCACCCGAGTCGGCTGGTGGGGCGGTGCGCGGGCGGGGCCCGCCCCCTCGGCGCGCCGGCCCCGCCCCTCCCTCCTCCCCCCACCCCCCCCACGGGCCGCAATGATTTAGAAGTTCAGGAATCCCACGTGACGTCACCGGGGGGGTGATGTAATGCACTCTAAATAGAATGTATTGTAATCTTTGCTCAGTCCAACGTGGTCCCTTCACCCGGGCTCCGCTCTTGCCTTCTCCACACTTGTTTGGTAAGTTCCTAAAAATACGGCTCGGCCACTTCTGGGGCTTTTGCATTTAGCCACTTTTGTTGCACTTGCCGCGGGAGCCATCTCGGGAACGTACTTGTTTGCAGGGGCTGGTTCTCGGCAGCAGCCGCGAGGTTACTTGGTCTAGTGGGCAGGTCACAGGGCAAGAAGTAGGGGAAGATGCGATGCATTTTTTTTTTTTTTGGAGGGTGATCTGTGTTTGTAAACACTCTGGCGGACCAGAGGGAAGTCCGTCCCCCAATGCTGGTGGACCGTGGAATTCGGCTGTGTCCTGAGGCTACCCCAGAGACCCCACGCCGAGTCCGTCCCGGAGCGCGTCTCGGTGGCCGCCGCGCCGTGCGACTGGAGGGATGCTAACGTGGAGCGAGCGCCGTGTCAGCCCCGGCGTGCGTGCGTGTGTGGGAGCGCGCGTGTGTTTCCCTAACACGGGGAACAGTTATGAATCGGGGGTGTGTGTTTGCCTCCAGAGACCTGGCAAGGTGCGGAACCCTCCAGAAGTGCGGTCAAGCGGCGTCAGCGGTGGCGGCAGCGGAGACGGCGAGCCAGGAACCGCCCCCCGCGTCCCCAACTTCCCGGTGATGCGGCGGAACCCCCGGAAAAAGTTTGCAAACTTCCAGCGGGCGCGGCGAGGACGCCGGGTCACCTAGGGGGCGGATGGACGGGCGCGCGGGGGGCTCGCTCCCTCCCCGGTGCTGAGCCTGCTGCTGCCACCTCTCCCGCAGGGCTGCCCGCCCCAGGTGGTGGGCGCGCGCGCCCTGGAAGGGGACGTCGCTCTTGGAGGGCACTTTGCTTTCACTCCGGGCGCGGAGGGCTGGAGAGTGGCGAGGCTCCTCTCGCCTTCATTCCTCCAGCCACCTCTTGCCTCCGTCCGGTTCTCGTCGGCATCATTACCTCTTCTCCGCTGCTGCCCCAAATGACAGCTCCCGCTTTTGCCGCGGCGGCGCGGTGGCAGTTCCCAGGATACGGCGGCGGCGAAGCCCTCTTCTCCAGGCAGATTCTTCAAGGAATCGCTTAAAACTTTTCACGACGGTCTTAGAGGGGCAAGACGCACGAAGCAACCAAAGAGATGTTTTTTCCCCGTCGGCTGCATTTCGCTTTTCTTTTGCTATAGGTTTATTGGGGGGGGGGAATGCTAATCTGGTAGATGAAGCCCCCGATCTTGATCTTGTCCACTCCTCCCTAACTTTCCTTGAACGGGTGCCGCCCCCACTTGAGGCTGGTACAGGGCCGGGAACTCAAGTGGGTCTCTTGTATATTTCGTTGTCAGAGCCCGCAGAGTGTATGATTTTTATTTTTCCCTCCCTCTCTGACATGTGTCAAGGAATAAAGGCTGGAGACAGGTCCATTACGTCATTCTGCAGGCCAGTAAGTGTTTGATTAACAGCTTCAGATACTCAAGGGTTAGGGGCTTAGAAGTGCTGACAAAGCAACTATGCTTTCCATCCCCAGCCCCCAACATACTCGTACAATCGCCGATTCCCTGGGCATCTTTATTACCCTCTCCCTCTGGACCCCTCCTTCTCCACCCGCTCTCTCCCGCCCATACCGTTATCACTCTGGCCCCGCCTCCGCCTTTTACTGCTTTCCCTGGGGCGGTCACAGTCCCTGGAGTGTGGGTGAGAGCTTCTGGTGGCTGAGGGGGGCACAGTACCTGATCTGCGGGCACACAAGCTGCCCTTTTCTATTATTTAAGAAAGGCGCTAGCGAGCCCTCTCCTCTAGGGCAAAAATAACTTAGTCCTGATAGAAAAGGCATCTCAGGAAATGTTTAGAGACGCTACGATGGATAATACCACGTCCCAGTGTTGACTTAGGAAAACAACACACCCACAGCAAACAAAGTACTTAATTTTACATAACGCCTTCCTCTTTCCTTCCAGCAGTTAGCCGGAGGGGGATGACGAGGTTATGCTGACTAAATCAAATTTATCCGAAAGGCTCAAGATTAAATGTTTCATTTCCAAAGTGAGGGAATGTGAGTCTTGGAACCCGAAGTACTATACAATAAATTGGGGCGTGTGTTACTTTCTTAATCTTAACCTTAAGTTTCTTTATTTAAAGAGGAAGTTAAGTATGTAAGTCACTGAATCGAGCCAGAATCTCCGTATCTGGCAGTTGAAATAAAAATACTGTTTGTGACACGTTTAAGGGATAAAAGTAAAAAGATCTCCGAGGGGTGGGGGTGCGGGGGTGCAGCAGGAGTCAAATAAAAGATTTCCTAACAGGATTTTGGATGGAGGAGGGCAGAGAGTTTCAGTGCTCTCTGATTTGATTTGGAGTTGGTGAAAGTTAAATAAAGGAAAATTTATATTCTGAGTATGTGGGAATTTCTTGAAGCATGCATGTCTTGTTATAATCAAATCTACTTTCTTCAAAGTGAAAGCCGTGCTGTAGAGTAGGCATTTGTGAAACTCCTGTCTGGGGTCTAATTGACATCTCCTTCCCCAAGTTTGTGGCAGTGTTTATTATTTATTCACATCTAGAGATGAAATAGTATAACCCCCACACAATACACGTGCATCTAAAATGTTAAACTTCTTGTTTGTGATGCATACATAGACCCAAAGGGAAAAATGGCCCGGGTCACCAGCACTGGAGAGTGTGATTAATGATCAGTGATTTAGTGATCAGTGATTAGTGGTTTTATTCAAACTGTTACCTCTGACCAGAAGCACACATCAGAGGATTAACAGGCTCTTTAGATAAATGCTCATTAGTGGAAGGGGGAAAGCAAAGATAATAGGCATGCACCCAGGGACAACTTTCGAAGAAAATCATTCCCCGTCTTCAGAATAATAAGCTCTATTAACAGAAAGCCCTTTTAATTTAAAACTTGCTTTTATCTTGTAAATCAAAGTTAGATGTAAAAGTTTGTAGTGCCATTATAACCTAAATTTTCCCATATCCACTTGATGTGGATTATCTCAGTAGCGATATTTTTTTTTTATTTAAATAAACAATTGGACCTTTAAAGCAGCTGGACCCTGACAAGTCCTTAACTCCCAGGGTTTGAAGGTGTCCCCCCTTCTAGAAGGGAGAGTGCAGCTTGCTAACTAGATGGCGCACTGCTATTTGGTGTGCTGTGCTGTGTCCTGCAGGAGTCCAAAGGAGCAAGTAGCTGCTTGCGAGGTGTTCTCCCACACTCACAACAAAGTTGATTCTGTGCAGGGTTGGAGGCTAGACAGTTCTACAAGTTTTTAGTCACATTTTCCATGTCAGTTGAATCTAGGGAGTTCAAGGCTTCTGGAAAAATTGGTCTCATTACTAAAAGAAACGTAGAACCCAGGAGGAGAGGAGGTACGGGGAGACCAGGAGGTACCTCTGGGTGCAGCAGTGATTGTAAAATACCAGACCTGTTCTTTTTTTTTTTTTTTTTTTTTTTTTTGGCTAAGAGCTAGCTTCACAGTCTTGTGATCTGAACTACTGAGGCAAGCACTCAAAGCTTTATTTTCTTCCTAATCTTGCTGGTGAAAAAGAAGTTACTAGAAAGACAGGAAGAAAAAAAAATCTTGATTGGGTGACTGCAGGAAGCAACACGTTGCTGATTTTATTCTACAGATAATGGTAAGATGATGTTTGCTCCGCTTATTAAGCAGAAAGGGAACTTTGTGGTTGGCTAAATGAGAACAATCTTGTATTTTCATAGGTGAAATTCACAAATGGAATTCTTATTTTACGTTGACTTTGAATGTGGCTTTTGCCAGTTTCCTGGATCTTGATAGCATTTTTTGTGTGGAAGGTTTTATGTGTATTTGTGTGTGTGTGTGTGTATCTGTGAATAAGACCATTACTTTCTGGGTAAAATAATTTTCATGAGCATGGGAACTGCAGTGGCGGAGCTACAAAGCGTGTTAAATAACGTGGCAGGTAAGAATTCCCTTTTCCACAAGCTTTTGTGAATCACTTCAGTAAGTACTTAAGTGCTGATGACAAAGGAGTTCCTTATAAAGAAACTTAAAAATTAAAACAAACCAAAAAACCATCCTAGATGTGGGTTCCTCTGAGGAGAGATGCTGTTGATTGAATAGTAGCTATTACTTTAGTTATAAAACTTAAAAAGAAAACAATAAAAGAACTCAGTCGTGCCTCCCTACAAGTTTTCTCATTTTTCTTCGCTTGTAGCATTTTATATAGTTCGGTTAGTTTTAAATCCTGACTGATTCATAGTGATTTTTATTGTTCGACTTGACTCAGGCTAAACATGTTTATTCAGATATGTTCTGTGAACAGGTTTTGAATGTCAATTACTGATATCTAGAAACTGCTTGTCAATTAGAAGTCAGTTGTAACCTTATACAGTTTATATATGAGAAGACAGTTTATTAGAACATTCCCAGAAAAAAGTGGAAATGGGTGCCTTTATTTTTTATCTCTGGGCTGTTGCAGTTTCTATTTGAATAGGGATTAAGTGAATGGTAGTTTGTCAGAGAGATTTTTCCTGTATGGATTTTCAGTTACAGTAGGTTGAAGATTTCGGTTACAATTATTTGTCGATTTCTTACACCTGTGGATTCAAAAACTCATCCGTCATGGACTTTCCATGGCTATTTGTACTAATGTCAGGCTCTTGATCTCCTGATTTCTTACCATAATTTGTTTTTTAGCAATGATGCATCACTATCCTGTCGTATTTCCTTAGCATTGCTTTGCTTTTTATTATGCTGAAAATTATTTTGTGGGTTGTGATGTTCACTGGATCACAAAGATGTGAACTTTGTGTCTGTACTTGGCTTTCTTCTGGTTGTGCTATTAGATTAAAATTGGGGATTTGAGTGGACGAATTATTTTTGTCATCTTTTTCTTCTTCTTCTTCACTTCAAAGCAGTGCTGTTAGCCACAAAATTAATGTGATCATGGCTGGTGTTTCCCATCTATATGCTTCTTTTGCCTCTTACAAATTGGATTTCTACAGCAATTTAAGATCTTTTTTTAGCGGCAGCTTTCTTGGATGAAGATGGAACAATGATCTCAGTCAATTCATTATCTTGTGCAGTTTGACTACCAGCTGTATTATGGGAATCAACCAATGCTTTTATAAATTAGTGTTTAAAAATTTAAATCTCGGACTCTTTCCCTGAATCCTATTTAAGAAAATTATACAATTGAGATAAGGAAATAAACTGGGCAGGGGGTGTGTGGGTAGGACAATAGCCCCAAATATTAAAATGTGAGAAAGAAGCACGTTAAGATATGCTGAACAGACTTCAAGAACCTTTTTGTGTTGCTATTTGTAAGCTAAAGAAGCTATCTATTTTATGGCATTGCTTTAAATAGAAACTCTGGCACTTTAAAAATGACATCATGTTTAATGTTTTCACTAAAGTGTTCTTACATTTTGTAATTAGGAAAAAAATGGGCAATTAGTGTTTTTTGAGGATCCATTAGTATTCCATTGTTGGGAATCACAAATCATGGATTTAATATAAGAAAAGAGAAGAGAAAGAGAAAGCTTTTGCAGATTTCCAGGTAGTGATAATATATTACAGAAACAAAAGTAAAAAGCTCTCGTTGAGACGCTGGGACTTTCAAACTAAAACTTTAAAAGTTAAGGATAAATTCCTGAATGCGTAAGATGTTACAGTCACATTTCCGTACTTTGCTCCTCTAAACTGACTCTGTTGCCCATTATCTTTTCTGAGAAACAGAACAGAATCAACTTAACACTTTAAAAATACATATTTTAGTTGCTTCCTTTTACTTCCTCAAGGTTCGCCTTTGTAATCTCTACCCTAAAATTAACAAGGGTTGAAAACTACCATGTTGGCATTTGGCTTGAACTAATCTTAGGAAGAGTTCCTTTTGGCCTAGAGGTTCTGTTATGAGATAGAAAGATTTGTGTGGTAGCGATAGGCAGAACTGGAGCTGGGGGAGGTCTTCTCCTTGATAGACCTACCTCGTTACATGACAGAGGAGAGCCTAGGACCCGCGGGTTCTCCTGGCTCACCAAGGCCCCGAGCTGGAGAGTGCCAGACTGAGCCTAGAAGCAGGTCCCTGTCTCCAGGTCGGGTTGTCTTTCCAGGAGTCAGACCACCGTAAATGCCCTCGGCACGAATGCAGCATAACCCATGGCTTTGGACGCTTTGCTCTTTTCAAGCCTTTTGTTCACTAACCTTTCAATGACAAACTTTTTTTTTATCAGATCTTTTGAATGAATGCCCTGACAGTATAAACCATAGTTTCTATTCTAGTTATTTGTACATATCTTTCGTGTTAATTTTTCTAATATTGGCCTCCTTATTTGAAGGCCACTCTTCTTCCCTGTTATTACTAGACATGCCCTGTAAAATGATACCATTCAGATTTCACTGGAGACTAAAAGCCAGGCAGCACTAAAAATTGTAAGACCGTCTCAGAATAAAGCTGTAACTCTCTTTACTTTCTGTCTTTTCGTCTTTGAGGAAGGGATCTCCCCGAATTAGCTAAAGTTGAAATAAATACTCTTTCTTGTTGTTGAGTAGAATAGCAAGTGCTGTTTTCACCCTGGCAGATGTGCCTTTGCCCAGATCTGTCTGTAAGATAGTCTCTTTGCAGGTTGGTGTCTATGAGAGTGTTTAGAAGTGAATATCACTACACGAGCAGTGAGTTGAGTCTGGAAGTATGCTCTTTGAGGTGTGACTGGCAAAACTTGACTGCTCTTAGCTAGTAGAAATCATGCATGCAACATAGGGGGCTCCAGAGCACCAAACATTTGATTTAAGATGACATTTAGGTTATGCTGTATTTAGGATGGAGCACAAGAATGTCTCAACAGAAATCTTGAATGCATCTACTGTATGTGTAGTTTGGCCTGATACATAGGTTTCCTTTCCAGCTCTTTACGTGAACACTTTATATCAGAATTCAAGTCTCTTTTATTCTTTGATTACACCGAGCAGCCCCTGTGTTGCATGATTTCTCAAATATAACACATTTTAGCCAGTTCTAGCAATTCTCTCTCTGCTGACTTCCCAAGAGGGGAAAACCCACACACAACAAAAACAGCTTTGTTTTTGTTTGAAATAGCTGATTATTAGGAGAAATACATTTTATCTCCATTTGCCAGATCTGATGGTACCATTTTACTTTATCAAAACAAGATTTTCTTCTTTAACTCAGCAATGATGCAGTTTGGCTTCTGAAGGACCAGGTACTAATCCATGCACCAGAGGGTAGAAGGCTTTGAGGATAACGTTTACTTCCAGCAGGGTACCTAGCTATGACGTAGTGTGCCATTATGAAGAACCCGATGTGCCTCACTGCAGTGACAACATTGTCCAGAAAAACACTGCCTCCTGGGAGGAAAGAAAATAGTATGGGCTCAGACTTCTAAATTCTGAGCTAGGGCTGATGCTGTGCCAGAGATGGTGCTCAGAATGCTGAGGATCGCCAGGGTTATTTATTAAACTCATGGGCAACACTCATGGGCGAGGCCTTGCCCAGCTACACCGTAAAAGCCTTAATAGCCCTCTTCATCCATTCTCTGCATTTTCCTTATGTCAGTATTTTTCCAGATTTATTTGTAAACATCCGTTCTAGTTGCTGTGCTTTCATGAGTGACCCTACAATAACACCATCACAAGTGTGTGCACAGACAGAGCGAGGCCATTTTTCCATAAGGGAAATAGATTTCAGTATCAAATCCTAGAAGAAACGATGAGCAGAAGGAAAAAGAGAAAGACTTGAAATCTGATTGGTGGCAGGTGGGGCTCTGCCATTCCTAGCTCTGCAGCCTTGTGGGTTAAGGCAGCAGGAGAAGCCTCACACTGGAAGAGGGCATCCCCAAAGTGCTGTTTTGAACGCATTATGCTTCTCTTGCCAAGATCAACAAAAGAGTGTTGGTCTTGACCAGCACTGTCCAATAGTGGGAACCACAAGTGTGAGCTGCATATATAATTTTAAATGTTCCAGTAGCCATGTTAAAAAGATTAAAAAAAAAAAAAACCAACAAACTGGTGATGTTAATTTGAATAACATATTTTATTTAACCTAATGCGAAATATTATCATTTCAACATGTAATCTACATAAAAATGCTGACGAAATACGTTGCGATGGGGGGGGTTACTAAATCTTTGAAATCTGGTATGTATTTATAATTACTGCACATTTCAGTTCAGAGTCGTCACATGTTTAAGTGCTCAGTGGCCGCAGGTACCATAACCTGTCGGTGGCATCAGGCAGTATAAATCTATACACTGTATCGATAGTTCTAATCCTGGCAGCCCGATAGAACTACCTGTGGAGTTTATAATAAAATATGAATACCTCCCTCCCTTCCATTCTGATTTAATTGGTTTGGGGTAGGGACCCGGGCCTCTCTCTCTCTCTTTTTTTTTTTTTTTTTTTTTTAAAGCAGCAGAAATATTTCTAAAGTTTAGCCAGGGTTGAGACTTGCAATTCTAACTGATCTCTAAGGAATCTTCTACTCTAATATCCCATGATTCTATTTAAGGAAAGGGATTGCAGTAAAGCATTTAGAGTTCAAAGGGCAGCAAGTGGTTGCTTATCGGTGTGCTGCATGCTGCCAAACATGTTTCAGAGAATGCAATTAATAAAAATTACAATGTACAGGTTACATCTTTTAGAAGATAATTCTTTGTGCCACGGATGAGCTCGGTTTTGTGTTAAGTTTCCAATATGAATTGTGTAAAGTGGCTTGCTTCCTGGGAAGTCTTAATTTATGATTTGGTTCACATGCAAACTCTTCGAAAGCCTCTGTTTTGGAAAAAGTCAAGATCACCACATTTCAGTTGTTTGCTAGCTTACCGCTTTGCCCCAGATACGACTTGCCTTTAGCTGGTCTTGGAGGGAAACTCTGAACTCTATTTGAGACATCTGGATCCCTTTGTGTGTCTTTCTTCTAAGCTTTGTCTCATTGCAGCGACCAAACTTGTTCTCTGCTCACCTTAAGATGTTAGTTATAACCCCCCAGACCTGAGGTGCTCATTCTCTTTGTCATCCTTTCAGTGTTAGAAGAATCAATATTTCTCAGTGTGCACCAGAATCTTTTCCTTTCACAATTTTTAAAAAACAGTGTACTAGCCTGTGCAATCAGTAAATGATGTGAAGAACCAAAAAATAAAAAGAATGAAGAATTTCTAAACTCCTCACCCCTCTTCTCTTGAAGTCAGCAAACAGCATTGTTTGTGGCAGGGAGGAGCGATCTCAGGGACGGTCCCTGGTGACTTCATTCTGCTGAGCGCCTCTGCATTCCCGCCTTCGTGAGTCATTTCACCCTGAGCCTCTCTCCTTATCCCCTGCATAGCAGTCGGCTTCCAAGTACATGTCTCCCTGACCACGTGCTTTGAAAACATGACTTTAAACCGTTTTTAGGTACAAAATCACACGTTTCTCTACACTTTGTGGGGATAGTATTGGCGTTTTCTGTAATGTCGTTCATCCAAAGAATTTTAACCTCCCTTTTTAAACACACAGTTTTAATTCCCATTTTAAGGGTGGAGAAACTGAGGGACTGACAAAGCCAGGCATCTTGTTCATTAATTAGAAGGGTGGTCAGTGTGAGCAAAAACTCACACTTCTTAGCGCCTAAACACTCTAGATGGCTTCCAGGTGGGGGTTTCTCACCTGTGTATACTGTTGCGTTCGTCTTTGACTTATAAATAATGTTCTTTCTGATGCTTTTCTGTGCATTATTTTCCTGTCACTTTCTCTGCTAATAACTCTTACTTCCTAGCTTTAGGTTACATGTCCAGACCTAGATGGATTAACAAATCAATATGGGTATATCAGCCTCTTAACATGGAATGTGTTGTAACAGTTGCATGGAGGCATCTGCTACAAACCTGTGTTTTGGGTGGTATCTAGGGAAACTTTCTTCAGGCTACTTCGTGAGTGACTCTTAGAGGTCTTTGTGGAGATACCATGAGATTAAAGATATAAGTTTTCAACTCTTCTGGGTATCAAAAGGAGAAGGTTTTAGGTATTGGTTTTTTGAACAGAAAGCCTGTAGGCTTAGCTTCTGAACCATCTTTAATAAAACATTTTAACTCTTGTTTACCAATGTCCTGTCTTCACACTTGACCTGGAGCCATCTGCTTCGGAGTATTTGGTTTTTGTTTTCTCCTAATAATGACTAGGGTTGAGCTTGGCCATTTGCAGTTTCTCTCTGCACCTCGGCCTCTTCAATGGCTGAGAAACAAGCTGCGATTAATTGTGCAATCTGTGACCAGTGCCTGGGAGGGGTTATTTTGAGTCCCTTTCTAAGCATTATACTGCAGTTAAAGCAATTTTAGTGTCCACACATGTATGTGGTTATGGTGGTTAAACTTGTATGTAAATAAAATCCTTAGCTAATAAAGACCAGAGTGTCACAAGCATGTATACCGGTAAATGGAGTGGTCATCTTTTTGTCAGGAGGCCCACGGGTAAATTGTTCCTCCTTTTGAGCAGGTATCTATTTGTCACGTTGATTTAGATGCACATATTGTTGATTAAAAGATATTGCTAGATTAAAAAAAAATGAAACCATCTTTAAGACACTCTTCTAATAAGGCCTGTCGAAGCACACGCTGTTTACAATCTCATCTTCCAGCTTTGCGAAGCCAGATGACTAACCACCACCGTCCTCAGGGCTGGGTTGGTGGACGTCATCAAAGATGACGGTGGACAGTGTTTTGGCACCACGAGGCAGCCTGTAATTTGAAATCGTACTTTTTGCTAAATACCCATGCTAATCTCCAAACCCTTCAAAACATTAAACACAAAAACAAAACAAAACAGTGATGTCTGCCTATTGGATGGAGGCAGCACTGGCAGGGAAGCGCAGTTATCTTGTGCCTCAGAAACACTCACAAAAATCAGGGAGGAAAAAAACATTACACGTAAATTCCTTGATATGCCTTTTGGAAGGGATAGTCTTAAAACAGACAGGTTAACCCTTTCACCCAAGATGCATTTTTACTCTTTCTGGGACATATGCTTTTTTTTTTTTTTTGCTCCTGAAGCACAAAAACTATAATATCTTTAAAAGGAAGGCTGTAAATGGATGTCTCATCTTTGTTTAACATTTAGCAGATATTTTAGGAGGTATATTTAGGAAATCTTACATTCCTCTACAGAATTCTAGTTAATGTTTGTTTAAAAAATGGGTGATTCTGGAGATTGGTTGCACAACAGTGTGGATACACTTAACGCTATTGAACTGAGTGCTTAAAAATTGTTAACATGGTACATTTTGTTATGTGTCTTTTGCAGTGATTAAAAAAAGGAGGGATGGGAGTTCCCGTCGTGGCGCAGTGGTTAATGAATCCGACTAGGAACCATGAGGTGGCAGGTTCGATCCCTGCCCTTGCTCAGTGGGTTAAGGATCCGGCGTTGCCGTGAGCTGTGGTGTAGGTCGCAGACGCGGCTCGGATCCTGGGTTGCTGTGGCTGTGGCATAGGCTGGCGTCAACAGCTCCGATTAGACCCCAGGCCTGGGCACCTCCATATGCCGCGGGAGCGGCCCAACAAATGGCAAAAGACAAAAAAAAAAAAAAAGGAGGGATAAGGTTTGCTTGTACCCATTCCCAGGATGGAAGAATAGAATGCATAGACTACCAGTTCACAGTTAGGTCTAGCAGCTTTAGTATCTTTTAAATTTTTTTTTTTAAATTAAAGTATAGTTGATTTACAGTGTCACATCAATTTCTGCTATACAGCAAAGTGGCCCAATCATACATATATATATTAAAAATATTTTTTATTAAAATATAGTTAATTTATAATGTTGTGTCAATTTCTGTCACTTCAGTGTCTTAATGAAAGGAACAAAAATCTAAAGAGGACTTCTGTACTTCAGGCCAATGCAGAGAGGTGACAGATGTGTGATATGATTCTGACATATTAGAGAATCCAGGAAGGACAACAGCTAGGCACATGTAGCACAAATTGCCTCTTTTCTGGAGACGGGCTTGGATCTAGATGGGACCTGTATATAGAGAGCTAGATCATTTAATTTGAAAAGCACACCATTTGGCATTGTTTGAACATCTCTGCTTGTACTGACTTGATTGGCTTTCTCAGTACAAGGATACGCTCAACCGAGAGCAATGAAAAAATATAGCCTTTAGTTATGTAAAGGAATATAAATCTCCAGTTTCCTCCCTTCCTTCCTTCACCAGCTATTTACTGAGCCTCTATTATGTGCCAGGTACTAGAGATGCATGATCAAAAGAAGACAGAGTCTCTCCTCCCAGATCTTACTGGTAGGAGAGACAGCACATAGATCATTGAAAGAGAAGGTTGTGGGAGGGTGGGGGGGGGGTGCAGATCTGGAGACAGAAGAGCCCAGCGAGGGTGCTAGTGTGGTTGTCCAGGCAAGAAGTGAGAGTGGCTTGGGCAACGATGGTGCCAGATTTAAAAGCCATTTGTGAAATAGGATTGATATGACTGGGGGATTGATTCACTAGGATATAAGGAAATGGACAGGGGTTTCGTCATGCAAAGGGAAGAGGGAGCCAGGCACGATAAGCCTGACCCAGTAACGAAGTCTGGGCTGTCCTTTGGGATGGCAGAGTGGGGGAGGCCTTCTGGCCCAGTACCCCACGTGGCTTGTGTCTGAGTGCTTGGAAGAAAAGAGAAAACAACTGAACAAAAACTCAAAGAGCAGCCAGAACTAAAAACTGCAGCACAGTTGTTGGGCTGTAAGGCAGTGCAGTTTCCACCTTTTGTGTCAGAGAGGGGTACGCACCCCCTAGGGCAGCCCCAGCTCTAGCACTTGTGGGGTTCAGTACAAGGCCAGGGGTGTTGGGTTGCTAGGCTGCTATAACAAGGTACTATAGACTCTGTGACTTGAGCATTTGAGATTTATTCTCTCACAGTTTGGGGGCAGAAGTCCAAAATCAAGGTGTCAGGAGAGTTGGTTCCTTCCGAGGGCTGTGAGGGAAAATTGTCCCAAGTCCTCTCTATGGCTTGTTAGGTGGCTGTCTTCTTCCTGTGTCTCTTCGCATTGTCTTCCTCAGGTGCGTGGCTGTCTCTGTGTCCACATTTCCCCTTTTAATAAAGAGGCCAATCATTTTAACTCGACTACCTCTGTAAAGACTTTATCTCCTCTTTGTCACATTCTGGGGTACTGGAGATTTGGACAATTTGGATTTCATCTCATAACAAGAAGTATGCCCATCAAGAAGGCAGCACCCAGGACAAGTAGTAGTGGGCTCCTCCACGGGCTGGCAGACTGGGAGTTGTGTGAATCATGGTCAGACATTTTTTAGCACGAGTTAAAAATAAATGTCAGAAGGACCCCCACAAAAACTTAGAAAAAGTCTCCAAAGTTGGGGGTTTATACATGACCAGGAATGGATGAAGCCAACAAAAGAAGCCTATTCTTTAAAACAGATGTGTATGTACGACACTGATGAATGGATTTGCTGATGTGGTCATTGTCCTTGGTTTGGCCTTGAATTTGTCTCCAAAGTTTGTGAAAGAGCAGTGCCAAAAGGGCAACACCAACTTTTAACCTTGAGAACAGAGAATGAAATACAACTGCAGTTTGTCACCCTGCCAGGCTTAACAACCATTGTTTTGATGTGCTAATATTTACTGACGAGGACAAAAGCCACTCATTCCTATAAACAAGAGACACACCAAGTTGAACATAGATGATTTGATGCAGGAGGAAAAGTAATTCTGCTTTTCTAACTGTTGATAGACAGTTTATGCCTATGTGCTACCTCTCTTTTACACAGTGGCAGCACAGAAGAGAAAATTCCATACTTTAAAAACATATCAGGTGTTCCTGTCATGGCTTAGTGGAAATGAACCCGATCAGTATCCATGAGGACAAGGGTTTGATCCCTGGCCCCGCTCAGTGGGTTAAGGATCCAGCATTGCCGTGAGCTGTGGTGTAAGTCGTAGACGAGGCTCAGATCTGGCGTTGCTGTGGCTGTGGTATAGGCCATCAGCTTTAGCTCTGATTCGATCCCTAGCCTGGGAACTTCCATATGCCGCAGGTGCAGCCCTAAAAAGCAAAACAATAAAAAAATAAAATATAAACATACCATAATAAAAAACAAATAACCAATTTAGAAATGGGTAAAGAATCTGAATAGACAGTTCTACAAAGAAGATACACAGATGGTCAATAAGCACACGAAAAGTTGTTCAGCATCCTTAGTTATCAGGGAAATGCAAATTAAAACCACAGTGAGATGCCACTCCTTACCCACTAGGGTGGCTATAGTAACAACAACAAAAAGACAGACAATAGCAAGTATTGATGAGGATGTGAAGGAAACAGGAGCACTCATCCGCTGCTGGTAGGATGGTCAGATGGCACAGCCACTTTGGAAAACAGTTTGGCAGTTCCTCAAAAAATTAAACATAAACCTTATGACCCAGCAATTCCACTCCTAGGTATACTTCCAACAGAAATGAAAACATATGTCCACACAAAAACTTGTACATGGATATTCACAGCAGGGTTATTCGTAATAGCCCAAACATGGAAATCACCCAAAGCCTATCAGCTGATGAGCGGATAAACAAAATGTGGTCTATCCATATGTTGGAAAATTATTTGGTCATAAAAAGAAATGAAGTCATGCTGCATGCTACAACATGCATAGATCTTGAAAACATTTGTGCTGAGAAACAGAAGCCAGACACAAAGGACTCCATATTATATGATTCATTTACATGAAAGGTCCAGAATAGCCAAATGTATGGAGACAAGTAGATTAGCGCTTGCCTAGAGCTGAGGGTGGGGCTGGGGACTTGAGGGTGACTGCCGGCTACATCGGTGGGGAGGTGGGTGTGGGGGAAGTGTGGTTTCTTCTTGAGACAATGAAGATGTTCTAAAACTGATTATGTTGATGCTTGTGTGAATCTGTGAATATTCGAAGGCCATTGGATTGTAAACTTTAAGTGGTGAATGGTATGATATGTGAATTATATAAGTCCATAAACTGCTAAAAAAAGATAACACATAGAGAAAAATATAGGATGCTCAATTTAGTTAGCAAATATGCCAGGTAGGGTGTTTTGATCCAACAGCTTCTCTATGTATTTGAGATATGTTAAGATGAGCTGTGGAGAAAGGCCGAGAAGAGCATTTAGACTTTGGTGACAGGAGTGGTCAACTATTGAACATCTTGTAGATCATGTCATGTGTCTCCAGCCCATACCTCTCTCCCAGGTGAGTCCTGACCTCCACTTCACCTCGGTCTTTTTTTCCTAGGTGGATGGCTGCTGTTCCTTAATGTGCAAGTTGTTTGAACATGAGCGAGTCCTATACCATTTCTCCTTCTTTTTTTTTTTGTTTGTTTTTTTTGTCTTTTTGTCTTTTTTTGTTGTTGTAGTTGTTGTTGTTGCTGTTGCTATTTCTTGGGCCGCTCCCGCGGCATATGGAGGTTCCCAGGCTAGGGGTTGAATCGGAGCTGTAGCCACCGGCCTACGCCAGAGCCACAGCAACGCAGGATCCGAGCCGCGTCTGCAACCTACACCACAGCTCACGGCAACGCCGGATCGTCAACCCACTGAGCAAGGGCAGGGACCGAACCCGCAACCTCATGGTTCCTAGTCGGATTCGTTAACCACTGCGCCACGACGGGAACTCCGCATTTCTCCTTCTGACTCACCCATTTCAGTGAGGGCTACCATCGTTCTCTGAGCCCCCAGCTCAAACTGTCATGGTGGTTGCTGACTTTGCCTTTTCCCTTGGCCGTCATGAGATGTCATGCCGAGTCTTCTAGATCCCACGTGAACAGTGTCTTTGGTTTTGTCCTTCTACCCTCTCTTCTTAACCAGTTCCTTCTCCGAACTGAGAATGAAGGGGACCAGAATTATCTATTGAATCTTTATTGCGCCTACTCTCTTGCTCTACCATGTCAACCTCCATGACAAATCTACCAAGAAGCTGAAGTTATCCTTTTTTATAGATAAGGAAAGTGAGGCTCAGAGGTTAAGTGACAAACCAGATAATGTGGTAAAACCTGTAGATGGAGGAGTTGGGGTTTGGAACCATTTTGTTTGGTTGCTGAGCTCAGACTGTTCCCATTCTGGGTACTAAATGAATTGTTTCACTCTAGGGCTCTGAACATCTCATTTCTCTGCTCAAGAGCCTTCACCAGCATTTGTTTTGAGACCTCTTGGTCAGCTCCAACCACCATCCCTGTGGTACACCCTATATTCAGGTCAGACCCATAATTAACTCTTGCTTGTGTTGACTGCCTCTTTGCCCTGTTCAGACTCTCATCTCCTCTGGAACATCTGTTCTTTCCCCCCCAACCCCTCACTCACCTTCTGCCTAGGGGAATACTCATCTCTAGATCTCTCAAACCAAAAACTGGATGCAAAATTACTTAATTCCTTAGTGCTGTGTCAACATTTTTTCCTATGATTTAAAAAAAAATCTTATATCGTGGTTATTTTGAGGTTTGTCATAACTTTTGTCTGCTGGATCATAGGTTCCATGACAGCAAGAATTGACTCTTGCTCAGTTTCAATTTCCCTCTTAGAACTTAGCACATAGTCCTTTACATAGAGTAGATGGTTAATTACTCCTGAGTGAATTGACTGTAGGAGGACTCAAACATTATTGTTTGTCATGAATTTCCTCTTATCAGCATGAGCTGTTTAATGTCTGGCGAGTGCTCCTGGGAGGACCAGCCTTGGGAGATTCTTCAGGTATATTGATGGATAGTCCCATAGCTTAAGAACTATTGTAATAGTATTTTAGAACTCCAGAGATGGGGTGAGATGAGTAAATCACAGGTTTTCACAACCCTAAGGAATCACTGATTTTTCATTTTTATAGTCTCTTCCATACCTTGTCCAGAGGTGAATATGATTTTTAAATGGTTTCAATCGGAACATAGACACATTTAAAAATTCTGCTTCCTTCACTTAAAACTGTACCACAGACATTTTTTTCATGTTGCTACATAGTTTTCAAAACTATGATTATGCATCATATTCCATTGAGTTGCTATACCATAATTTCCTAACCATCCCCTATTGTTTGACATTTAAGTTTGCTGTGGATTTTTTTTTTTATGATTATAAAAAACACATGACCAGTCTTTTGGCAAGAGAAATATATACTCTGAAGACCTTAATCCCCTTCCCCTTCTGCTGGCAGAAAATCTTCCTTTGGAGTTGGAGTTGAGCATAGACAACAGAGATTATGACAGAGACCACGTTTGCCTTGGGCAGCCTCTCACTCCTTTTATTCCTCTTATTTCTGCCCCCTCTTCATCTCAGCACATTCTGTTCCACTTCACTGCCTGTCATAGAGCCTCGGCTGCCCTCCTCCCCCAGACCCTGACCTATTTATCACAAACCATGCCTTCCTTCCTCCTCCTGATCAGATTTCTCTCTCCTTCTCTTACTTCTCCAGAACTTCAAGCTTAGGAAGGTATTTGACACAATCTGTTTCCTAGGAGTGTGACATTTTATATAATCTGGCCATGGCCATGTAATAGACCAACCAAGTACATTAGTAAAGGTATAACTTCGTGCTTGCTGTTTAGGTAGAATTCTTCCAGCTTCTAAGGGTATGGTGGTGCATCAACAGACAACTTCTCTACACAGAGATACACTTTACAGCAGTTAAAGAAACTGCTAAAAAGAAAGATGGAGCCAAGTGAATACAGTGTGTGCTTTCATCTTTCCAGATGGAGTAGTCGCAGAATGCGACAAGTAGAGGACTGCTGAAGGGAGGGCACAATTCCTGCTAAGATCTGCAGAAAGAGCTCTCAGGCCAAGCGAGCTTCTCAGACTAAGGCTTTGGTGCATAGGCAGAAATGGAAACAACAAGGAGGGAGTGGACGGCCAGATCATGTCGGGGAGTGTGGACCATGTTATGAATGTTGGATGTTAATCTCAGTAATAAAGGAAGCCATTGGGGAGTTTCTAGAGGAGAATCCATCACTTCTAAAGACCTCTCTTGTTGTGGCTGGAGGACAGACCGTATAGGGTGTAGGGGGGCAGCAAGGAGACCTGTTGGGGGAAGAGGCCCTGGCAGCTTGGACTAGAGGATGGTGGAAGAGGTGGTGAGAAGGAGTTTGGCTTATTTTGAAGGTAAAAGCAAAAGGACTTGCTGACAGATTGGGTGTGGGAAGAAGTAAGAAGTCAGGGAGGGTGCTAAGGTTTTTGATCCGAGACAGTGGGAGGATGGAGTTGCCATCAACTGAGATGGGGAAGATGGTATGTGGAGGTTTGGTGGGGAGGACGCAGAACTCAATTTGGGGCATGTTACGTGTGAAGAGCTGTACAGTAGACAGTGGGATGCTGAGTCTGCTGTTCAGGGGAGGAGTTGGGTCAGGATCCCTGTCTTTGGCACCACATAGGCTTGCCTCATCTCATAACATACAGCCCCAGCTTCATTGGAATTTTAGGTGCTTGAAAGCACCAAGTCCTTCTCAGCCACAGGGCCTTTGCATGTGCTGTGCCTTCTGCCTGGATTACTGCTGCTTTTCCCTGGTTCTGTAATCTAAATTAGGTCCCCTGTTGAATACTCACGCTACCCTCAACTTTTCCTTCACAGCATTTATCAGTTTTCAAATGTATATTTCTTTAAGTGATTTTTAATTTTTAAAACTTTAAGATCCATATGTCTCAGTAGTATCTAAATTCCGGAATGTCAGCGATCATACACGATTGGTTCATCACCATTTTCCCAACACCTAGTGCAGGCACATTGCAGACACTTCTTCAGTATTTGCTGCATGGGTGGATGGCTGTTATTAATTTATTACCATATATGTGATACGCTGCATTTCTTCCATTTGTAATCCTGCAGTTCCAAGGATAATTGTACCTAATGATTTTCTTATCTTCTTAAAGTGTAGACTAATTTATCCTTTAATAGCTCCACATGGTTTTTGTGAACACTTTTTTTTTTATTAGGTAATAGTGAGTAGAGACTGGACTATGATTGAAGATTGAATGATCACTTGACTGTGAAACTTTGAAAAGAAAAGGAATTTAAGGCTTATATAAACTTCCTAATCAAAATCCCCCCACCTCCTGTTTCCTTGTCAGCAGTTTCATTGCATTTCCATGGACTTCTCTGTCTAACATTGCCCGAGGTTATTTTATAGAGACCTTTGGCGAGACCTATTACTTGCTACTCACCTCGTTTATCGGGGGAACAAAGGCCAGGTGTGGCAGAGGAAAGGTGGGAGTGTCACCAGGGAATGGGGGGCTCTGAGCCAACTAATGACCTCCTTTGGTGGCTCTTAGGAAGGTCTGTTGTCTACAGCTTCATCCTGGAAGATTGTAGGAAGTGATATGAGAGGGAAGAGATTTGATTTACTGAGAAAGGGTTGTTTGCTCATAAAAGAGCTCTGGGTCTCTGTCGGTGTAGAACTGTATGAAAAACAGGATTAAATTAGAGATTTATCTCTTTACTGTCTTTAAAGCTAGAGAGAGCTTTCAGAGGAGCCTGTGTTGTTTGGGAAACACAGATGCTGGTTCCATGAATATTAATTTTGTGTTACACATATTATATATAGAAATTGATTGGTTGATTGATAGATGTATGTCCACTGGAGAACTTCGTGAAAAAAAGTCACCAGCTCTATAGATAATGTTGTGGAAGACATCCACTCTACAAATATGTATTGTGCAATGACAGAGCTAGGCATTGGGGAAAAGAGATGTTCCAGAGAGAAAAGGTCCTTGCCTTCATGGAAGTCATGAAATCTACTGAGTCTCAGGCTCCTCTTCTGTAAGATAAAGGTCATAATAATACCTACTTCTTAACCTTTTCAAGGGTAGTAGATGGTCCTGAATGTGAAAACACCAGTTAAATTTTAAAATGCTATATACATTATGAATGGCTATTATAATTAGTGCACCGAATATAGTTATTATTCCCTTTGAGAATAAATCCTGATTGATTATTTCTAACTCTGAATATCCTACATCCTCCTACGACCTTATTTTATCCTTATAATTTGGGAAGCTGAATTTCCTTTCATTACAATCCTGACAATAAGAAAAGAACATGTCAAATATATAGTTTGGGTTGTAAACAGTTGTATTAGTTAGCTGCTGCTGTGTAACAAATTAGCCCCCCCATGTATTTATTAACTCATAGTTTCTGTGGGTCAGGAATCTGGGGGTGGCTTAGCTGGGTCCTCTGGTTCTGGGTCTCTCCTAAGGCTGTAATCAAGATGTTTGGCCAGGGCTGTAATCACCTTAAGCCTCAACTAGGGGAGGATCTACTGCCAAACTCACATGGCTGTTACAGGCCTCTAAAGATCCACATGCAAGCTTATTTGTATGGCTGTTGGCAGTCTAAGAGTAAGCCGTGGTTCTAAGGGGGAGAAAATAAGAGATGGAAATCACGGTCTTTTTTTTTTTTTTAAATCTAATTTCAGACATAACATCCCATCACATTTGCTATATTCTATTTGTTAGAAACAAATCAGTAGGCCAAGCCTGTACTCAGGGGAGATTACACACGTGTATACCATAAGACTGGGATTGTTAGGAGACATTTCAAAGACAGTCTGCTGCAGCAGTACTTATAAATAATACTATGAGTTAATGCTATAGCTATGCCATTAATAATGTTACACTTTTCAAAATAGGAGAAATAAAGGAAATAAACACCATCATTCCCCTAAGACACAACAGTGAAGGCAGACAGGGGAGGCTGGTGTTAGAGCCTTCTAGATTTTGAGTTGCAACCTGTAAAGAATCCTGGTTCATTCTTTTGCTTCTGCCATTGGCTCATGCTCGGACATTTACAACCTCTGTATTTTTCAGGAAAGCATTTGAAAGGTGCCTTCCAAATATTGGAAATAAACAAATGTCAGTCTTTCCTAAGTAAGAATACTGAATTAAAAATATGTTCATTGTAATTTGCCATTTCACAGGATTACTAAGCCATCCGTTCCCTTGATTACCTTACCCCCCCCCACCTGAAAACAAAGTTGGTCTAATCATTTGGAGATTAAAGGAAAGAACAGTCTCTTAAAGCATAGAGGAGACCTTGTGCTATGGGAACGAGCTTGCCAGGGTTGAGAAAAAGAAAAAAGACCAGTATGGCCAGAGTGTAGGGGGAAAGGGAGTAGATGCAATGAGATGACCCCGGAGGTGAGGTGTAGTAAGCCAGGTTAGGGGTTTAGATTTCAGGCTAATGCAGTGGGGAGCCATTGCAGGGCTTGGGGTAACTGCAAACAGCGATAACTTTTTCTGAGTGTGTGATTCTCATTGCATTAGTTATTGCATTGAACTGTTCTTGAAAGAAAGATTCTGAAGTCTATTAACTAAAAGCCATGCTTGGGCAAAGATAAAATAAGCACTGAAACTTTATAATAGGATGTTTGAATTCAGCAATGCATTGAACACAGAGTTGAAGTGTTGTCTATTTCGACCAGCCAAATGGCAAAGGCAATGTGGTAGATGCACTTGGAATGAGGTCCTCATATCATAGGGGATTCCTAGTATTACATTAGTTTCATGTGACAGGACTTACAAGAAATTCATTCAGAAAAACATCCAGTGTAGGAGTCTTTTTGGCATATTCTCTGCATATTTTCTCAAACAAGTGGCAATCATTTTTCGGCTGTGTCATTTATGGCTGCTGCCTGTATGTATGCGGGTGGCCCTTTTCTAAGCCGGCCGGCATCAAGGCAGCTTGGCGGTGTCATCTAGCTTGTAAAATTAGAGCACTCCATTTAAAATAGTGGTCTAGGTAACTTCTCTTTCGCCCACATTTCCCCCAAAGTTGACCTTGTGAGAAAAATACCCCAAAGAGGAACAATAGGGCATCTCTTTCCTGAAAAGGTTACTAGGAAAGGAAAGTTGCAAAGTTTTAACACAGGAAACCAGCCAATCCTGATGCTAAAATCTACTGGCTGGTGCGTTCCTTTCTGCATTAAGACAAATTTTAGCTGGCTTGGACAAAAATGGCAAAAAGATTGTCAATTAGATCTGAAGTTCAAGGATTCCCTTACTTGCCTTTTTAAAAAAGAAATTTAGAGATAAATGTACTGTTTTCAAATTTAAGAAAAAAACTCATAGAAAATACAGAAACATGTAAATAAGAAAATTCTAACCAAAAATAATCCCTGTTGGTGACTTTGATGATGCATATCCATCATATGATCTTTATTTTTATCCATCCATATCATGTAGCCTATAATTCATAGAGTATTTGCACTTTTGTGTTTGGATTTGTTTTTTGTTTAACATTATTTTGTGATAATTTCTCCAAGATCATGATTTATTTTTGAAAATACGATTTTAATGACCATGTCACCTTGTATTTGTCATAATTTACTTAAGCCATTCTGCTTATTTTTAGATGCTTAGTTTGTTTTGAATTTTTCCTTGGTAATGCACAATATTTGATGACTGTTCTTGCACACAACTATTCATCTGCATCTCTCATTTTTCCAAAGGAATTATTCCAACAAATGCATTTTAATACATTTTATTAAATTGCTTTCAAACAGCCTGTACCAATTGCCTCATCATCAAGGCTGTACAGAGCACCTATCAAACTTGACCTCTACCCAGGATTTAGTCACTAAAATAGGGGTATTTGCCAATTTATTAGATCAAAAGTGTTTTAATTTGCTTTTATTTGATTAAAAGGGACAGCAAACATTATTTCCATTTATCTGCTGGTGTCTGTTTATGCCTTTTGGCCATTTTTCTTTCATAGTCTTTATGTTTTGCTTATTGAAATTTACATCTCTTGATATGGCAAGGGTATGTACTCTTTATCTTAAACATTTAGAGGCATAAATATAGCCATAGACTTTTTGCTTTCAGAGTAAGGTCACTCCTGCTTGTTACAGATTCAGTTACATGAAATCTTCCTTCTATTTTTTCTGCTTGTTTCCCTCTTCCTTCGCCTGTAATAAAATTTGTTTTTTTTTTTTTTTTTAAAGATTCAGACTTCTACTTATCTCACTTTCTTCAACTACACTTTTAGGTGGCAGCTTGCCGAGGAAACCAGAATCTGAAAAGAATCTCACATGAGAACCGAAGGGGGTCAGCAGCTCTAGGGAGAAAAATAGTTGAGACAAGAAAAAAGACAGCTTCTTGTTTATGCCATGTAAAAATGAGCTTCCTGATGCCAGCTCAGAGTGAGCAGGCTTAGTTAGGAGGCCTGGGGCTCAGGAATTTCAGGTATCTGACAACCCATGGCCAGAGGCAACAGGTCCATCACGGCTCCATCTCCGCTCCTGGCTTTATAATGGAGATAATAATACCTCAAAGGTATGTGCTAATTAATTATTCTTAGAGCCTCTGAAAATATAATTGCTAATTACTACAACTATTAGATCATTAATTCTTCATTCCTTGTATGGAATTTCATTCAAATGCCCCAAATTCAACACCCAGATTCAGTTGTTTGTGGAGGCTTTGTTGCCTAGTAGTTTCACAGCTTCTTGTGTATTTTACCCCATGCTAAGTGAATTCTTTAACATGTAGAAATTTGAAAGTCTGTCGAAAATATTTAGGAATTTTGAAGGTCCAAGAAGAGGAAATGCCAAAAAAAAAATGGTATCATTTTATATCTCCACAGATCAGTGTAACTCACTAATAAAAACAGCTAAATATTTGAGACTGTTGGTTTTTAAACCACAGTAACTTTTTCCCTTCAATGTGAGCCATATAATACGGTCACTGGTAAATAATTATACCTAAGTCTATTACAGTCTATCTCAATATTCAACAGGAAAGCCTTTAGTAATTTAACAAATGACATGTTCCCATCAGTGGCCCTCTTCTCTTACTGTGTTGTTTTAAGTTTGAAACCGTATGTTGATGACCAAGAATCTTCTTGTTAATTTCATAAATTCAGAAAATTTGGAGTTCCTGTCATAGCGCAGCGGAAATGGATCTGACTAGGAACCACGAGGTTCGATCCCTGGCCTCGCTCAGTGGGTTAAGGATCCTGTGTTGCTGTGAGCTGTGATGTAGGTCGCAGACATGGCTCAGATCTCGTGTTGCTGTGGCTCTGGCACAGGCTAGTAGCAACAGCTCCGATTAGACCCCTAGCCTGGGAACCTCCATATGCGGCGGGAGCAGCCCTCAAAGACAAAAGACAAAAAAAAAAAGAAGAAAGAAAATTAATGTGGCTTTTCCAAGAGTCAAAAGAGGGTATCTTAGCATTGGTGGTTTTTCTTCAATGGCATCATTTGATTTAGCGTGTGAATCTCTTATTTTTCTAATTCGGTCACATGCACCATAAGAATAAAGACCATGTGTTGTGATTCCTCTAAAATCAGAGGGGTGGAATGAATGCTGGAATTATCACCTCGGCCACCTGGCTTTTTTTCACCTTGATGCCACCGATAACCAGCTGTGAGCCTTTGCATGCTGCCTCAGTTTCCCAGTCTCTAAAATGAGATATACCTTCTCTAATTTAAAAGGCTTATCGTGAAGTTCAAGTGATGAAAGTAACTGCACAGGAGGGAGTGGATGCTTAAAAGCTTGGTGTAGCCTCGTCAAAATTCAGTGTCATTGTGTCAGGTGGTTTTATTTCCAGATGTATGATTGTCAGCGGAGATGTGTGTTTGACCTCTTCCCCTCCATTTTTGCCTGGGAGATTCTGCATGCTGGTAAGAGCGGAGGCTTGATGCAGCAGTGTTATTATCAGATGTTTCCAGCTCTCCAGGCCTCTAGCTTCTCCTGGGTTGGCCTTCCTATGAACGAGGGCCGTCGTACCACCGGCCTCTTAAATTTAAGTGTCAGCTGCCTCATCTTCATCAGGAGAAACATCTCAAACATTTATTTTCTTTGCAGAAGGCACGTTTTAGTGGGGGAGTCAATTTATTTCTGAAACGATCTCATTTACCTGAATGAGGAGTGCATATTTATTTTCAGGGTAAGTGGTGAGGGTGTGTAATTCTCGTGTGACAGATGAACCAAACACTCCGCTGTAAATTACATTTGGCCGGGAGAAGACGCTCTGGTATGAAACCACATCTCTGCCTCGCTTGCTTGCTCTTCTTGGGTTGGGGCTGAGAGCTGGAAGATTGGTGACTCTTTGATGTACCAAGAGAAGGAAAACCATTCCTTAGAGAAACCAGGAAGGGGTGAGTAACACCATCTATACTTATTTGTATAAAAAAGAGGATTTGGGTTTGTGACCTGAGTCCAGCCTTTCTCTTGCCAGGAGACTAAAAGTGTCACAGAACATGTCTGAGCGGCTTGTGGCATTACGGTTTATTTTCAAAGGGCTTTTGATAACACAATCAAGCCTTTCCCTTTGTTTTATTTTAAAGTTGCCCTTCCTGGCTACATTAATGGGTCACAAAGTGGGAATTTTTTTGTTGTTGTTTCTGGGAGCCTTCAGTCTCATAAAAATTAAATGTGTGCATTCCTGTAACCTGATCTGCCCTCTCCAGTGAAAATCAATGCTTCGTGCCCTTGCTGCTCAAGCTGCAGAGGTCTTATTATGTAGCCTGTGTCCGCTGTGTGCATTTGCGCATATGGCCTTTCATCACCCATGTTTTCTGATGTTTCTGAAACGTATCTGAGACCTCAGCCCCACTACAGACAATCTGTCGGCTTATGTTTTTTCTAGCAGAGGATGGTTTTGTTTTGGTTTTTTTCTCCCAGCATTTGCCCTGGGGAGTGGCCACGGAACGTGACCCGTTTCCTACTTGTCTATGTATTTTTCCTTCAGTTGGGGGTGTCGAGAACATCTGAAGAAGATTGCTTTCCGGAGGGGGTAGCAGAATTTAAAACCATTTCGTTCCCCTTCAGACTCGAATTATACCATCTTAAATATGCCAAGTACGAAGAGTCTAAGACTCACGATGACCAGTTATTTGCCGGTGCTTAGGTGCAGTTAACATTTTTCTCTACCCAGTGGAGTTTCCATTGCATCTTTCTTCTAGGAACTAATCCAGTGTTGAATTGTAGGACTGGGTTCCAAAGTAGAGGGAACACTCTGAGATTCTGTCAGATTCTCCTTGAACTAATCTGATGAGTTGGACCAGTCCAACCTTTCCCGGCATTTGGCGCTGAGATTTAAGGAAGTGTTACCAAGATGATGCCATTTGGGGGAATAGGCTGCATTTATTCTGCTGCATAAAAGTCCCTGGAGGAATTGTGTCGTCTGCTTTTGATGTAACTCAAAGGTTGTATTAGAACAAATACTAAAGGGTCCCTAATTGTCCTTTCCCCAGTTTTAGAAGGAGAGGAAGCCTCAAAAAGGCTTTGGTTTGGTGCAATCCGGTCATGACTGTGTCTGATGCCACTTACTCAATAGGACAGTGTCCCACAGAGAACTCCGCTCTTACTCACAAGGTCCCTCTTACTCAATCAGTCAAAAGGATTCTTAGGGGCATGGTTAGAGACTTCATACTATTGCTCATGATTAATGAGTTAATTTGATCAATGCCTACTGTATGCTGGGCACCATGTTAAATCCTTTCATTACATTGTTTTATGTAGTCAGTGTTGTTCTCTCTCTTCTGATGAGGAAACCAAAGTTCAGAGAGACTGAAAATTTTCCCCAAGACCAGCTAGCTATTAAGTGGCAGAGTAGCATCCACTCTGCCTATGCATGCTTCGTGTACACTGTATGGTACAGTATTAGGAGCACAAGGAGGACTCTGTGAAGCTTGCCTAGAGAGACCACCATTCCATCTTCTTCAGATAAACCTATCTGTATGGCAAAATTCTACCCAAGTCTTGAGTCCATAGATCTTCCTTCCATCACTTTCTACGAAGACAAGATACTTTTTAGTTTGTCACCAGATATGTTACTGCATGCCTCCAAAATCCTAATTTATATGGCCGTTGATTTCAAGAAACACAATAAAAGCACAGCTCATTTCACATAACTACGGGTAACTTAAGGTGTAGTTGGTGCTATCATCTAACTAACTGGAATTGCAGCTGCTGTTATTAGCAGTCATAGTATTAATAGCTGTGTTTAAAGATACAGTCCTACTAACTGTAAGCAGTGTCATATCATCCCCCACTTTTTTTTTTTTGTCTCCATATCCCCACGGCATATGGAGGTTCCCAGGCTAGGGGTCTAATCGGAGCTGTTGCTGCCAGCATACACCACAGCCACAGCCACGCCAGACCCGAGCCACGTCTGCGACCTACACCACAGCTCACAGCAACGCCAGATCCTTAAGCCACTGAGCAAGGCCAGGGATTGAACCCGAAACCTCATTCATCCCACTTCTTAAATGCAGTCCCTCAATGATTAACATGTTCTGTGTTCTCTGTGTGATGGTTTTTGGAATTACAGTTCTAAATCTGTTCTGGAACAGAAGAGCAAAGAGACGTTGGTGGGATTAGAATCTGATAATGTTCAGGCTTTATAAACACTGGCATTCATCCTTGCATGATAGTTCCCAGTTATCCAAAAAGGCTTTTATTCAGGAACCATTTGTGGTCGGGATGCATCGCGATGCATCATTTATGCAGTGCCTTAAGTGTTTACTGGGTAGAGTGGGCAAGAGACAAAGCACAAGAATCTGCCCAAAGCCCTTACTGTCTAGAGACACGCTGACTGTTATGTAATAGAATTTCATCCGGGAGTAGCGACTGCTTAACTCATTCATGTCTTGAGAGCTGAAGTTCAGGTTTCCTTTAAGGTTTAGACAGCTCTGCACCCAGTGATTTATATTTCCAGCAGACAGTCACACTAAAGAGTATGCTTTGCACTCAAAATAGAGGCAGGAGGTGGGGTGGGAAAGAGGATGTGAACTCCGCCAGCAAGTTATTGTGAAGTGGGTGTTGGGACAGGACAGCTGAGGGTGAACCGGAGACCACTGATTCTCAACTTTAGACCGTAAACGAATAAACGACCTCTTTGATTTTTACTTTTATATTTGAAAGGTTTTTTTTTTACTTGATAAAAATTAGTTTTCTTGAAAATTAAAGACATTCATAATTGTCCATCAGAAACTGTGATAATCACGAGGTGACTGTTGTTACCATGCTGAATCAGAAAGTTTCCAGCCAGAAGTACAGAAAGTTGACATTTTACTTGGCATGTGAGAGTGTTCTTTTGTGAATCACGAAATGTTTAAATATATGTTAAGCTTTTGGAAATACTGAAAATAGAACCGATCTCTGTTATTACTTTCACAGGCTGCTCAGGAATCCAGAGACCCCCACGTGGGGAGCAATTGGTTTTAGCAATTGCCATAAATTCCCTTGTACTTCTAACATTCTATGATTTGTGAACACCATTAAAGCTAATAAAATCGGCCAGTTGCAAATGTACTCCCAGCAGCGAGTTTTGAAACCCAGGTCTGACATTTTGTGGGGTGAGGGAAGAGGCAAAGTTAGATACCCCCAAAATGTGGAGAGCAGGATAAGTGTGTGGGAATAGCTGTGCGTTGGGTGTACCCCGTAGTTTTTCTTGGTCAGCAACCAAAAGTAGCAGTGCCTACTTTGTCACTGCTGACCACAGACAGTTCTTCTTGTGATAGAAAATAAATAAAACCCAAACCCAACCAGACCCTTCATCTGATGCTTCCTCTCCACATGTGCAGTGGACCTCATACAACCCTTTAGACTGGACCCCACATTGCAGGTAGAATGATCTGGAAAACCAGAGCTGACTGTATCAAACCTCTCTTGGGTCTCAACTGCCCATGGGCTAAAATATAACCTCCTTGGCTTGAGGTATAAGGTCTTTGACAATATGATCCCAACCCACACCTGATTCCTCTCCACCTATACATTATGAACGTGCGACACTGAATTTTTCATCATTCTTGCAGCTACCAGACCTTTTATTAACCCTTACCTTTACACATTGCTGTTTTGCTAACTGGAATATTTTTTTCTGCTCAATCTCTGTTGGATAAGTTCCTATAATATGCAGCTAAGATAACACTTATTACGTACCAGGCACTCCTTTCAGCTTTACAGTGAAGTGGTTGCCATCATCGGTATGATTTTGCCGAGGAGGAATTGGCCCAGAGAGGTTAAGTAAACTTCCCAAAGTCACATAGCCAATAAATGGTGGAGCTGAGATTTGAACCTCTACAGCCTATCACTGCCGGATCTGTACTCTCACCCCCCCCATGCCACACTGCTCCTCCCCTAAGATTCCCTAAGATCCTAAATCCTTCAAATGGAATAATCTCTTTCATTCTTAGGATTCCCAAGGTGCTTTCTAAAGTAGCCTCGTAACAGAATTTAGCAAGTTGCATTATTTTGGTCTTTCTGTGCTTTTGCTATTTGTGAGTAATTTTGAGTATCATTTAGCTCGTGTGCCCCAGGCTTAGCAAAATGCCTGCCACCGGGTAAGCACCTCGTAGATTTATGTCTTCAGTGAGAGAATGAATGAGTGAATGAACAGAAGCCCTTGTCTGTGTTCAGGTGGGTCAGGATCATCTTTCCTTCTACGGCATGCTTCTGGGATGTCTGTTGAAAAATACTTCCTTCCAGTAGACTTTACCTGTCTCAAGGGTGTAGAACATTCCAACAGGAAAACTTCGAGCTCTCAGCTGTCATCTTCACGTGACAGTAAATCACTTCCAAATCTTGCAAAGATGCCTGTGAATTCTGCTGAGTAGCCATGTAGCACTCCAGTCCGACAATGTTGATTTATTTAAGTATAGGCTTGGTCTCTGTGAGAGCAAGCCATCTGCTTAAGTTGTGTTTACTTTAAGTACCAGTCAGCGTTTTCCCGACGAGTTATAGAAAAACGGTAGTTCAACTTCATTTTTAAGCTAAGTCTGTTTAAGAATAATTTGTTAATTACCAGTTGGTTGATCCCGTTTCCTTAAATTAAGGGCTTCAGTTAATATCACATGCTTATTGCCAGTTTGCTGGAAGCCACTGCAGTGGTGCCCATAGTCGCATGATCTATTGGAGTCCTGTTCTCCTATGCCAGCCCCTGCCCCAGCTTTTAAATTCATCTTTAGCTAATTTTACAAGACTGGAGAGTAACCTGATGGTTTACTTGCTTTAGGATTGCAAGTGGGAAGCGTAATTTAATAGCCACTTATAAAAACCGTTTAGGCAGAAATTGGTTATTAGGCCTTTAGAATGATGGGTGCACAGAGCCATTTCATCAGGGCCGATGATTCAAAATACAGGAGAATTGGAGTTTGTACCCTTTGGACTGAAGGTGTTTCATCAACCGCACCAAAGACAGGATCCAAACCTTGCTGGTGGTTTAGAGTCCAGTGATTTTTTGGCAAAAAAGGAAATATTTGGCAGCCTATTACTGGGGAGGCCCAAGGAGGCTGGCCAAGGCAGTTAAAGAGGGCATACTGGGGTTGGGGGCATCTGGATGTGTAATGGTTTTGTAAATGTTTTGTTTTCAGTGAAATCCCAAGTGCATTTTATCAATGTGTTTCCCCCCCTTAATTTTCAGACGTTTGTGTATTTCAAAGGCTATTTACTCCATATGTTTTCGATTCATTTATACTCAACTCATTATCAAAATGTTCTTTTCTAAGAGTTATTTGATGTTCACGAAGACCTTAGAACTTGATTTAAATGCCCTCCAATGTTCTCCTCCCTCCTTTTTAAAAACAGAAAGCTGTCTACTACTCTTGGCAAAACCTAAAAGCACACACACCAAAACTTTGCATTTGGTTGAAAGGTCTAAGCCCATAAGACTGTAAAGCTGGGCCAAGTGCATTCTCCAGCTCCTGGTAACATGTGACTCAAAAGGGCAGAGACATCTTTACCTTTTGATAAGCTCTGGTGGCTGTGCATGTGGAAAGAAACTAAAAAATAAAATGCCTGCCATTTTCTAAATCTTTGATCTTGGGAAAGCCACTTAACCTCTCTTAGCTTCAGTTTTCCCATCTGTAAATTCGGGCTAGGAGCTCCCTGGGTTAAGGATCTGGCATTCTTGATCCCTGGCCTGGGAACTTCTGCCTGCTGCAGGTATGGCCAAAAAGGGGGAAAAAAAAAAAAAAAGTCGGTTTATCTTTGTCTTGCCTATCTCCCAGAACTATTGAGAGGATTAAAAAAGCTTTTATGAAAATAACTTTGGAAAACACAAATAGCTCCACAAATAGAATCCCATCTCTTTTCTTGATATTATTATTCTTTAAATAAAATAATAGATATTCAACCTATAGTTAATGTTGGTCATGTGCCAGGTACTGTTAGACATTGTACAAATTACTATCTTGTTTAATCCTCATAGTATCTGGTAGATGCTTTTAACTTCTGCATTTCGGAAGATAAAACTCCTCTACATGATTTACCAAAAGTCTTATGGTTTGTGAAAGAGCTAGAATGTAAATCTAGCCCTTTACAAGTTTTAACTGTTAAGTTGTATAGTGTATGGTATATGATATATAGTATCATGGTAATGTTGACTCAATATCAGAGCTTATCTTGAGTTATAACTGAGTCTCTCCGTATGGTTAAGAGCTGACACTTTCTATTATGCTCTCTTATTGAATAGAGTGAATACATATAAAATATTATGCTGTTTGATTATGTACATATTAAAAGATCATTCCTTACATCTAGTACCAGAGAAGCTAATTTTAAATGAAAATCTACTTTGGACCAGACACTGCAGAGCTCACTATCTACGCCCATCTCCTTTAATTCTCATAACAACTCTATGATGTAGAAACTGGGTCAGAAATAAAGTTATTGCTGGAGTTCCATTGTGGCTTGCCTAGTTTCCATGAGGATGAGGGTTCGGTCCCTGGCCTCGCTCAGTGGGTTAAGGATCCAGTATTGCCGGAAGCTGTGTCATAGGTCACAGATGCAACTTGGATCCTGTGTTGCTGGGGCTGTGGTTTAGGTTGGCAGCTACACCTCTGATTTGACCTCTAGCCCAGGAACTTCCATAGGCCACAGGTGTAGCCCCCTCCCCTGACCCCCCCAAAAAAAGAAAGAAAGAAAAAACATAAAGTTAGTACAGCCAGCGAGCAGCATCAGCTTTATCTCTGCATCAGTTGCCCTTATCCCCTAGGTCCTACCAGGGTGTTGTGAACTGGCTCGAATGGGTGCTGCATGCACAGCGGGCTTAGGTTATGGCTGAAGAGCCAAATCAAAGCTTCAAAAAACAGACATTATTATACTGGCCAGTAAGCACACCTATCCTCTGCTCCCAATGTACACGTTAAGTCTGTCTTCCTCTTCGCTATACAAACATGTTTGAAAAGATGCCAGCCATCAGTGCCTCTGCTTCTGAAACGTACGTAATGGCAGGAGAGTTGTCTCCCAACCATCATTATCTTCATTTTATGGACAAGGAATCTGGGCTCAGAGAGGTTTAGTCATTCATTCTTTTTATCGAGCACCTGTGTGTGTTAAGGTCACACAGCTAAACAGTAGAGGAGGGGGAGCCAGTGCAGACCGTAAGCCACTAACTTATCCCCTGACCCACTTACCCCTCACCTCCTCGGTCGTTATCCATCTTGCCTCCCCGTCTAATGACCAATGATAAAAACAGTCATTAACTTAAGAGGATGATGACTCTTTGGGACACGTGCATCTCTTGCCATCAGGTGCTCCCTCTGCAGCTTGACCCAGCCCTGGATGCCCAGATGCAGCAGGGTTGCCTGAGATGTGGGTATGGAATTGGCAGCCCTGGAGAGGTCAGAGGTCACATTTAGCAGCACAAGGAAGATGGTGGTGCTTGGCGATCGGAACGTTAAATGTGAATAATTTTGAAATGGAAAATTGAGGTTTGGGACTTGGGAATAATTTGGTCTCTGTACAAAATTCAGAAGGTTCCCCCCCCCCGCCGCCGCCCCCGCCGTTGATCCCTCTACCAGTTAATCAGCATTATTTTAGGTTTGTATAATGATGCCACGAAATGACTTCAAGGTTGTGGTTGTGCCCATGCTAGCTTGTGGGATCCCTCTTGGCATGTGCCTGAGTCAGTCTGTCAGGAAATATTAAGTGATTATGAACTTGGAATCTGGGGAGAGGAAAAAAGTTTTGGCATCAATCTGACCAGAAGCATCCTTTCCAAGCAAAGAGGTCTCCTCCACTCCAAAGGGGGGCCTCCTAGGCTGTAACTTCTCTCCTCTGTCAGCACAGGCTCCCCTGAGAGAGCTAGTTTGCCAGTTTTCCTAGGAAAAGAATAAAAGCGGACACAGAATAATGAAGAGGGCTGGTATCTAACTTTGAACTGTGTTGAAGAAACCAAGTAAAACTTAACCAGTCAAACTTTGCCTTTTTCAACCAAGAGACTTCAGGGGGAAAAGTTCTGCTGGCATCTCTCTCTGTCAGAGGGGAATCTGTACCTTAAAAAACCAAATGAGTGGGAGTTCCCAGCATGGCTCAGCAGAAATGAATCTAACTAGCATCCATAATGACGCAGGTTCGATCCCTGGCCTCGATCAGTGGGTCAAGGATGCGGCATTGCTGTGAGCTGTGGTGTAGGTCACAGATGCATCTCAGATCTGGCATTGCTGGGGCTGTGGTATAGGCCATTGGCTATAGCTCTGATTTGACCCCTAGCCTGGGAACTTCCATATGCCAAGTAGCCCTAAGTAAGTAAGTAAGTAAATAAATAAATACTGTGGCGTCTCTGTTGTGGCTCAGCAGGTTAAGAACCTAACATAGTGTCCATGAGGATGCGGGTTTGATTCCTGGCCTCTCTCAGTGGATTAAGGATCTGGCGTTGCCGCAACCTGCAGTATAGGTCGAAGATGTGGCTTGGATCTGGCCTGCTGTGGGTGTGGCATAGGCGAGCAGCTGCAGCTCTGATCTGACCCCTAGCCTGGGAACTTCCCAGGTGCACCATAAAAAAAGGAAAAAAAAAAAAAAAGAAAGAAAGAAAGAAAGAAGCCTTCACCGATGCTCATTTAGCCCCGCCACTGTGCTCACATATTAGCATAACACAGTGAGAAATTTTCTCCTGCTGGCCTATTCCTCAGCACCTGGAGCTATTGGCCTTGTTTCCTGAGCTTATTTCAACTCCCTGTGATGCCAGAGAAAATCTAATTAGTGAAGAATTTGAAGGAAGGAGTCTTAGAGAGAACTCTGCCACCCCAGAACCTCAGCAGAGCGGGGCCATGACTCTTCCTTGTGAAGCCGTCACAGTCAAGCGTGGCTTCCTCGTCTGAAATGCTGAGGGGAAGGTTATACCCTAACTCTGTAGTGGAGCTGGGCCTCCTTCAGAGCACCTGATTCCAGAGCCATTCACCTTGCAAAAGGATTCTCTCTTCAGACAGGCTCTGTCTATCTAGTTCTTGCAGAAAGAGGAAATTCCTCTGTACACCTCAACAGCGAAGTCAAGGAGAGGAAGAAAACAAGAATCTTTGGAACCGGGTTTTATTTAAGAATAGAAGTGGCCCTGGGAGCTAATATTCTGTGCATATACTTGATGGGGTGAGGAGTGAACATTTGCTGCTTTGCTCTGAGTACCTGAGGCCTGTTCATGGCCGTGGCAAAGCAACCTCAACAAACAAAACCCGACAAAAACCCTGACCCTGTGTTGTTACTTTCCTAATTACTTGGTTCTGCTCCTTTTCCCTTAGAGGAGCCAGGGTGCCTTACCTTGAGGGAACCACGCAAGATGCCCCTGAATCACACAGCTCCCAAGGAACCTTCAGTGCAGCCCATCGTCCCTCCCATTTTCTTCCTCCTGATGGTTTCGCCCACAGTCTCTTTGTTGTTGTTTTCGGTTGATCTGTTTGTTTTGGGTCCCCCACCCTACCCCCCAGCTCTGGGAGGCTGTACACACACTGGAGCATTTGGGGCTGACTTGGCAGGATAATGTGACTGCTGGCAGCTTCCAAAACAATGACACCAGTGAAAATATGAACCAAATGTTCCTTGTATGCTGGGGTGTGAAGTCTTCATCATGCCTCTCTCTGAGAGCAGAGAGCATGAAAAGAACTAGACAGTTTTGGGTCTTGGTCCTGGCTCTGTCCCTTAATAGCTGGGTGACATCTCTGAACCCAGCTCTGTGTTATAGAATAGCAGTCTTCTCACCTGTTTTGTCAGGGTGCCATTGGGGTTAAACAGAGTCATTTATTGAGTGCCTGTTATGTGCCAGAGAGTGTGTGCTGCAGTAGCTCCTCTCCTGCAGCATGAGCACCTCAAAGGCAAGGCCATTTCTTACTCCCATTCGGCTGGACATGGAGAGTCTGACAGGCTGGGCTTGGATCTTGACTCTCTTCCTTTCTAGCCTCGTGACCATGGGCAAGCTACTAACCTCTCACCCCGCAAGTGACAAGCACAACAGCACCTACTTCAGAGAGTTCTTCTAAGAATGAAATAGGCTATTACCCAGAGCCCGGGGTTTTAGAAGGCGCTCCGTGAATGTCAGCAGTGGTTATTACTTAGAAGCCCGGTGCCTGGCACATATCTGCCTTTTAAACTATGGTAAACAGTAAATGCTTAACAAATGCTAGTTCCATTTTCCATAATCCTTCTTCAACAAGTCTTCCCCTTCACATCTGACAGGCTACGGTGTTGTGTTTCATTGGGGTTGATCCCAAGAAAGGACGATAATCTTTTAGGATTTTCCAGAGGGAGTTTAACCCTGAAAATGGTCTTCATCCATGCGTTCTTTAGTTGCTGCAAACCTACAAAGGGAGCGATGTGGACCAGCCAGCTCAGTGTCTTAGGGTGTTTGTCCCCTTCATGGAGCCGTTTGCTTCGGTTGAGCCTGACCTCAGGGATCCTCGGCCGTGTTTGCAGTGGAGAGAAACCAGTGCCAGAGAACGTCCACTCAGTGTGTGGCTAGGCCGTGGGCCCCACACAGGCACCTGCTGGGGGTGGGGGGTGGAGGGTTGTATGTATTGGTGGTGGGGGTGGGGTGGGTGGTGCATCCATGGCTGGGAGAGCAAAATAAAGACGCTGATGTCTCTTATTTTCCCTGGCATTTCCAAAAGGTGGCTTCTGATTACAAAACTGTTCCACAATCCCTGGCAACCCTGGGTGCACCTCAGGCCTTCTTTTCTTCCCATTGGCTTCTCCCTTTGACATGGAGCCGGTATTTATTAAGATTGGAATCTACTAAGGAAAGGGACAAGAAGGAGAAGAAACCACTTCAGCGGGTGACCTTATTTTGTGTGTGGGGGGAGGTGTATGTGTGGTTTCATTTTTATCCCTTCCATTTTTTTTTTTTTAGAAAAAAAATTTACCATTGGACACTTCAGAGGCGTTTGGCTCTGACCAGATCCCTGACCCCAAGGCCCTTCTTTCTTCAGATTCCATTTCCCTTCTCAACTCAGGAGCCCTCGGTGTTAGTGATAAGGAGCTGGCAGGTTTGCCATAATCTTCATGGCTCTTCCTGGGGCCTCTGCAGATCCTGGAATGGGCCTCTAACCTCCTAAATTCTGTGGGTGGCTTGACTGATCACCAGCTGTGACTGCCAGAACATGCATGCCCTGAATCTTTTGGTCCCTGAGGGATTGACTGCTTCAGAGGAAGGGGGAACTGGTCAACCACTAGGGTTTATCGCTGCATTTGCTTTCAAATCCTGAAAACATAAACCAAACAAAACCCCAACAAATAACATGTGAAGTGTTACTTTCATAAATACTTGGTTAAAGGCAAATGCAGTTATATGAGCCCTGCAAGCAGGCGGCATTCGAGATGATTCAGTCCAACCTTTTCATTTCACACATGTGGAAACTGAGGCCCAGGGAGGTTAAGTAAATAGCTTGCCTCTGGTCATAGTGCCAGGAGCAGAGCCATGGCTAGGAACGCAGGCCTTGTGATTCCTTCTTCTGGGTTCTTTCTGTTCTCCGCTCACACCCCTATCCTTGGTCGAGGTGGTGATAAAACTCTGCTCTGCCTTCTTAACCAATTCTTCTCCCCTTCCCTCCCCCGCCCCCTTCTTCTTCTCCTTCTTCTTCTAATGGCTGCACCCATGGCACATGCAAGTTCCTGGGCCAGGAACTGAATCCAAGCTGCAGCTGTGACCTATGCGATAGCTGCGGCACTGCTGGATCCTTAACCTACTGCACTGGGCTGGGGATCAAACCCGCACCTCTGCAGCAACCCAAGCCACTGCAGTTGGATTCTTAACTCATTGCACTACAGAGGGAACTCCTTAACCAATTCTTAGCCATTCACCAAACCCTCCTACCTTTTTAAAAATGGCCTTTTTCTGCTCTTCCTCTTGACCAGGTTTCTTGTCCTTCTCCTTCACTCCTGTAGCTCGTCTGATGTGCACATGGAAGCAAAGTAAATCACATGCAAAGGAACTGAAGTTAAAAAACCATCCTTTCCCCTTGGTCACTCATCAAAGGTGATTTTTTTTTCTGGGTGGTTCTGTTTTTTGTTTTTTGTTTTTTTTTTTGCTGCAAGTGATTGTCAGGCTCTAAATCATACACTCTTATGTATGTTTCTTTCTTAACCCTGTGTTGATAGCATCTACTGTTTACAAATGGGGTTTTAGTCCACTTGCCCTGCTTCTTCTCTAGCCCTTGCCTTCGCTCAGTGCTTCTTCGCTGCTTTCATTCCTTCCGTTGTTGCCTGTGCCTTTGCATTGTAACTTGCCCCTTTGCTTTCTATTCTGTCAGTTTTCAGTGAAGTGTCCTAAGATGGAGCTCTGAGTCCTTTGAGGACCCATTCTGTACCCCACACTCTTTCACACTCTACCTTTTCTCAGCTCTGTAGGTATTTTCACCTTGTTCAGGTGGTTTACCTCAACCATTCCGTCTTCAACCACAACCATGTCTTCTGTGCTTTGATTATCTCTAAAAGTTGGAAATCAATGGGTAGCATTTCTATATTGAGACAATGCAATTTTTGTTGGTTGGTTGGCCAAATCATGTATTAGGATTTTCTCTAGGGAACTTAATGTCATAACTTGAGGGCCTGCCAAAGAGGACTAGTCTTAACTTCAAGGTCATGATTGGCTTTTTAATGTTTCATTGGTTGCTTGAAATTGTTTGACCAAGATTGATAACGCTGTCGCTTTCTCCTGAGAAGAGCCCAATTGGGCTTCCCTCTCATTTTTTGTCTCATTCTTTCTCCTAGCCCCCTCTCACCCTTAACAGTAAAAGAGAGGCAAATACCACTGAGTTTTCTTAGGTTGAGAAACTCAGAATTTGAAGATGCACTCTATGAGGTATGCTTAGTCAACAATGAGATTGAATCTTTGGCCTTCTTTTGGACAACTAGAATGAAATCATAGGTGCCCTATAGTAATCAGAGAAGCTGTAATTTTGGAGAATCAATTGGTATTGCTGATGAGTTTAACTTTCTTTGTCTATTTATTTTTGGTCTTTTCTTCCCAAAGGAGGATGTCGGTATAATAGATGCTGTTTGTTTGATGGATCCTGTTGTGATTGATAATAATGATTCTGATGCTTTCTGTTGGACCAAGATAATAAAAAGCCTAAGGGTATTTATAATATGCCTAACTGGGTTTTGAATCAATTAGCGGGTATCTGAAGGCTTTTTATAATACGTCACTAGAAACAGCCACTTAAGGAAGAGCCTGGAAAAATCTCAAAAATTATCCCAGTTCGAAAGTGTGATACCTGCTGTTCTAAACTACCATTCTGATACTTGATTTGTATATTATGTGAAATATTGAAATAGATAATTTACCAAGCATGCAATTTCTCATGCTGAAGAAAATATGCAATTAGGAAACACCCAACATAGATTTAGAAAAGAGTATTTGCAGCAACTCAAATGGTTGATGGTAAACCATAATTTTCCCCAGATAATGGATTACCACAGGAGCTGAATCTGCTTGGCCAGATGCTCCACCTCATCGTGGCTTTGTATACCCCTTCTCTCTCTGTGGGTCTTGAATGCGAGAAGAGAACATGGAATAGCAGGAGACGAAAGCTGACTTTCTAGATTTGTGTCGAGTCTTGACAAAATCTTAAAAATAGGTTAGAACATGTGTTCTCTGCAATTCATAAGTCCTTTTTTCCACACTCTAAATAATGCTTTAAAATTTTAATTTTTATTGACAGAGAGTTGATTTACAGTGTTGGGTTAGTTTTAGGTGTACAGAAAAGTGATCCAGTAACACATACGCATATATCCATTCTTTTTCAAATTCTTTCCCATTATGGATTATTACAAGATATTGAACATAGTTCCCTGTGCTACACAATAGCCTTAAGGGTATGCATCTACCACATCAGAGATGACTCCATACACTGCACCATTTACCCGTTTTATATGTAGTAGTATGTTAATGCCAAGGTCCTAATTTATCCCCCTCTTTCCCCTTTGGTAACCATAGGTTTGTTTTCTATGTCTATGAGTCTGTTTCTGTTTTGTAAATACATTCATTGGTATCATTTTTTTTTAGATTCCACACATGACCGATATTATATGATATTTGTCTTTCTCTGTCTGCCTTACTTCACATAGTATGACAATCTCTAGGTTCATCCATGCTGCTGCAAATGGCATTATTTCATTCTTCTTATGGCCGAGTACTATTCCATTGGGCATATACACCACATCTTCTTTATCCATTCATCTGTTGATGGACATACAGGTTGCTTTCTCATAAGACCTTTTGAAACAGTAATTTTCTTTTTGATAAGGTGCAGTGTTTGGAGTCATTTCTGATGAGGTTGGGTGCATGTCCTTAAGGCGTTATAAACCTGGGAGCAGAGGAGACATTGCTATGTGTGCATATCTGCCATTTGTAGGAATGTAAGGAGTTCCGAATCTACAAGGGAGAACCAAACTCTTTCTTTGTGCCTCCAGTCAAAGTGATTTTGTAGAAAGAAAAAGAGCTTCTGATGTGCTTCCTAAGTACCCTAGCACTAGTTATAATCTGGTGAATGATAGGGGTCTTTGGCGTGTGTGTGTGTGTGTGTGTGTGTGTGTGTGTATGGAGTGGGTGTGGGGTGCACTAAGGCAGCAGAAGGAAGAATACCATTGGGAGGGTCCCTGCTCGAGAAGCCTCTCTGGAGGGAAATATCATGATTAGAAAGTAGCTAGTCTACATTGTGGCTGGCATCTAACATGCCTCAGACTTCAAGTGAACAGCAACTCTGTTAGGCTGTGTAAGCCTTTCTGTGGTTTGGGTATAACAAGTAGGGCCCGGGCTCTTCTGGTCATTCAAGGCTGGTCTGGATTCCACTTTCCTGGGATGCTATTCTGTCCTTCTGCCAAGTGTTTGTGCGTGTATGTGTGTATACCCCCTGGAAAAGTAGTCTTAGGTAAAGCCAGTTGTGGGGCTATAACTTAAAAAGGGTGGAATCTGAATCTACCTAGAGGTGGCATGGTGTGTGTGTGCGTGTGTGTGTGTGTGTGTGTGTGTGCACATGTTGTGGATATACAGCGAGGTGAGACAAGGAAGATCCAGGTTGTTTGTGCACAGAAGTAGAGGACTCCTAAGGAGCATCCCTACTCGGGTACCCCTCTCGAGAGAATGCTGCTAGTAACCTGGACTTTCTAGCTTGGGTCCTGGGAACTTGAATATAAATATGGGTTGGGTTTCTATACAGTAGAGTTGGCTCACTTTTAGAAAAGCGGATGGGTTTATGGGGATCCCTGAGCTCACGTTCTTGACCACCTTCCATAGGGTTTCCCAAACAGGTCATGTGTTTTCAAGTGTGTACATACACAATGGACATACATTTATAGCAATTGCAAGTTGTGTGTAGGTGTCACTGCTACATGTTCTGGCATGAGCTGCCAGCTCCTCCTGGCAAGGAAATAGGTCCCAGCCCCCACCCTCTGTTTTTCCCGCGTCATCTGTCAGCCCATCTCCGACCACTCCAGCCCATCTTGGACTGGTGAGTTCTTTCTATCATGGACCTTAACATCACCACACAACCCTGGTTCTTTGCCTGAAGTCACTCAATGTTATGTTTCCCTATTTCCTGTGTCCTCATTATCTATGGGGCCATCAGATACAATGATTTCTCTATATGACAAACATTTTACAGTAGACTGTTACATAATCTTGCAGTAAGTCTTATAGATAAAACTCTGCCACGTGCTTACCAAAAATGCCCTAAATATATCCTAAAGAAATAAAAAGGTAATTTTAATAAAATAATATGTATTTCTATCAGTCAAGGTCCTGACAGGAAAGAGCCCAGTAACAAAGGGACTTTTTTTTTTTTAAACCAAAAAGACTTGAATAAATGTGAGGTTCAGGGTTAAGGGAACCAATCAAAGATAGAAAGAGACGCAGAGACCAGGGACCAGCTGAAAGCTCTTGTGACCTCTAGGCTTGCTCGAGCCCCACAAGAGCTGGAGCTAGAAGAGGGGAGGCAGCCACCCCCAGGGTTAGGAGGAAGGGAGACTCTACCCAGTGAATACCCCAGCCTCTTCTTCCTGTCACTCATGGCTCTCTTGCTGCTGAAATGCTAGAAGCCAGAGGGTCAGGGAGCTTGAGGGTTGCAGTCCCCGGAACTCAGCCTCCTGAGGCAGAAAGGACAAAGCCAGGCAGAGAATGGATCAAGGTCGGGTGGGGCAGATGGAGAATCCAGCACAGTATCTCAGTCTGCACCTGCCAGGTGCTGCTGCACTAGAAGACTTACCGAAGGGTCCAGTCCTTGCATCTTGGTGTAGGATTTCCCCAGGAAGACAGCAAACGTATAACCTTGCGTTGGTACTTCTGTTCTCGGATGGTGAACAACTTTCTATAAAGTTCCAAATTAAACCAAATACAGTTTTCTCTTTCCAGGTTGCTTTTCTAGCAAAAAATATCAGCGTCTATTAAAATCATGCCAGAATTCATTATGTTTATACATACAAAGCTGCGTTAGTTTCTTGGATAATTTTAAGTGTATTTTTCTTCTAGGTGCATGGCATTTGAGTTTGATGTAGGGGTGCAGAGCAAGGATCCGTTCAGCAGCAGAGTCTTTTCTATTACAGGTCGATTGGCATCCCTGATGCCCACCCACTAAATAAATGCTCAGAGCACCCCTTCCAATCATGGTAAAGAGCAAAATGAGGCACCCAAGAGTTTTCAGAATGCCCTTAGTGTAGGGCCCCTCCTGCTATCAGCCACTGCTCTGGCTATTCCTGGTGCATTTACTGGGTCATCACCCATGAAATTGCTAGAAGTGCATGTTTTCTCCAGTGCAGTTGCGGAGAAACAAAAGGAAATCTCTGTAAATTGAGATACTGGCTTCTTCCCCTTGCTGGGTTGAGAGAGGTTTTGTAAATCTTTTTGCTGGGAGAGGACGCGGTCCAGGCCAGCTATTCTCTGAAAGACACTCTCCTGCAAGTCTCATTCCTGCAAAAGTTTCCTCATCACTTCTCTCCTAACATGTTCCCACTCCACACACCCTCCCCTGCCGGAGCTGTGTATTTAGAGCTGCAGGGGCCCAGTCACTGCTTCCTGGGACATCGGGTCAGCCTGAATGTGGGCTCCTGAGGCACCTGTGGTGACAGGGGTCAGCATCTGAGCCCCTGCGCTCTGCCATCTATCACTTCTTCCGCCAGGACATCTCTCTCCCAGTTCCCTCCTCATCTCATGCTGCCTCCCACTGCCCCCTCACAGCCTCTGTGGAGACCGCATCTCCACCTGAGCCCAGTAAGCCGGGCCATTTTATGTCATGATTGGTCTGATGGGTCTACCTGGGGCTCCACCCTCCCCTTACTACTACGAGACTTGCCTGGCAGTGTCTGTGTCTCAGGGCCCCAAATCCCACTGGAGTAAATATTATTCCTAGACTATGCTAGTAAACACCTAAACTCCCTTTCTAAAGGGCTTTCTAAAGGGCTGCCATGCTGTGTTACAATTGGAAAGAGCTGGCGTTCCATCTCAACAGTATTTTCATCCCTTGCAGGATCTGGCCTATTGTAATAGAATGCGTTTTTATCACAGGGCTGGTCAGCCATGGAGGGTTATGTGTACTGGTTCCCGCTGCCGCATCCCTTTCTGTCCGGGTTGCTGAACGGATGCCTTTATGGTGGCTTTGGCATACCACCTCACTTTTCCTCAAGTGAGGCTCCCTCCTAAGTGTGCAGTGGCATCTGACACCTGCTCCACCCCTGCGCCCCCCAGCATACATTGAGGCAGTACTTCTGGAAGGTGGGACAGCTTGGCTCGCTCCTGTGGCACTGGTTTGATCCCTGGCCTGGAAACTTCCACATTCTGTGGACACAGCCAGAAAAAGGGCAGTACTTCTGTCACCTTCAGTTCTTTTAATCAGGTGATGAACAGAAGCTTTAAACATAGCGTTTGGCAAAAGTGGGTGAGAGGCTGCCCATGAAGCCTGTTCAAGTCGTCAGTCACATGTGTTGAGGCATTAGAATGGTTCACTTATTAATGGGCATATGTCAATCCCCAGACAGTCTTTGCAGTGTAGGCGATGTGGAACGCTCTAGGCTAAACTCCACAGCGCTGCAGAGATGGACATGACTGCGAGCTCTCCCTGACTGGGGAGGAAACAGGCAAGCAGACAGAGCCGTTCAGGATGCTTTGGGAGTAGACAGAGGGGACAAGGGGGAACATCCGTGCTTTTTAATGGGGGCGTTTGAACCACGTCTTGAAGGTAGTGCAGGATTTTAATGAACAAAGAGGGGTGGAGGGGTGCTGTTGACTTAGCATGAGAAACATGCTGTTTGTCAATTAAATGCTAAGCTTGTGTGGTTGGCCTGCGCAGTGGCAAGAGATTCAGGATGGTGGAGCCGTAGGACTGATGGAGCCCTGAGCCTGGTGGGGGCAAACGCTGGGGTGCACAGCAGAGCGCCCTGACCGACCTGCCAAGAAGTGTAGATGGCACTTGGGGGCTTTGATGTTTCAGATGGGAATTCAGAAGGGGGCAGACGCAGTAAAACCAGGATTCTAGGAAGATGGCCCTGGGACAATATGAAGGCGGGATTGGAGAGGTAAGAAAGCAGGAAGGAGATGGTTAATAGGCGATTTAATAGCTCTGGCCAGGATGATATGGACAAAAGGTTTGCGTATGCTCGTCTCAGATATGGATGGAGAGCTGCATGCATTTTACTTCTTGGTCACATTGGAGGAATGACTGATACCTTTATTGCTTTCCTTACTGTGTAAGAAGTGTTACTGACCTGGTCAGCTTTTAACCTCTCCGTCTCACAGAGGCCAGACCACATTTGGGAATGATCGCATATCTTTTTTTTTTTTTTTTCCTATGCTCTCACTGGTGTTGGGAAGAGAATGGGATATGATCTGATAGTGTGAAATCATAAATGGAATTCAGATTATTCTCAGGCAGGCCGCTGACTTAATGTTCCTAAGCAATAGCTAGAGTTTACATCCTCGTCTTGAGGGAAAAAAAATGTTCCCTCTGAAGCATGTACTAAAGAGAGAGGCTGAGAGGATTGATTTTTTTTTTCCCAAAGAATCCATAAATATTTACATAAGTGCAAGTTACAAATCTGTGGCTTGGAGATTATCGAATTTCACTGCTTTTACACTCGCAGCATATAAATTTCCAGCCGGCATTTGCTGGGTTGTGAATGCTCAGTCTTTGGAGAATTGTCTCCTAGTTTGTTTCCTTTGCTCTTGGAAAACAAATCTCTCATGTGCTGTTTTTAATGCTCTCACTTATGGGTATGGATTTGTCACTGGCGGACACGTGACGATGGTCCTTGGCCGAGGGGTTTCATTGTGATGGACTGCCTGCTGATGGAGGCTTTTAAAGACCCTTTTGGTTACACAATCATTCTCTCCAGAAGAGAGCCCTAGTTGATGGTATAGTTGCAGGGTCTTTATACAGTTCTCAGGTAAATGAAAAAACCTCTAAAGATCATGTCCCTTTAGCAGAGAGACAGGTCAGCAGGGCTTCCTTAAATATGAGTGTCCTGGGAGTTCCCGTCGTGGCTTAGTGGTTAATGAATCCGACTGGGAACCATGGGGTTACAGGTTCGATCCCTGGCCTTGCTCAGTGGGTTAAGGATCCAGCATTGCCGTGAGCTGTGGTGTAGGTTGCAGACTTGGCTCAGATCCTGCGTTGCTGTGTCTCTGGTGTAGGCCAGTGGCTACAGCTACGATTCGACCCCTAGCCTGGGAACCTCCACATGGCACAGGAGCGGCCCAAAAAATGGCAAAAAAAGACAAAAAAAAAAAAGAGTGTCCCAGCCGCCATTTTGCACATGGACAGACCTCTGCTGTTTTATTACAGAACTGGGCCTGGGTACATTCTCTTCTTCTTTGGCTGCTCAGAACGATCGTTGCCCAGTAAGGCTTTGCACTAAGATTCTGACTGCTTACAGTTGCTAGATTTTGGACTGGCCTGTTAATCTCAGGGATCTAAGTCTGTATAGGCTGGGTGGCACATTTCTTCCACAAGCAAGGGACAAGGTCCTCCCCTGCATCCTGCCTGCGGCAGGCAGTTCATACACATTTGTGGAAGTGGGGAGTAGTTGACTGGAAAGTAGTTCCCATCTGTCTTCTTTCAACATAATTTTAACATTTGTTTTGAAATTTGAGAAGGTGCTACACAAAAAGTAAACAACACGAATTTAAAGTTCCTGCCAGTGGACCATGCCAGGGGGATGGCTTTTATGTGGATGTGCTTAGGCAGAAAAACTTAAGTGTGTAGAAGATTGGCTTTCTGGCTGAGAAACAAAGGGACCATTTCTGTCTTGTCTTGGGATTCAACTGGGTAAGCTTGGTCACTTCCAAAAGTGAGATTGTTGGTAGGTGGCCTTGGAACCTGGTTTACGTGTGCCTCAGAACAGAACATGGCTGGCCTGGGGAATTCTAGTTGTGGCTCAGCAGTAATGAACCTGACTAGTATCCGTGAGGTTGCAGGTTTGATCTCTGGCCTCACTCAGTGGGTTAAGGATCCAGTGTTGCCGTAATCTATAGTGTAGGTTGCAGACTTGGCTTGGATCCCTCATTGCTGCGGCTGTGGTATAGGCTGGCATCTATAGCACTGATTCAGCCCCTAGCCCGGGAACTTCTGTATGTCACAGGTGCAGCCCTAAAAGGACAAAAAAAAAAAAAAAATTAGGACACATTAGCCATGAGGAAAATAATCCATGTCTTAGATTTAGGTACTAACTCCTTAATGAACCCCTTCATGAGATCAGGCTTAGTTTGGGGTCTTGAGGAAGGGCCTGAGACTGTGTCTTATTAATGTGTATGTTTTGGGGTCTAGCAAGATGCCTGACAGTATCGTCCTCCCTAAGTAATGGGCTGCAATGTAAGCGGCATGGGTGACGCTTTAAGAATGTAAAAAGGCAATGAAAGATTATGTAAAGTTGCATTTAGGTCTACAGCACTGTTTTTTTAAAAGTCTTACTAATACTGAGTTTAGGCAGGTGGTAAGGGGCTGTGTCAAGAGAGGGACCCTGGAGTTCCCGTCGTGGCGCAGTGGTTAACGAATCCCACTAGGAACCATGAGGTTGCGGGTTCGGTCCCTGCCCTTGCTCAGTGGGTTGACGATCCGGCGTTGCCGTGAGCTGTGGTGTAGGTTGCAGACGCGGCTCGGATCCTGCGTTGCTGTGGCTCTGGCGTAGGCCGGTGGCTACAGCTCCGATTCGACCCCTAGCCTGGGAACCTCCATATGCCGCGGGAGCGGCCCAAGAAATAGCAACAACAACAACAACTAAATAAAATAAAAAAAAAAAAAAAGAGAGGGATCCTGAACCTACTCTGGAAGCTGTATCTTCTGGTGAAAAAAGAAAAACAACAATAACATGGGTTGTGGTTTCTGACAGATCTGAGTTTGAATCTCAGCTTTGCTAAACACCAATTGTGTGATCATGGCCCATAATTTCACCTCTCTGAGTCCAACTTAGTCACCAGTAAAATATGGATGCTTTTGCATTCTTGGAAGGAGTGTTGGGGGAATAAAATGTTTTAAGATGAGTTAAGTATGTAGGTGGTGCCTGAGACCCAGGGGGCCATGGGAATGGCAGTTCCCATCGAGAGTCTTAAAAGAACCATGAAGGCGAGAGGCGAGAGGCTTTTAATGCCTTGCTATGGGATTTGATGACCCTGATGGGCCTTGTCCTTCTGCTCCCGAGTGATGTGATTCTTGCTGATGTAATGGGCTGGGTCAATGTCCTGCAGATCTGATGACAGGACACCCACACCCTGTCACCCTTCCTGCCAAGATGGACTGTACTCCTTGGAGTCTCCACTCCCTCACTGACCCCTCCACATGAGTTGGGCTTCACGCACGTCCTCCTGGAAAATTCAGCCTGGGTGCTTTGCAGTGGTCACGTGCTTACAGGAGGACCACCTTTCAACCACTTCTGCAAACCCCACCCCTCTCATCTGTCATCCAGTCATCCAGTTTTGCTGTTTTATCCATCAGGCTTTGCATTTGCATCATAACCATCCTTTCATCTGGTTTGGAGGAGTGGGAGAGCACTGAAAATAAGAATCAGGAAAAACTGTCTTTTTCCTCTATTGTCAGGACTCTCAGAAAACCAAGGTTGGTTGTTGGATCGGAGTCAGGTAGCTTTTTCATTAGGTCGCCCATAGAGGTGGGGCCCATGGAGCGATTTTAGATTCTGGAATCCTGTCATATGGGATGCATTAAATTCCCTCTTCTGTACTCCAGCCCTGCCCCATCCCTCTGTTTTTCTCCCAGGTGAAGCAGAGAGCAGGCAGGATACAACTTTATAGATGACTGACTTGTTCTACTAAAAACATGACCGGGCTCTGTTCGTGAAAAGGTGGGCTGACGTGGTAGAAGGCGTATAGTCCAATGTGGGCTTGTGCTGGCCTTGCCTTTGCCAGTGACCTTGTCCTTGTCAGATGTGGTTGTCACTGTCTAATATTTACTGAGTGTTTAGTATATTCCCCGCATTGAACAGATGCTTCCGGTATGCTGTCTTGTTTGATATTCACTATGATCTTCTGTATGTGTCATTATCCCCATTTTATACATGAATAAATGAATAATATGTGCCATCATCCCCATTTTATACGTGAATAAATGAAGCTCAGAGAAGTAAATGAGTGGCATGGCGAGAACTTTGAAACCAATGATTTTCCTCCAACTACAGTTCCTGCTCCTACTGTTGTATCTTCTACTGCTTTTGCTCTCACTAAACCCATCTTCCCCTTGCAACTTGCCCCCTGCAGTCATGCAACATATGAAGATATTTGATATCTCTATAAAATGATTTGTCCTATCTACTTCACAGAATTGCTTCAAGGAAAAAGAATTTTGAAGAGGACTAAATCTTTTACAAATATAAGGACACACTTTTACAAATATATGAAGTTTATATAAAGAAAATGAAAGTTGGCAGGAGTAGCATAGAGAGAAATAAAAAAGGATGAATGAGAGAAGGTAAAAGGAAATCTTTACATATGAATACATACGTGCTTACCGTATCTAATTGCTTCACATGTGTTATTTAAACTTCATAACAACTCAACAAGGTACATGCTAGTGCGATTATTATTCCTGATTTACAGATGAGGAAACTGAGACACAAAGAGGTTAAGTATGTTGCACAAGATCATTCACCTGGTAAACAGCAGATGGGAATTGGAGCCTAACAGTCTGCCTCGGAAGCCTGCAGTTTTAACGCTGATGAGCTGGTGTTCTGCCGCCCAGTGGCTTTCACAGGAGTAAGGGCATGGGGACTGGGAAACCCATGGGAGGGTCTCCTAACTAATTTTTTAGGTGTGGTATCTATCATGGAGGTGGTGACAACTAAGGTGATTGCTGAAGGACTCTTGGGAATTGGCAGTAAGTAAGACAGGAGGGTTTAAGCAAGAACAACATCAGGCAGAACCTTATTAAGGGTCTGTAATTTACCCTGGAGGGCAGTGAAGGATTGTATGCAGGGAGTACCGTGTTCAGCTGTGCGTTTTAGAAATACCACCCTGGGAGTTCCCGTCATGGCGCAGTGGAAACGAATACGACTAGGAACCATGAAGTTGCAGGTTCGATCCCTGGCCTTGCTCAGTGGGTTAGGCATCCCAGTGTTGCCATGAGCTGTGGTGCAGGTCAAAGATGCAGTTTGGATCCTGCATTGCTGTGTCTGTGGTTTAGGCCCGCAGCTGTAGCTCCGATTCGACCCCTAGCCTGGAACCTCCGTATGCCACAGGCGCAGCCCTAAAAAGCAAACAAAACAAAACAAAACAAAAACACACAAAAAGTCTCACCCTGGCAGCCACACTGGCCATGTGGAGGGGCTGGGAGCAGGATGGTGTGACAGGCGAGAATGAAGGCTTTGGGGTCCAACAGACTCAATTGTCAATACACGAGGGACAGGTGACTTAGCCTGTCTGATCCTGATTTCCTCATTTTAAAAACAAAGAATAATGACAGCGCATGCCTAGGAGGGCTACTGCGAAGATGAGGTGGGAGCTACTTTGCACGGTGAGGGCTTCAGAAAGGGCTGCTGTTCGTATTGTGAGCCGCTCCAAGAGAGCAGTTGAGGATGAAGATGGTTTCTCTGGGACGGGGACAGTGGAAATGGAGGAAGCGGGACATATTTAAGAGAAGCGGAGTTTGACCACATGTGGGGGTAAGAGAGGAGAGAAAGAGGGAGCTGTGAGAGGAGAGGAGTGGCAGGAAAAGGGGAAGAGAGCACAGAAAGGGAAGGAGAGGTGGAAGGGATATCAAAGAGATTTTGAGTCTATGAAAATACCCAGTGTTTGCAAAGGTGTCATCACAGGAGGAGGCAGACAAAGGAAAACACCAGTAAGGAAATACAGCTGTGATTTGATGAGGGGACCATCCATGTATTCATTCAACCATTGTTTATGGAGCACCTCTTATAGTGGACAGCAATCAACAGCACAATATATTCTGGTTACTGCTTTTTTGGGGATGGGTATTTGTGCTCATTAAATGTTCATATTGTGAGTTTAGAGTAGATAATGGGTGATACGTATTTTCCTGCATAAATGCCTTTTGGTAGTCACAATTTTCCATGAACTCATCATGATTAAAGCCTCGAAATTAGTGTGTATTTTCTGGACTAATGGCTGACATGAGGCTGTACTAGGGTTTTCTGTGACAGCTCCATTTCCATGTCATTGTAACACTTTCCCAACAGATGATTTGTAAAATGACTCATTGTGATTCAATGTGTAGATATTTTCATTTAAACAAATTAAAAAGAAGAAACCTCTAGCATCAGAATGTGTCCTGATTTTGTTTCAGAAGATATGGGCCTTATAGCCTTAGAGAAAGCTTAACTTTTAAATCCATTGCCATTTTCAAACTGGGGTTGAAAAATGGAATAAAATGTAGTGAACCCACTTGTAGACTTTTAAGTGGATATAAAACAGGTTTTTTTGAGATATAATTCACATACTATAAAATTCCCTGTTTTAAAGCATACAGTTTAGTGTTTTTTTAAAAATATATTCATAGAGTTGTGTAACCATCACACTCTCTAATTTTAGAACATTACCCCGGAAAGAGACTTAGCAGTCACTGCATATTTTTCCTTTCTCCCCTGGCAACCATGAATCTTTATTCTGTCAATATGGATTTGCCTATTCTGGATATTTCATGTAAACGGAATTGTACAATGTGTGGTCTTTTGTGTCTGTCTTCTTTCACTTAGTATAATGTTTTTAAGGTTCATCCATGCTGTAGCACATATCAGTACTTTCTTCCTTTTTTTGGCCAAATAATGCCTTAACATAAGGGTAGACTACATTTTGTTTATCTAATTGTTAGCTGTGGACACAATGCTGCTCTGAACATTTATGTGTATGTGGACTTAAGTTTTCATTTCTCTCAGGTGTAGATTCAAGAGTGGAATTGCTGGATCATATGGTAACTCTATGTTTAACATTTTGAGAAACAACCAAATTGTTTTCAAAAGTAGCTGCCTCACTTTACAATCCCACTGAGAATGTACGAGGGACTATAATTTCTTCACCTTACCAACACTTGTTATGTGTCTTTTTGATTTTAGCTGTATTAGTGGGTGTGACATATCTCAGTGTGTTTTTGCTTTGCATTTCTCTAGTGACAAATAATGTTGAACACTTTTTTAATGTGCCTTTTGGCCATTTGGATACCTTTAGAGAAATGTGTATTCAAATCATTTGTCTTTTTTCTAATTAGGCTGTCTTTTTATTGTTGAGTTGTAGGTTCTTTATATATATGTGCTGGATCCTAGATCCTTTTGAGAGATATGACTTGCACATGTTTTCTCCCACTGTGTGAGTTGTCTTCACTTTCTTGATGGTGTCCTTTGCAGCACAAAAATTTTAAATTTTAATGAAGTCCGATTTACTTATTTTCTCTTTTGTTGCTTGTGCTTTTGGTGTCATATCTAAAAACCTATTGACCAATTCAAGATCATGAGGATTTACACCAATATTTTCTTCTGAGTTTTATAGTTTTAGTTCTTCTATTTAGTTTTATGATTCATTTTGAGTTAGTTTTTGTATATGATATGAAGTAGGGGTCCAACCTTATTCTTTCACATGTAAATATCCACGTGTCCCAGTACCATTTGTTAAAAGGACATTTTTTTTTTTTCTCCATTGATCAGTTTTGGTATCCTTCTTGAAAATCAATTGACCATAAATGTAAGGGTTTATTTCTAGACTCTTAACTCTATTCCACTGATCTATGTGTCTTGGTTACTACTGCTTTGTAGTAAGTTTTGAAATCAAGACGTGTAAATCCTCCAACTTGGTTCTTCTTTTTTGTGATTGTTTAGGCTATTCTGAGTCTCTTGCATTTCCATATGAATTTTAGGATCAGCCTGTTAATATCTGCAAAAAAGACACTTGGCATCATGATTGGGAATGCATTGAATCTGAAGATCAGTTTGGGTAGTATTGCCATTTCACAAAATTAATCCTCACAATTCTCAAACTTGGATTTCCATATATTTAGGTATTCTTTACTTTCTTTCAATGATATTTTGATGTTTTCAGCACACTAGTCTTGTACCTCTTTTGTTATATTTATTACTAAGTATTTTTTTTATTCTGATGCTATTTGAAGTGAAATTTTTTTCTTCATTTTATTTTCTGATCATTGCTAATACATAGAAATACAAAGGAGTTTTGTATACTAACTTGTATAGTACAAGCCTGTTGAACATGTTTATTAGTTCTAATAGTTTTTTTTAGTTGATGAGTTCTTCAGTATTTCCATATATATGATTATGTCATTTGTAATTAGAGACCATTTTATTTGTTTCTTTCCAATATGGATGATTTTTATTTCATTTTCTTGTCTAAATATCCTGGCTAGACCTCTAGTGAGATAGACGTGGTAAGATCTGATATCCTTCTCTTGTTCCTGTTCCTAGGGGTAAAGCATTCAGTCTTTCACCATCACATATGATATCAACTATGAGCTCTTGTGGGTAAATTTCCTTTATCAGGCAGAGGAAGTTCCCTTCTATTCCTAGATTTTTGAGTGTTTTATCATGGAAGGGTGTTGTATTTTGTCAAATGCTTTTTTTTTTTTTTTCTTTTTAGGGTCACACCTGCAGCATATGGAAGTTCCCAGGCTAGGGACTGAATCAAAGCTACATCTTCCAGCCTATGCCACAGCTACAGCAACACCAGATCCGAGCCTCATCTGCGACCTACACCATAGCTCACAGCAACGCTGGATCCCCAGTGAGGCCAGGGATTGAACCTGCATCCTCATGGATAATAGTCAGATTCATTTACACTGTGTCACAACGGGAACTCCATCAAATGCTTTTTCTGTGTCTATAGAGCTATATATATTTTTTGCTTATTCTGTTACCTTGATGTGTTATTGTGATTGATTTTTCAAATGCCAAGCCAACCTTGCGTTCCTTGGGTAAATTCCAGTTGGTCATGGTGTTTAGTCCTTTTTATATGTTGTTTGATTTGGTTGGCTGGTATTTTGTTGAGGATTTTTGCATCTGTATAAGAAGCATTGGTGCATAGGGGTTTTTTGTTGTTGTTGTTGTTTGTTTGTTTGTTTTTTCCCTTTCTTGTGATCTCCTTGTCTGGTTTTGGTATCAGAGTAATAACAGCTTCATAGAGTAAGCTGGAAAATATCCCCTCTTCTTTATTTTTTGAAAGATTTTTGAGAAGGATTGGTATTAATTCTTTAAACATTTGGTAGAATTCATCACTGAATTCATGCAGGCCTGAACTTTTCTTTCCGGAAAGTTTTTTTTTTTAAATTAATAATTTAATTCTTTTACTTTTTATAGATTTACTCAGGTTTTCTGTTTTCTCTTCAGTCATTTTTGGTAGTTTGTGTCTTAAGAATTCATCCATTTCATGTAGATTATATAACCTGTTCACAGTTCTTCATAACACATGTACTTTGTTTCAAGTTATGAAAAAATGTTATACTTTTTATACTAAGGGCTTCTGCAAGACAGATCTATGTAGCTCCAGAGTGTAGGCCTGTGATAATAACTGTTATGGAGTGCTTACTATGTGCTGGGTGTTTTGCTAACTACTTTGCATATGTAGTTTCATGCGCTTCAACAGTTTGAGGTAGGTACTATGTTATTGGAAGACAGGCTTATAATGGGTATGCAGTTGGTATGTGGTGGGGTTGGTAACCACACCCAGATAACCTGGGCACTTAGAGTAGAATCCATTGAGCAGAGGTACTTAGTCCTGTCTGCACCAAGTCTTATGTTGGGAGAGGAGGAATTCTTAAGCCACCTTTTTGTTTCATTTATTTATTTTTTTCTTTTTAGGGCTGCACCCGTGGCATATGGAAGTTCCCTGGCTAGGGGTTGAATTGGAGCTGCAGTTGCCAGTCTACACCACAGCCACAGCAATGCAGGATCTGAGCTGCATCTGTGACCTATACCACAGCTCACAGCAGCACCAGATCCTTAACCCACTGAGCGAGGCCAGGGATTGAACCCTCGTCCTCATGGATTCTAGTCAGATTCATTATTGCCAAGCCTCAACAGGAGCTCCTTAAGCCACCTTTTTATATAGAATGTCAGGAGGTCCTGAGGATAGGCTGCCAAGTGGAGAGATGTCAGGATTCCTGCAGCTTCAGGGGAGCTCTGGGAACCAAGATTGTAGTAGGTGCTGCCAAGGTAGGGAGCAGGACAGAAGGATCCTTTGAATTGACACAAATCATTTTCCAGAGGCTGCCTTAGGCTATGTCTAGGGGGGTATACGAGGAGCTTGGAATGGGGACACAGCATGGAGAGTCTTGCAGCTTGATCCAGGGCAGAGGATGCTGGAAAGCTTCACGATATAGTTTCTCCAGCTTCCAAGGTAAAGGGACAACTTGCACCCCATCTTTGGGAACACCCCACAGGGCCTAGAGCTTTGTAGAACCATACTTGTGTCTTTGTGTCATAGAAGTATTTTCAGGACTCACTGGCAGTTAGATTAATCCCCCAGGGGCAGAAACATCCCAAAGCCCCGGCACATTGCTTGTTCTGCTCTGTTCTAAGAATATCGTAATATTTCAGGGGCAGAGGGTTTGAATTCGAGTCCTAGCTTTGCTTTTCACTGGTGGTGTGACCTCAGTCCTATTACTTTCCCTCTCTAAATCTCAGATTCATCATCTGCAAAATGAGAAAAAAAAATACATCCATCTCATAAATCAGTCTAAGAACCAAATTAAATTAATGTATGGAAAATGGCTTTGTAAACTGTTAAACCCTGCAAAGGTTAACGAATGGCTCTTTTTTCCCCCCATATGGAAAAAGCCACTGAATGAATAATCTGTTGCATGAGTGTCCATTTATGTCAGCCCGCTGAGGTCATATGGTGTGGCTTTGAAGTGGAGAAAGTGTGACTGTCGGGTTTTAAAAAGGAAGCAGAGAGACTGTATTTCTCTGGCCTCCCTACAAGGTAGCAAGCACAGCTGTAACGGCAATGACTTCACAGAACCTGCAGCACCTTGCTGGGGCAGAAACAGTCAAAATAAGGACAACCGAGAAACCAGACTTGGGCAGGTTGGAGAAATGAAATAAAAACAGACCTGAAGGCCATAATAGCACCTTCATTTATACAAAGCGTTTAAATAAATAGGTTCTTATGTTTTCTTTTGTGGTCTTTCTAGTAAATTCCATCTCGTTATTACCTGATCACTTTTATCCTGATTATATTTTGCAAAACAAAAGCTCTGAAGTTTTTAGCTTGGTCCCTCATGAAAATTGAGAATGATAATGTTTCTCAAGATCATGCTGTATTAGAGTTCCCTAGTGGCCTAGTGGTTAAGGATCTGGCATTGTTACTGCTGTCTCTTGGGTTCAGTCTCTGGCCTTGGGAGCTTCTGCATGCCAAGGGCATGGGAATTTGGACTGATGATTTTGGAAAAGTTTCAATCAGGCTTGAAAGAAAAAAAGCGCTTAGGGTGGAGGAAAGACTTCAGGCGTTTGGGTTGGCAGATATGTATGTGTTTGGTTCCTGGCTCCCCTTTTTCTTGCTGGGTCCTTGGGGAAGTTATTAACCTCAGATTTTCTCATCCGTAAACTAGGGAGAATAAAATACCTTTTCAAACAGGGTGTGATGAAGACTAAATATACAGCAATAAATCTTGGTTGCCTTCCCTGCCTTCATTTTGATTTAGCTTTTCGTATCATAAGACTGACATCACTTAATCAGAAAACATTTCCAAACATTTCCAAACATTCCACCTTGTTCCAAATATGCCCTGAATGGTCTGACTTTTCTTTGTCCAGGATTCTGGGAGCTGCCCTAACAGGGTAGTCAGATGACATTTATCTGGTCCATTGACTCTTCCAGAGAATCCTGAAATCCCCTGGGTCCCCAGGTCGAGACCTTGCAAATCTGGGCTCTGGTCTAAGAGAATGCATGGTCACGGTGGTTGTAGGCATATGAGCATGATTAAATATTCCTCAAACACCAACCGCTCTATCTTTGTCAGGGTCTTTTCAGGAACAGATGGCACTCTTCTAGGAATAATGAAAGAAAATCTAGTAAAGGGACTATCTCAGAGCTGTGGTCGGGCTAACAGGGGGCTAACGGGGGGCCTGAAGGGCCAAAGGGGTCCAGGGAAAGCCCACTGGGAAGGGCTTAGCTGTGGGAAAGGGGCTGCCTGCCATACATGGACACACACAGTCCCTGCCACCCGAACCCCAGCAGAGAGGCAGTGCCAGGAGTGGATGCCTCTCCTCTTCCTCCCTCCAGTCAAGGAGTTTAGGGGGCAATTGGTAGAGGGCAGCCTCCTAAGACACAGGAATGGGGGGCAGAGAATAGATCTATAGGGACAGAGGAAGACCCCCCAGCAGAACTGTCCTCTCATTGAAGGAGGGTCCTTAGGGCTGGCTCTGGCATTCTGCAGACCAACTCCAGTCCTGGAACCACAGGGCACGGGTCACACACACAAAGACAACCTTTTATTCAACGTTTTGTTTGTTTGTTTGTTTGTTTTTCCTATCCTTCTGTACATCTAGAAAGGAAAAGACATAATATTACCCAGGTTTGGTTCTGAGAAGTCCTGTCTACTGTTTGCAACACATTTGTGGCCACAACTCTGGTGACACATAGTTTAGATCTAGCACCTATTTGCAAGACCCTGTTGAGGATTTATGAAAATGGGTTATTGCTCCTGGTGATGCTTGCAAGCCTTCCTTTTCTTTCTGTAGACAGATGACGAATTGCTCTTATGAGGCAATAGAAAGTGTGCAGAAGTCACCCCAGATTGCATCAGCAGCCTAACCATTGGGCAAATTCTGCCCACATTGCTAACTTCTGGGGCTTCTTACTGTGTTGAAACCACCTCAAATGCAAATATTCCCTAGGAGGGATGACAGATAAAAGCCATCATCAGCCTCATGCCTGTATCAAGTTGACCAGGGTGGCATCTTGAGAGAACATCTCAAAGGCAGCATCAGAAGCAACCTGGAGATGTTAGGTCTGTCTAAGAGAAGAGGAGAGCGGCAGGCAGTTTGCCACTGTAAAGGTTTGAAACTCTTCCATGTTAAAGAAAGTTCCTGTCATGGTACAGCGGAAACAAATCCAACTAGGAACCATAAAATTGCCTGATCAATCCCTGGCCTCACTCAGTGGGTTAAGGATCTGGTGTTGCTGTGAGCTGTGTGTAGGTTGCAGACACGGCTCAGATCTGGCGTTGCTGTGGCTGTGGTGTAGGCCAGCAACTGTGGCTCCGATTGGACCCCTAGCCTGGGAACTGCCATATGCCATGGGTGTGTCCCTAAAAAGCAAAAAAAAAGAAGAAGAAAGAAGAAAGATTATATTTCTTCAGGATGACCCCTAGGCTGAGAAAAGCCCAGTGGTGGCAGGTTATAGGGAGATGGGGTTGGAAGTTCTTAAGCAATGAGAGCACGTAAAGATGGGTAGGTGGCCTTAGAAGGTCACTACATGCTTCTGCCAGGAGCGGTGTAATTCAGAGGTCAGAACTCAGGAAACTGTGGCAGAGAGTAGACTGGGGCACAGAGCCTAGGAACAGAGCATGAGGCAGTGTCCAATGCCCTGAACAGAAGAGCTTACTGAGCAGGAGAGCTTAGCTGCAGAATAGACATGGGGTCCTTGCTGTGGCAGACAAGGCTTGGGCATGGGGTGCTGAGCTCATTTCTGGGATGGAGTTTATCTGTCTCAGGCTGCTTCAGAGACCTGGGTCAAGACCTGTGTGCTGATGCTGCCCAGCCTCTTAACGACGGTGTCTAGTCCCTCATGGAGACAAGGTCATTATCACTTGCAGGTCCTCCGGCTGCATCTGGTTGATGAGTTCTTTGGGATGTTATTGAATAGGACTTCAGCATCAAATGCATGGTTGAACAAGATAACCTTGACCTTCCCGTTCATTGAGGATGAGAGTAAGCTTTGATTGGGTCTGGGATGAGAGTGTGGAGAATGGGGCCGTGTTTGTCTGAGACAGGGCAGATCTGCCCAACTAAGGATCGTGGTCATCGGGTTGGGACGGCACCAGAGTAGGGAATAGGAGATGCTAAGAAGAGTCATTTAATTCCCTTGTCCTAAGTCCTGACATCTACTGGTAAATTGAGTCACTCCCTCTTCTGTGCTCTCATAGTCTTCTTTGAAACACTTTTCACCTAAGCATGCAGTTATCAGCTTGTGCCTGTCGCCCTTGAAGACCACATGACAATAGTCAATATTTACTGAAAGTTACCATGTGCTGAATGGATCACAGGCAGCTTTTCATTCAGTCTTTACAACAAACCAGTGAGGTGGTAGTAGTAGCAGTAGTTGTTGTTGTTACTGTTACCCCTGTTTTGTGTATGAGGATAGATCAGAGCGATGGGGAGAGGATGAAACTTGGTTCTATTATTCCGAACTTTGACCACTATGTTATCTCTTGGGGACTAAGTCATTTTTCATCTAGGTCTCCCCAGTGCCTAGGGTTCTGGAGAAGTTAGGCTTTCAATAAAAAACGTTTTTGATAAGTAAGTGGACCACATAAGTCGTCTTTGTGCTTTGCCGCACTATGGGATTACAAACCCCAACAAATATACATGCAGACGTACTGAATCCTGTTCTGTGCTGGTGGAACAATGTAAAGACAGAGTGATGGTAAAGAAAACGCTCATTGGAGAAATTAGCTCAGGGAATTAAGTTTGCTAGGTAGTCCTGAAATTATAGGTTGTGTTTAATACATGGAAACAAATAAAAAATTAGGACTTCGTTTTTTTTTTTCCTTGTCATATAAACGTAACAAGTTTATACATGAATAAAAATTAGTGTCTCTGCCAGTGAATGATACTAAAATGCCATGCTATTCTTGCTTGTTATTTTTGTCACCATAAAATAAACCATATTTACATGATTATGTAACCGTATGCTTTTCAGAAGTTTTAGATTTAGATTTCATAATAGTAATAAGAACTGGCAGTTACATAGCACTTACCATGTGCCAGGCACTGTTCCAAATTGTTTACATATGTTGACTCCTTTAATCCTCATATACTTTTGTATCCCCCGATGAGGTAAGTGCCATTGTTAGACGACAGGAGGAAACTGAGGCCCAGAGAGGCTGAGTGACTTGTATAAGGTCACACAGGTAATTAATGAAAGAAAAAAGGTTTGAAATCAGATACTCTTAAAGACTATACTGTACTATGGAGCTGTGGTTTATTGAGTAATCACTATGTACTGAGAGTAACTCTTTTGTCCATTTAACAAATAAACTAAAATTTAGGGAGGTTTAGAAATTTGTTGAGGATGAAACAGACAGCCGCCAAGGGCTAATAAGGCAGTTTCACGGACTCTTATAGCGTCCTTGCCATTATCACATGCTTTTGGATATGTTTCTTTTTATCTTACATTGAGTTTTTGATTTATTTTGCACATGATCAGTGTTCATGATAGAAAGAAAAAGAAAATAGAGATACACAAAAAATGCGTACCTAGCTGCAGCCACTGTAAACCTGTTAATGTTTTGGTGTATATCCTTCAAAATTTCCTCTGTACATAAAATCGCAACTTGAGATAAAAACATGATTTGTCAATTACCAAAGTTTTCTCTACCAACTTTCAGTGGATAAACTGTCTTTACATTTGAAATCATTATTTAATCCCATAAAAACCAAACCAAACAAATACAGCCTATTGAGAAATAAATATTATATGCTTAGTGCCCTTTCTCCTTTTATTGAGGAAACATTGCTTTGTAACATTACATACGTTTCATGTGTACAGCATTCTATTTCTGCTTCTGTACATACTACATACAGCGTGCTCACCATCAAATTTTCAGTGCCCAGCTATCACCACACGGTTTATCCATGGTGATAGATGGGCCCGCCCCACTTCCCCTCTGGTAACCACTGCTCTGATCTCGTTATCTACTTGTTTGTTTTGTTCATTAATTTTGTTTTTTTTTAATATTTACATATAAATGAAATCATATGGTATTTGTCATTCTGCATATGACATTTCACTTAATGTAATACCCTCAAGGTCCATCCATGTTGCAAATGGCAAGATTTCATTTTTTAATGGCTGAGTAGTATTCCACTGTGTATGTGTGTGTGTTTGTACGTATGTATGTATGTATCTCTCTCTCTCTCTATATATATATATATATCCATTCATTCACCCATTGACACTTAGATTGTTTCCACATCTTAGCTATTGTAAATAATGTTGCAATGGACATAGGAGTGCACATATCTTTTCAAATTAGTGTTTCAGTATTCTTTGGGTAAGTACCCAGAAATGGAGTTTTTGAATCACCTGGTAGTTAATTTTTTGAGGACTCTTGCATACTGTTTTCCATAGTGGCTGCACCGCTTTACGTTCCCACCCACAGGATGTAAGGGTTCCCTTTTCGCTACATCTTCACCAACACCTGTTATCTCTTCCCTTTTTGATAATAGCCATACTAACAGGCTACAATACATGAAATTTTGTTGTGGTTTTGATTTGCATTTTCCTAATAATTAGTGATGTTAAGCATCTTTTCATTGTACCTGTATGTCTTCTTTGGAAAAACATCTGTTCAATTCTGCCAGTTTTTAACTTGGGATTTTTTTGTTGTTGAGTTGTATGAGTACTTTATATGTTTTAGATAGTAACCGCTTATTGGATATATGATTTTTCAAATATATTATCCTGTTCAGTAGGTTGTCTTTTTATGTTGTTGGTAGTTTCATTTGCTGTGCAGGTGCTTTTTACTTTGATGTCAAAAATGTCCTTTTAACCAAAATATGGTATTTAACAGTCAAAGCAAAAGAAAAAATAATTAGTAGTTGAAATTGTCCTAAATTTGGTTATATGAGATTGAAAAGACTTTGGTGTATTGTTTGAAAGGCAAATCAGTGTCTCTTCTGATAGAAAAAAAAGCAATTATTACTATGATTATACCTAATATGTATTGTATATTCACTGTGTTCCAGAGACTGGCCTCTCTCTCTATTCTGTGTATTGATTTTCTCCATATTCTCTATATAATAAGATTAATATACATTTATATATCTATATATAAGTCCTCAAAATAAGCCTAGGAAATACCATTCTCTCTATTTATAGAAGAAACATGCACAGAGACCTTGTTACCTCCCCAAGGTCACATCCATGGTTTGAAACCAGGCAGTGTGACCTTAAGCTACAACTAGAGTGGTGACTGAGAGAATTAATCCCAGGGCCAGTGTTTAGACTTTCATATTGTCGGCTTGTGTTAGTCATGTCACAGGGACTGTTCATTCTTTCTTGTTTTCTCTCTACCTCTCACTCCTTAGCAGCATTCTTACTTTTGGGGGGTGGGGGAGTCTAAATATTTGTTTATGCGTGAGACAGGCTATGTTGTTGAATTCATGAGAGGGTGAGGGTCTGCCTTCTGTTCCAGCCTCTGTCCTAATTTTGGGATGCCTTTAACCCTCACAACAGCCCCAAAGTAAGTTATTATGAGCCTCGTGTTTCCTATGAAGACTGAGAACAGAAAAGTTAGCTGCTCCAAGGTCCTTTCTCTCCAGCCTGGAATTCTGTAGCGCTTTTCCTTACTTAGAGTAAATCCTCCTCTTGGATGATTTGAAGTCAGCTTGCTTCTCAGAGACCGTGGGACTCTCTGTCCCTCACCTGCCACACTCCAGGCCCACTGACTCCCCCTTCAGTCCCACAGACACCCCAGCCCCTTGCTTCTGCGGTCCCCGCCCCTGGACCACCGGCGTTTGTTCATCAGCATCGTTGCGCTCGTTGGCATCCTTCAGGCTGACCTCTCCCTTGAAAAAGTTCCCTTGGCCACCTTTTTCTCGAGCACTTCACCCTCTTTATCTCTTGCAGTGAGTGGACTTTCCAAAACGTGCGGTTGTTTTTCTTGGTCACTCCCTTGCCGTGGGTGCCGCTGGCTTTCCCTTACTCTGCGTGGCGTCGGCGTGCTTGCCTCGCTGTTTTCCGTGAGCCCAGGGACCTCCTCCGTCTCCTTCCCCCACGCGCACGCGCACCCCACGAGGGCCTCCAGAGACAGGTCTTCTGGAGGCAGACGGGGACAGGAGGGCAGAGAATGACGCTTCAGTCACCCGAAAACCTGCATCCTGCGTGGGGCTCGGGTGCGCCAGGGCGGTGCGGGGGCGGCCAGCGCAGGGCTGCGGCGATGCGGGCGGCCGAGGCTGCTGCCCACCATCTGGAAGGGCCCGGCCCCCCGCTTATCGGGCCGGCTGTTCTTGGGAGTGCCTCATTGTCCCCTTTGGGTCCGGGACCCTGGCCAGAGCAGGGGCGCCTCCCTTGTACCTTGAGGCTTTGCGATGAACGCTTTGGGGTGCGTCTTAACGCGGCTGGGGTGCGCTCTGTGGAACTGGGCTCCCCAGAGCCGCATTTTTTAAGGGACTCCCTGAAGCCCGGTTTTGTTGCTTGTTTTCCTTTCTTTTTCTTCCCTTAGTTCATCGAATCGCCTGTTTTTGGGGGGACATTCAGATACCAACTTGACTCAGCGTCCAGCGCTGACAGCGAGCAATTTCTCTCCTTCTGAGAAGTCCGCTGGGTGCTGGGCCGCTGGACGATGAGGTTGGAGAGAAGTTGTTTCTCCGCCTCCTCCTCTCTGAGTTTTATTAGCCCCAAACTCTCTGTGAGTTTTACTAGCGGGAGACGCCTTACAGGGATGGCTTGGATGTGAGTCCTGGTCTGGGTGGGAGATCTCGAGACTCAGGGTGCAGGCTGGCGAATCCTGACCTCAGTTTCCACAGGCGTTGCCGGGTAACTATTGGTTTCCAGTGAGAGAGGGGAGCCTTAATCTCACCATGTGTGGGATGTGCCCCGTGGGGCTGTGTTTTGTAGGCAGTGAAGTTAAGGCTTGCCCAGAAAAATAACATGTTTTTCTCGCCCGGTGCTTGAGCTGTTTGCCCGGTGACTGGCTGATTGGCGGTTTGGGAAGAAAGGAGACATTGGTTAACTTGGGTGTCCGGAGGATTTGTGTGTGTGTGTGTGTGTGTGTGTGTGTGTGTGTGTGCGCGCGCGCGCGCGCGCAAGTGGTTGTTTCTGTTTCTTTGGAAACAGTAGAGGGCAGATGAAGAAATAACGATGGCCTCACTGCTTTCAACTTGTGTTCAAGGGCCTTGAAGCATCTTACAAACGTTAGCTGGATGTCACTCTTTAAATAATCCCGTCACTTCAAGAGTTCCAGAACTCCTTTGATGTGGGTAGCGCAAAAGGTGGATAGGAAAACTGAAGGTTTAGGAAATTACTGAGAATTCTGCCTTCCTACCTCATATTCGAACTGCTTTATCCGGCTGTGTTTCCTGCAGAGGCACTTAGTGGAGAAGATAAATCAGGGCTGTATCTAATCAAGGCTTGCTTTCAGCCTTGACGGAAAATGCTTCTCAGAGATTAAAAATGGCTGACACATAAGATGTGGTGGTACATGGAAGAGATATGTTCACCAAATAAAATTTTCACTGCTTCTAAGCATTAGAGACACTCAAAATGGGTCAAGCTTTCTGTATATACAGGCCTTTCCGTCTTGGGAGAGTGATCTGCTTTCAGGGACAGAGGGCTCAGGCTGATCATCACGAACAACCCAGTTTCTTGGATTAGGAAATGCTGCTTTTATTGAAATATCACCTCCCCTTTTTTCCAAGGGCTTGAATTGACCAGATCTTTGTGCTATGACTTCCTTTTTTTTTTTTTTTCCACAGCCAACTAACTCTTACTGCCTTATTCAAAGTATTTTTTATTAAATATCACATGAGATATTCTGGTAATGAAAAGGAGAAGGAAGAAAAGGAAAAATAAGGAAAAGCATGAACAGGAATAAGCATTAAGATGGCAAAGGAAAATGTAAGGTGCTAAAGAAAGTTGAACAGTGAAAGGAAGATTTGATTTCTTTTCCGATAGTCCAGGTGGAGAGTGGAGATAAACAAATGTCATAATCTCTATTAGTCTTTTTTCTTTTTTTTCAGAGTTTATTCATTTTCGCATAATATAAACACATATCTGTAAAATCTATATTTTGAATATGATCAAAATTTCTATGTCTGTTTTATATCAACTGCATTTTTTTTTTGTCTCTGCCATTTCTAGGGCTGCTCCCGCAGCATATGGAGGTTCCCAGGCTAGGGGTCTAATTGGAGCTGTAGCCGCCAGCCTATACCACAGCCACAGCAATGCCAGATCCGAGCCGTGTCTGCAACCTACACCACAGCTCATGGCAACACTGGATCCATAACCCACTGAGCAAGGCCAGGGATCGAACCCACAACCTCATGGTTCCTAGTCAGATTCGTCAACCACTGAGCCACGACTGGAACTCCCTCAACTGCATTTTTTTTTAACCTTCTTCTCCCCTTTACCCACTAGTCATATACGAACCTTATTAGTCTGCATTAGTCCCGTTTCTAATGACTCCAGGTGAGCCTAAAAGCACCCACTGATGAGAAGGCCCCGAGTTTCTCAGTTTATCCCAGGTGCCTCCCAAACTCTACTCTTCTTCTGCCACAACGTGACTGGGGTCTGGAGGGTAAGGACAGCGTAGCCAGGCACGGATGTTGGGGTGGACTTTCCTAGCAAAGAGCTTTCTTTGAATTTCTGTGGTCGAGAGCGATGCTCCAGGAAGGCAAACAGATTCATGTGCCTTTCCAGCTCTGGCTCCTCCGAGTCCAGGGCGAGGTGTCTGGTGCTCCCTGGCTTGCTCAACCAGCAACAGCCAAATTTATCCCTGGGTCACGTGACCCATTACCCAAGCTTATAGTTCAGCTGGTATATCACAGAGCGAGCGTTTGAACACAGACTGGACTCCAGAGCATTTCTTGACATCACATCTCAACTGGAGGACAAAGGAAATAATTCTACTTGGGAGCTTACAAGTAAAAAGCTGGTAGAGAAGGTTTGGCTTGGTAACTGCACGATTATCAGAAAAGTGTAGCAGGTCAGGATCTTTTTAAATATCACCCCTTCCAACGTCTTTCAGAATCTTTAATCTCTCTGCCTATGCTGTCAAGTATAGACATAACTCTTTGTACCATGCAGTACTTTAGCAATTCCGTGTGCTTATTGCAAGGTGACTATATGATAAAAACAGCAACCAATATTTCATAGCACTTCGCAGTTTATGTAGTAGGGTTTTAATATCATACATTTGATCATCCCAATTTTCCCAGAGGCAGATAATGCCCATATTGTCTACAGTCTCTTTTTGTAGTGAGGAAAATAATGTTCAGAGAAGTTAAGTAACTTGCCCAAGATCACACAGCCAGTAAGCAAGATTGCTGAGGGTTTTTTTTTTTTAACCTTTCCTTTTCTTTTCTTCCTTTTTCTTTTCCCCCCATGGCCACACCCACAGCATTTGGAAGTTCCCAGGCTAGGGATTGAATCCAAGCTGCAACTGTGACCTATGCTGCAGCTGCAGCAACACCAGATTCTTTAACCCACTGTGCTGGGCCAGGGAACAAACCTGCACCTCTGCAGTGACCTGAGTCACTGCTGTTGAATTCTTTTTTTTTTTTTTTGTCTTTTTGCCATTTCTTGGGCCGCTCCCGCGGCATATGGAGGTTCCCAGGCTAGGGGTTGAATCGGAGCTGTAGCCACCGGCCTACGCCAGAGCCACAGCAACGCGGGATCTGAGCCGCGTCTGCAACCTACACCACAGCTCACGGCAACGCCGGATCGTTAACCCACTGAGCAAGGGCAGGGATCGAACCCAGAACCTCATGGTTCCTAGTCGGATTCGTTAACCACTGCGCCACGACGGGAACTCCTGCTGTTGAATTCTTAACCCACGATACCACAGCAGGAACTTCAGGAACTGAGATTTAATGATTGATTTTCTAATATAAAATCTGCTCCCCTGGCTACAGTGTTAGGTTTATTGCAAATAATGTAGTCTTAGGATTAAAAGCCAAATTAAAACAAACAAAAAAACCCTTACTTCTAGTACCACGGAAAGAGAGCCTGGAGGTGTGTGGGGGGTGTGTGTGTGAGAGAAATGTTTAGCTGTGAAAGGAGATTATATGGTATTTGATGTCGTTAATGAAACAGCCTTGCTTTCTCCTGGCCTCCGACCTCTCCTAGCACTTTGCTGAAACGACTTTATGGCCTTTGAAGTTCTATTCCGCCGTGGACATCTGTCCATGCCTCGCCTCCCTACTGGATGGTCAGTGCTTAGAGGACAGGGCATATTTCTGTGGCACCTTCAGGCCTCTGGCATGGGACTTAATGCTTGGGAGGTGCCCAGTGACTCTGTGAGGAAAGAATGCATGAAAGAGACCAGGCCTCTGAGTCTGATCCCACCCCAGTGCACGCCGAGGTTGAATTGCTTTGGAACAAGTTCTGGGTGACAGGTAATCAATCACTGTCCACAGGCCACTTTCCCCGAAGCGGCCAGCGAACAATGCCCTATGAAGATCCTAGAAGTCGCTTGTCGGACAGCTGCAATGCGCCCGTGTGGACCTGGGGGCTCGTCCCTTTGCTTGTACCCAGCCTTACAGTGGGAACATCGGAAGGCCTCCCCCAAGTCCCCTCTGGGTGTCACGGGCACCCTGTCTCTGCTCACTTTCCCTCTCGGAAGAGTCCGGGTTCAGGGTGTTTCCCAGGACCTGACCTGCAGCCCCCGAGCAGAGAGCCCAGTCAAGCTCAGGGAAAGGTCCTAAGTTTCGGAGAGCAGGGGCGTTAAAAACAAAGTCCCTTTCCCTTTCCGTGCTGATTTGTCGTGTTGACTGAAAAATGGAGCTGTTGTCTGGGGGCCGAGCCCTGGGGATGGAAGGAGCTGGCCCCTCGTCTGTTTGTTAATGGCTTGGACCTTTTGATGAATTGGAGTCTGGTACAGTATAACCTCTCGTGGGTGGTGGTTCAAGGAAAAGGCCTTTTCTTTCCATGTCCTTTTTTTCCAGGGTGTTTCAGTGGGTTTATAGGCTTTAGTGAGTGACTCTTTTGTTTAATAGGAAGTTGAGAAAGACACGAAGGACTTTCTAGTCTGTGGAAACAACCTAGTGGCTCTCGAAAATACATCTGACTTCTGCACTTTTGAAATGCAAGGTTAATGGTCTTCAACTGTATGAACTTGTGCTGGGAGGCAGACCTGGATTTTCTTATTCTGCCTCCTTGGGAGCTCAGTAGCCTCCTCTGGGTTACATTTAGGACTAGGCTTTGGTTCTGAGGCTTGGGCTGGTTTGTGGAGATGAGATAATCTCGGTAATATGGGTGTGACTAGATACATACACACACACACACAGCCCAGCTTCTCAATAAGAAAACTGAAGCCAAAAGAGAAAAGAAATTAAATGCATATATGTGTGTCTGTGCCTATGTATTTATGTATGTATATATATGTGTGTGTGTGTGTGCATTTGTGTGTGTACATATATGTATGTATGTATGTCTGTATATATACACGTGTGTGTGTGTGTGTGTGTGTGTGTGTATGCCTACATAAGTTTTTGGGCTATTAATAAGTTTCGATCCTGGTTAGGAGGCCAGTGTTCCCCTAATAAGAATTCTCTGAGCTGATGGCTGATGGTACCAATCATATTAAAACAGTTTAGAAGCTTGCGACATTCTCTACTTAAATTTTAAAACCAAAACAAAACATGTCTTTTTTGATGGAGCTATCCTCAGCAATAATATAAAATAAACAAGACAATTATCAGGAGTGAAAGGGCATCTGAACAAGAGCCATTCCCACCTTGGGCCAAGGCTTTCTGTTGCTACTGTTGAGTCAACACAGCTAGGACCATGTGGTAAGTGAACTGGAGCGTGGGGCTTTTGGTATCCAAATGGGGTAATGCACTTAAAAAACCTGCTCTAGTTTACTCATCTGTCTCCTCTATGGATTGAACCTGAAAGGGGATGCTTATGCTTAGTTAAATTTTGGCAACCGTCCCCAGCCCGCCTTCACACTGAGAGGGAATGATAATTTCACATACTTTTTTGAATATTCATAAAGTTTTTATTGGCATCGAATCTAGCCTCGTCCGAAGCTTAACTTTGCCTGCGTTTTCCAGCGCTGTTTGAAAATTATAAAGAGGTGGGTATGTGTTTAGTCTCTTATTTTCATTTCCTCTGCTGTATGCTGACTTTGTTTTTATTGTCTCACGCTTACTATTTTCTTACTCTTATCTGCTTTCTACCTCTAAACCGGGGGGCAGTGGGACTCATGTTATTATTGCTCTTGTAAAATCTGCAATCTTGGCTTTTGGGTCAGGAAGCTTTAGCGTTGCCCGGGGCAGCCCATCCTGCATATCACAGAGGATTTCATCTCCCTGACCCCACCTATTAAATGACAGTGGTGACCCCCAGTAACAGTGGCAATGAAAAACCGGCTTCACTTATTTGCAAGTCCCTTGACTGGGCTGTGCAAGGAACTTGTGCCTTCCCTAGGAAGGTGGATGAGAATGTGCTTTTTGCTGGTATTTGGAATGGGAACTTTATTAGAATGATGACAGAATCTTCAGATGACTTCAGATTTTTGCCTTAACATGGCCTTTAAATGACCTGCTGGTGCTGTCAGATGCTTGACATTTGAAGCATAGTGTAGTAGGAATCTGAATCAACGCTTCAAGTGTATTTTTACCTTGCCTTCAACTGACATGGTGAGAAGGGGCAGGCTCTGAACAGGACTGCTGGCTGCTTTAGATAGAACTTGGGAATGCCTAGCTTTCTTCTGGGGTCCAGGGGGGAAAAGCACCCCATTTGATACCGTCTTTCTCAACTGTCTTTTACTAGTGAGTCAGTGATGGTAACTGTAAGATTTAATGCTGAGATGAGCTAGTCTCTTCCCAAGTCTTACAGAAAGCAGAGAGGTCTGGCATGATCACCACTGTGTTTCATACACAGGGTCACGTTTTGTAGCTCTGATTCACGCCCAAGAAGGAAACTTCTCAGATAGTTTGTTCAAGATGATTTCAGTCCATACATTGGATGGACCAAACATATAGTGTTGCTGGTGATGCAAGGATCCTTATATAGAAGAAAGATATGAAGCCATCAGTTCTAGCCAATACAAATCATTTGAATGTGTGACAAGCAAGCTAAGACGAGAGAGTTGTGATTTTGCAGAATATTTTAAAATGTTCATTTTACCTGAAAACAGTTTAAAAACCAAATGTGCTCAAAATGTCTTTAAAATTATCCAGAGGCACGATAGTCCCATTTGGGAACATGTTACAACTTTAAAGTCACATTGTACATTGTAGAGCAAGAATGGAAAAGAAAGAACTTTTTCTTTCTACTGCTACCTTTTTCCTGAGTTTCTAAAGGCAAGCAGCGCTTGACCAGAATGAAGAATATACCCAGTTTTGCACAGAATTTCTTTGCTAACATAGTTTTTCCTCTCAGGGTTTCATGGAGCAATTATGTTAAATTGCAATGGGAGACTTTCTGGAAAGGTACAGATGACAAGGTCTGCTGAACCCCTGGTCACCTCATGTTCCAATTTTTTTCTTTTCTTTTCTCTTTGTTTTGTTTAGTGGGAGTAGGTGAAAAGGAAGAGTTTGCCTCTCAGCCTGTCATCTGAGAGTGGGTTCAGCCTCATTAGAAACAAGCCGCGTGATTTCATTACGATCAGTATTTCCTTCAAAACCTGAGAATCTCGATGCGAGTGTTTTGTTAACCACATGCACATCCAATAAACGTTTCATAGAAACGGGGTGTGTCCTGCAAAAAATATATTGTGCTAGGTGCGAGCAGGAAGAGCAACACCACAGACTTCAGTATACAGCCTCAGGCCCAGACACACACTCTGCAGAGACTGACACGCTGCACCTTGCATGCCCCGCACTGTTGTTTAACAAATATGTTCCTGAACTACTGAAGCCAGCGATAGGAAGGCTGCGAGACAGGGCTGCATGAAACAGAAGTAGAAATTAGAAGTTGCAAAGAGGCCTCATGTCCAAAGAAACATATGGAAAACTTAAAAAAAAAAAAAGAGAAAAAAGAGAAAGGAATCTAACATATGAAAATTCAATCCCACTGGAATGTTTTTTCATACACAGTATAAATGCCACATAAATAAAACCACAAACCTCTGCTAAAGTACACGAGAGGATGGGAGCCCTCAGCACTCTCTTCTGGGAGGGCCCGGAAGCAAGGGGCCTGGTGAGTTTCCAGAGACAAAAGCTCTTTGGCGGTCCTTCCTCCTGGAAACCTTGGGTCTGGTTCAGCGGGAACCCCGGACAGTCCCTTAAGCGGGATGCAGCGTGTGAAACGACCCTGAAGAGGTCTCTGGGTCAGGCTGTGAGACCCTGAACTTTAGGGATACCAGTGGAGGGCGAACATCTTTTATGGACAGTAATGTTCTGGTTTGACTAGGACGGCCCATTTAACCACACACGGTGTGGGTAACATTGAGGACTTTCAAGGGAAGAGTTGTGGCTGAAAGATGCCCTGCGACATACCCGACATACCCCATTCTCGCCAAGTTCAGCTGAAATTTTCACTTAGAACGTATAGTCCCCCACTTGGTCTTGGACCCTGTGTAAATCTCCGGTTTGAAAACTTTGCAGCATTCAAGGCGTTTCAAGCTTCAGGGCTGAAATGTCACTTTAAAAGCAGGGTTAAAAAGGTCACACAGCTGCAAATAATAATAGCCCAATGAAATTCAGATTCTACTGCAGCCCACTTCAAGAATAACACTGAAACAGGAAACAAGCCTACTAGATCTTTTTACCAGTAAGGCTACTAAGAACACATCTGATAAAATGAGTGTATGTGTGTGTGTCTGTGTGTGTGTGTGCAAGAGAGACAGACAGACAGAGACAAAGATATACCTAACAAGACAAAGACAGAGAAACAGACAGAGAGATGTAGGTTTTTGGTTTTTCTTTTCTTTTTTTTTGAGCTTTTTATGGCCTCACACATAGCATATGGAGGTTCCCAGGCTAGGGGTTGAATCGGAGCTAGAGCTGGCCCACACCACAGCCACAGCAACTCCAGATCCTTAACCCACTGAGCAAGGCCAGGGATCGAACCCACATCCTCATGATTCCTAGTTGGGTTCATTAACCCACTGCACCACAACAGGAACTCTGAGATGCTGGATTTTTGAGAGAGAAGAAAAGGATACTGTATCAGAAAGGCATACTGAGACATACCCACAACATAATTGGTTTTCTTGGCCTGAGATTCAAGGGAGTTTATTTTTCTATTGGAAGTTATGATATTAAAATAATTACTGTTCAATAATTTAAAATTAATTTAAAAAGTAAGTATTTTTTCAAAACATACCTCTGTAAATGGTCTTACGTTACAATGTGTTACTGAAATGGTCCTGCTTCACAGATGAGCCAATAAAATAGTGAAAGGTACCATATCTTTTGAAACAAAGAAAGCCGTAATCTCACATTAGTTATATGATTCCTGTCCAACAGCTAGCCACGTGTTGGGGGAGCCATCCTGCATCCTAGCTTTCATAGTAGAATCAGGTCTCTTAGAATAATGTACTTGAGTGAGTGTTTTTGATGCATGTGTATTGTGACTCTTTGCCATTCTGACCAACTCATTGAGAGAAATATTTGCTTCCCACCCCCCACACATTGAGAGAAGTATTTGCTTCCCACCACAAAGTACAAATTGGCTATGCCCTTAACTAGTTGACTTAATAAACAACCTTTGTTCCCAGAAACAAAGACGGACTGATCTAGACTCGCAGGCAGTGTGGTGAGCTCAAGATGTTGATCCGCTAACCTTGGCGCTTGGGAAGGACCCGTTTCCTCCTCTAGAACCCTTTCTGCAGTCTCGTGAGCTCTGCAGGTTGGCAAGATCTGCTTCACACAAGTCCTGCGAGGAAGACCCAAGTCTACGCTCATGTAGGGCCACAAAGGCTGAGGTTGTTAATATCACTATTAAGATGCAAGCCCCCCTTTCCGATCTGTAATGCACTCGCCTCCAGACTAACAAGCCAAGCTGATGAGGACGATCAATATTATTATTAGTGCTCCTTTATATTTACAGTTTGTAGCTTTGAAGTTCCCAGAACTTTGGGAGTTGATAAAAGTACATGCCAGATTTTCAGATTGAAACAACATCTGTAGTGTCTTACTACTCCAATTCCCATATCACTTTCTGCTGTTATTGGGGGAAATTGGGTCCATTCCACTGAGACTGGGGTTTGCCGTTAACTAAGAATCAGCAGTGGTTTATTATGATGTAGACAGGGAAGTCTCGCTCTTGGCTGAGTCCAGCAAAGAAGATGATGTAGGGTTTTTTCCCCCCCCCTTTGGGCTCATTTGCTACTCTTCAGTTTAAAATACATATTTACAGTATTTTGTGTAGACTCTCCAAGTTTTCTGTAACTTTTTTTTTTTTTTGCATCATGTGTGCCCTTCATGAAGGGATAATTCCAAGTATATCCCTAAATGCCTGGCAAAGCATTTGAATGGATTGCATCAGCCATTGTGGAAGATTTCCCGTTTTAGACCAGGAGGAATTTGTGGGGTCAAACGCTGAACAATGAAAGAGATTCTTGCTCATTGGGAGGCCAGAGGAGCCCAGTGGCAGTTTAGGGTTTGAATTGTAAATCAAGGCTGTCATCTCCTTGTCAACCTCGGGGGTGGGGAGGACCTCTCCTCGCTGCGTACACCATTAGGGTTTGTTATTAGGGTTTTGTATTGTTTTCCAAAAATTTGAAGGGAAATTAGACTCTTGAGGCATTTGTTCTAAGTGAACACTGAGTCTGAACTTAGGAAAAAAGGAACAGAAAATAGTACTATTTTTTAAAGACATTCTTAAATGATTAGACAACTCCTGCCACAATTATAACTGTATTTAACTTAAGATATGGAGTCATTCAGTGTTACTCAAAGGGCCCTTTCTGGAGTGGGGGGATATACATAGTCCTCCAGGGGTTAATAGACTGGACTCCAGTGGTTTCAATGTCTATAATACTATTAGCAGACTGAATTCATAGCTAATACATTTGCATGTGAAATTTAACGAAAACTAGCCTATTGTTTTTCGCCAAAGCAACTTTAACTTTTTCCCATTAAATCTGGAAAGATTTCTTCTCTGGTCCTAACTGGGAACAGGTGGAATGATTGGTCTGCACAACCTCTTGCCTTGTTGAAAACTTGGCTGTGGGCCAAAAAGTTTGAGAACCACTGCCTCAGGAGTAGGAAAAAAAAGCAAGCTGTTTGAGACGGTTTATTGTGATGATTCAGGATTCATTATCCATTCCACAAATATTTATTGAACGCCTACTAAGGCAGCTCTGTGTGGTGGAGTCTGGGGTAGGGCGGTTGCCAAGCAAAATCTGGTTCATTAAAACATCCCAGCTAGTAAAACAACTGAATGGGAAATGAGAAGATGAGGCCTGACTTCTGAGGACCAAATGCAGCACAACCTGGGTAAAATCATGTCTGAGTAATTTGCCTCCTGCTTGATGGATGATAAAAGAATATACACAGGGCTTTAGTCGAAGTCTGTTTGAGGGAATAATTATTACAATATGTGCTAGAAAAGAACCTTAATAATAGGCCATAAAAATAGACCCCGGCTCTTGACTAATACATCAGACCAGATCATGCCGGCTGATAAAAGCAATGAAGCCTGTGTGGTAGAGTAGTGGTACTATTCAGTAAAACTACCACCAACACCCACACGGAAAGGGATGAGCAAGGGTGTGCTGTTTACAGAGGGCTGCATGCAGGACTGCAGAGCATCAAAATAAAGCAGTTGTGGTTCACACACGTCTATATCTACACCCACTCAGACCTTATTAATCACTTTAAACTTACTTTATTTTAGCAACTGCTGTTTTACCTTAGGTCTCTTATTCCAGTAGTATGCTGCCAAAACATTTGGTCCATGGGATCCATGGCATGTAATGAATTGATACAGATTCATTTATGTTTTAGTAATAAAATAATACAATGACTAGTAACTCAGTTGAACGTAATGGGCTGAACTCAAAACTATTTGAGGGCAGACTCAGTAGTTTTCTGATTGATCCTATTCCTCTAAATGTGGCATCCAGACTCTGAAGACTCAATAACACAGTGTAAATCTATACGAGCCATTTTTTGTTTGTTTTGGGTTTTTTTTTTTTGACTGAACCTTGTCCTGTATCCTATCGCTAGCACAGAAGTAAAATTCCATGGTGTTTGCTGCAGCTCATATACAATTATAACCAACAATTAAGATAAGGTAGCTCATGTTGATATTAAGAAGAATTACTAACCTGTTACCATTATAAGCCTGAATGTAAAGGGAAAGGCAGTACTTTGTTAGACTTAGTTTTGGGATAGTCATGAATGAATATGATAGAAAAATACTTCCTGCTCATACTTACGTGGCAAGGCTTGGTCAGTCTCTTTCTTCACTCTGGCTTGTTAATGAATCCCCCTTACCTTAAGCATTAGCAGTCCAATCTTGATCATTTCTATTGGTTAGACATTTATTTAATTATTATCACTAATTGCTACTTACATTCTTTTTTTTTTTTTTCCTTTTTATGGCTGCACCTGAAGCATATGGAAGTTCCCAGGCTAGGGGTCGAATCAGAGTTGCAGTTGCTGGCCTATGCCACAGCCACAGCAAACGCCAGGTCCAAGCTGAGTCTGTGAGCTACACCACAACTCACATCAATGCTGGATCCTTAACCCACTGAGCAAGGCCAGGGATCAAACCTGCATCCTCATGGATACTAGTCGGGTTCATTACTGCTGAGCTGAGCGGCAATGGGAACTCTTCTAATTACTACTTTCAGATGTAGGCTATGCAGGTATTTATGTGGAACTTTTGCATTTTACCATCATGTCATCTTAATGTTGGTTAGTAACATGACTAATGTTGGCATTCCTTGGTTACTTAGCAACTGAAACTCTTAGGTGATGTCCAAAAAGACTTACCTTATAGCAAATTCCCTTTTATACGTAAGGGGTTATTAAGATTAGCGTGAGGCTCCAGTAACGCTTGTCCATAAATCCTCCTCCCAGCTCCAAACACACGTGCTTAAATACACAGACCCAATTTTGTAATTTGGAAATAGTACAGGCCCCCAAAATGACCGGTGCAGTTACAGGAATGAAGGAGCTGGAGAGTGATATTCATACCCCGCCATTGTAAAGGAGAAGGAATTGAGGCGTGAAGCAATCTAGGGACCTGGTAATGGTCAGGCAGATCAGGGACACAGAGACAGGAAAGTTCCAGGAAAGGATTTTTAAAAAATCTACTAGGAAAAACAAGGCATATTTAATAGTAACGAATATTAACGGGTAACCCAGTTACTCTGCTGTTTGTTCTATCTTGGACCAAAATCATTTTCTCAGCTTTAAAGTGACCCTTTATGCGGAGGCTTAGAAATAAGTTGTCAGCACTCACAGGGGAGAGGAAGGATGCTCTGTGACAAGCGATGGCAAACACCAGTGAATAAGGAGATACGAGAGGTCATTTTGGTTGCTCATGACTTTCCGCAGACAGGGGCAAGTGGAAAGCTTCTAATGATATCTGCATGTTTCTCCTTCTTCTAAGTATAATAGAGTAAAAAAGTTTAAACCACGTGCCTGATACAGGAAAGCTGTAAAAGGATGCTCCATTACAGCCTCGCTAGGCTGCCGGTCATTCCGAATGGAGCATGAAAAGGGCATTACTCGGTGAAAATTACATGAGGAGGAGGAAGAGTGGTGCGAAGAGAGTTTACATTTTTATATTTGTTTTGTTTTTAAGGTCTGAATGGGGAGTGTTACCTCAGACAAATCTTTTCACTCTGTGTTTCAGAAAAGCGAAAATATGCCTCTCTTTCTCCAAGACTATACATGGATGTATTAGTGTTTGGGGGAGGGGTGTAATGACATACACATTGCAATTGTATTTTCTTTTTTTTGTCCAAGATGATAGAAGTTTTCTTGGATGAAGGGTAGCTATTCTAGGAATGAAGCAGAGTTCCCTCCTTCGAGGGCGAAGGCGATTGGACTCCTTTGGGATAACTTACAAGTAGCATTTTAAGGAAGCAAATCATTTCTTTCATTCAGAGACAAAGCAGTAGGTTTTAGTTCTGTAATGAACCCATGTCCCACCAGCAGCACATGGAGCTTATTTAAACTCAATTCCAAAATCAATGAAAAGAAAAGTATGATTTAGAAAACTAAATTGTTCAACTTCAGTTGTCTCATACTTCTTGTGATATTTCAGGCAAAGTTTGTTTCTGTATAGATTAGAAACCACACAATCATGTATACTGTACTTTTATCAGCTTTGGGGGGGATTTGCAAAGGTAATTTTGATTACACTCAATTTTTGCTTATTGAACTTATGTTAGAACCTAACTCCGACAGAAAGCAAAAGAAACTCCCACAGAAAGAAAAGACCACGCTATAATTTAACATATGTCTGCGATCATAACATAAGGTTTTTCCCTATGCAACTACCTTATTCCAGATAACTTATCTAGATCAGAGGGGCAGTTGCCTTAATGTAATTTTAATTTCAAATCCTCGTAGTAAACCAAATTAAGGAAATACTTAAGGTAATGCTTTTTTTTTTCGCGTTTTCTGATTCCTCGTTACTGTTCCCTAACTTGGATAATTTTTGTTGAAGCATCATTAAATACCTGAGATGAAAGGGAATTTAAGACCGTGGCTTGTCACCAGGGTCATTTGCTGAGCTGGCTGTAGGGCTACCTTGTGTCCCTTGTTCAGACTGAAGCAGCATGGGCGAAGCATTTGACCTGATGCTCAGGGTTGGTCCTCACACTGAAAATTGTCCAGTAACTGCCCCTTCTCTTACTCTCGTACATAGCCAACCCCAAAGGACGGGCGCCAACTTCACCTTGGAATCTTCCTGCACAGGTGGGGGTCTTACCTGGTAGCAACACCCACCAAGTGTTATTTCCACAGGCAGAATTTCTGCTGCAACAGAAATTTTTCATGGCATTTAGTAGGCATTTTTCTTCAGAGTACGGAAGATATCGCTCAAGAACACATCATAGGAACTTGGACTGCAGGGGGCCTAATGAACTTCAGCAAAGCAAGACCTGTTTTTCATGTTAATGTTTTTCTTCTTTAATTTGGGAATTGGCATAGGAGGGGGCTCTGAGCCATTGCCTTTCTTGTGTTTCTCAGATAGAGGCAGGAGATATTCATGGATGTCTGTTTTCCTTCCTCCCTCTTCCCCTGACCCTTCAGATTTATGAGGAATCCAAGATGAATTTGGAGCAGGAGAGGCCGTTTGTTTGCAGTGCGCCCGGCTGCTCCCAGGTGAGTGTGTGTGTGTGTTGGGGGGGCGGGGGGGGGGGCTCTGCTCTGGCCTGCAGGGGGCGCACCTGCCTTCCTACAGGGAGGCAACTCTCCCTTGGCGGTCATGCCTGCCGCTGGCTGTTCTTCTTCACCAAGACATCCTCAAAGTCCCGCTCACTGTCATCAGCATCATCACCATCTTCCACTTGGAATGGGACACCTTCCCTCACAGCCTCTGAAATTCGGCGCTGGCCGTTTCCACCTATAACTTTCCCCTGGAAGTCAGCCAGCCGCATCCTGCCCGCCAGATGTTCAGGACTGTTATTTCAGACAGAGGGGCAGAGGGTGCCTGCTTTGACAAGAGCCACTTGAATCCTAGGCCATTGGATTGCTGGTAAAATAGTTCACCATCAGAGACAGAATTCGATTTTGTTTTGTTTTCCCATTTGTGTAAAATAACCCTCCTATAACTCTTCTGGAGCCTACAGTTTTTCATTTATCTAAACTTGAGAGGAAATTGGCCTGCTGTGCTGGATTAACCCTCTCTTAGCCTCCGATGGCTTCCATCAAGTGGATTAGATGAGGTGCTGTGTATGTAGTGTTTAGACTAGGACCTGCGCATTGTGCTCAACTGAGGTCCACTGTTGCTGTGACGACGGCTGCCACAACTGTTGTACTAGAACCCATCTCTTTGAAAGAAATTGGAAATATCCACCACCTAAAGTCAGAATTTGGCATTTTCCCTTTGGAACTTGCTGGTGACTTTTTTCTGTACTTGACCCTTTAGGTATCTCCAAGTTGTAGCCATGGGAAAAGGTCCTCAACATGGTTGTTGCTCTCCTGCCAGGATCTTTGTTTTATGGGATGTAGGACAAGCTTAGAACTCAGAGTGCAGCCATGTGGGTAGTGATGCTCTCTTCCCCTAAAGTGTCTCGTAGTTTTAAGTGGAACGAAGCCCCACTCTTTGACCTGTTTACTCGGTAGGGTTGGAGGCACAGCATGGAGCAAAATCTGGGAGTCAGTGAGAGGTGATGTCCACTGAGGATCCTTTTTATTCTGTCTCTCCTCAGAGTTTGAGGAGGGTTCTGGAAGCCTCCTGGAAGGAAAATGCCATGGAAACATGAAATATTATTGCTAGTGCCACTGGTGACATTAGCCACCTGCTGAGAAACCAGTCCTTTGCTTGGGTTTTGGCCGATTCTGCTGGGGGTTTTCATGTGAATGTTGGTTTTCAACCTATAAATAAGAAAAGCAGTAGAGAAAATGCTTTTGAATTTCAACTGTTTTTTGGCAACCTGGTTTTGGAGGTCATTTTGAAATAGAAAACACTGGGAAAATACAGGTTGAAGTCCTGGCAAAACTTCTGCTAGACCAAGACCCTTCATTGTGAATGCAGAAAATTGCCTTATCTAAGTTAAAACTGATTTCCACTTCGTTTCCTTAAGGAGGAGTCTAAATAGCCAGAAAGAATCTGACCATTTGTGCAGTTGGCTTTGCTTTGGCTGTGTGAATGTGACATTAAGTTTTGTTCAGTTTGAGTCACTCAGCACATTTTTGGCGGGGGGCGGGGTTCTGCTCTGTGCATAAAACACCTGTATCCCTGCTTTCACAGAGCTTCTAGCCCAGGCATCACATGTGTAACCATGTGATCCATTCATCAATTAATGAATTGCAGTTTTCCATGATGGAAGAGCACAGGCCGTCTTGAAGAATATCATAGGAGGATTTACTTTGCTTGGGGAGGATAATGGGGGTCCCTCTGTGGAAGGGACGTTTAAGGGAATGGGACCCTCAAGAGACTTACCAAAGGCCAAAGAGAGTTCATGGTGAGCTCCGATTCCAGGTCCAGGGTCATGAATGATGGTAGAGGAGAGCCTTTTGAGGAGCAGGGTCTTCAGCCGCATCCAACCTTTAGATAAGTCAGAGCAGCATCCCTGGCCTCTTCCTATTAGTTCCCCATAGCACTCCCCTTGGGGAAAATCGTGTACGTATCCAGGCAATGTCCCCTTGGGAAGCAGCTTGTCTCCGGTTGAGAATGACTGCCCAGTGGCCTGCATTTTGGCTTTTGTCTTGTTGCTTTTGGGATCCCTTCCCTTGTGGGCATTACTTCTAAATGATGCTCTCCCACTCTGGTTCAGGCATTGCTTTAAGCCGTCTTGTCTCCTTGTTGGAATCAGGCAGGGTATAAATAAATAAATGCTACAGACGCACAGTCACTGGTGTCGGATGCTGCTCGAGCTGGGACAGCAAGAGGCCTGAGCTGGGGCAGCTGGGTTTGGCAGTTGGGCACTTGCCGGCGACCTATGAGAGGAGTCCAGACGGGGGCCAGATTGGAAGGGATTACGGAGGGAGTGGGTGGTGAGGAAGTGGAGGTGGCCAGCATAGAGGTCTCTTTCAAGAGTGCTAGGGAGTGACGGGAAGCAGAGTCATATAATGGTGGCCTGAGAAGGAAGCAGCTTGAAAGAGCTTCTTTTTAGAATAAAGGCTTGCCAGGGTGGATTTCGTTAAGGGCAGGGAGGAGGGAGCATGCTGGCTTAAAGGACCACAGTTGGAGCCAAACCCTCGAAGATCTGGGCTGTAGAGGATTCTGCTGAGGCGGTGGGGGAGCTTATTCCTCTGAGACAGGAGGCGACGGGCATGGAACCTATGAAGTTAACGCCAGTTCTGTGATGGAGGAGATAACCAAGGTTGAAGGGGTGCATTTCGAATGACCTTGAATTTTAGTGAGGGAGCAGGACATTTCCTTGAGGAGGCTGCCTGGCCTGAAGAAAGATTTGGACAAACATGAGATTTAAGAATTTACATAGTTTCTTGGTTTCAAAGTGAATTCTAAGCCTCTTCCCTCAACCCCCACTAAATTCAAATGTAAAGATGTTTCTAAAATTTTATGTCGTTATTTAATGCAGACCTGTTTCTTTTCTTTTTGCTTTTTTCTTGTTTTGTTTGTTTGTTTGTTTGCTTTTTAGGGCCAGACCTGTGGCATATGGAAGTTCCCAGGCTAGGGATCGAATCAGAGCTATAGCTGCCAGCCTATACCACAGCCACAGCATGGCAGTTTCTTTTCCTTGACAAGCTATTATAAAAATATGAGCATCTTTCGCTTGAAGAGGTATTAAAATTGAGAGGATTGTAGTAGTTGGCCAGTGATTTCCCTGGTCTCCTGGTAGGGTGTTAGGGAATCAGAGTGAATCCTGGCGTTTACCGTAGTGACGTTCCATAGCCTGGAAATCAGCATGGAGAAGGAAGGATGGCTGGGAATTGGATGGGGAGTAAATATGGATTATGAGTGTTTGTGCTGTGTTGAAGGTGATGGATGGATTTCCCACCCCCACCCCCGCCTTTTCCCCTCATTATAAAGAACCTTTGATCTATCCAGAATCACCTATAGGGAGTCCCCGTCATGGCTCAGTGGAAATGAATCTGACGAGTATCCATGAGGACACAGGTTTGATCCCTGGCCTTGCTCTGTGGGTTAAGGCTCTTGCGTTGCTGTGAGTTGTGATGTAGGTCTCAGATGCGGTTCTTACCCTGTGGCTATAGCTCCCATTTGACCCCTGGCCTGGGAACCTCCACGTTCTGTCAGAGTGGCCCTAAAAAGACTAAAAAATAAAATAAAATAAATTTTAAAAAGAGTGAAATGAGCCAGAAAGACAAATACCATATGATATCACTTATAACTGGAATCTAATATCCAGCCCAAATGAACATCTCCTCAGAAAAGAAAATCACGGACTTGGAGAAGAGACTTGTGGCTGCCTGATGGGAGGGGGAGGGAGTGGGAGGGATCAGGAGCTTGGGCTTATCAGACCCAACTTAGAATAGATTTACAAGGAGATCCTGCTGAATAGCATTGAGAACTTTGTCTAGATACTCATGTTGCAACAGGACAAAGGGTGGGGGAAAAATGTAATTGTAATGTATACATGTAAGGATAACTTGATCCCCTTGCTGTACAGTGGGAAAAAAAAAAAAAAAAGAGTCGCCTATAATACCTGGGAGGTTTTTTGTTTGTATGTTACAGCTCCTTATATATTAGCTTTGTCCCAGAAATAAAGACAAACTTCTCTTGCTCTTTCTGATCTCACAAAGTCCACTGTTAATTTCACCGTTCCTTTGCGCTCTGTATTAACCACGTGTTAAGTTCCAAGTGGCCTCTCTCAGCTCTACTGTACATTTGGCTTATTTACAATTTGTTGCTGTTTTCCTACCAAATTAAAAAAAAATCGCAGATACATTATGTCTTTTGGAAGGTAATTGTAGTTAACATGAGATATTATGGAAATTATTGTTAGTATAAAAAAGTATTCTTGTTTATATTCTATTTTAGGCTATTATTTTATGGAGCCCACAATGGCAGCAAATGAAGGCTATTACCGTGTTCTTTTTTGATTATGTATTACGCAAAAAATTATAAGGCTTTTGACAGAAAGACTAAGAAATTTAACCTATGTGTCTAAGCCACACATGGTATCACCTATTTGATGTAGTCATTCTACTACAGTATTACAGAGGACCAAGAGAATAGGTGATACTTCAGTAAAAACCTACATGTATGAAGACTTCAGAAATAAGGCATAATCACCAAGCTTTACAACTTCTGTACTCTCCACCTTGTAGTATACAAATGATAAAGAGATAAGTGATATTTATTTGAATAACTGCATTTAGAATATTCCAGAGGATTTCGTCCAGTGAATTCCCTCGTTTGCATGCAAATCATTTGCAGAAAAGATTTCTGCCTTAATATACAATGGTAATTGAAATTTATAATAGCTATCCTGAGGTCCTAGGACACTGATTTTCTAGATTGGAAACAAAAAGTGACAAAAACAAAAAGCGACAAAATTTTTTGTCAAAGATTCAGAAATATTCAGCAGATTTTGTGTCTTTTGTTATATTTTCATTTGAGTTTGATAAAGCAGATACTCTGTGACATTTAATTATTAAAATGTGCTAGTCTGAGTCAGGATAGGCTGGGATCTGCAACAGTAACACATTACTCTGAAGCTTCAGTGATTTTAAACAACAAAGGCTCATTTCAGTTATCCAAGCATACATTTTAGATTGGCAGGGAGGACTTCATAATCCTTCAGAATTCAGAGATGCTCTTCATAATCCTTCAGAGATTCATGCCAAAGCGGAGAGGGTCTTGCACCTGGAAACAGATGTTCACATTTGTGTAACATGTCACTTCCATTCATGACTCAATGGGCAGAACTACTCACATGGCCCCACCCAACCACAAGAGGGCTAGGAAATCCAATCTCACTGTATGACCGCAAGCCAGACAGCTGAAAATATTGGGGTGCAGCATTTTTGACAACAGTAATATCATTCTCTGAAAATCAAAAATAAAATGTTGGTTTAATACACTGTACACAGTAAGAACACTAAAAATAATTTGTCACATTACTATAAATCATACGTATAATTATAATTAAGCAGATGATCAGTGTGCTAGGTCTTCATAAACGGAAACATACTATGTAAATGCCACGGTGTACATTTGTAGATATATATGTCAAATAAGCATGACATGTAATTCTTTCCAGGAGTCTGACATGAACATATATGTGCTTGCATTAAATAATTTGTCATTTTATTTACCATACTTTCACACTTTTTTAGAGCTAGTTTTTTGTTTTGCCTGTTATGGTTTTTTTTGCAATGCTGATTGAATCTTTTTCTCTATAATGGCAAATATATATTACAAAACTGAATGGATCCTCTCCTCTCTCCCTTTTTTTTTTTTTCTGTTTGATTGACAGCGCTTCCCAACAGAGGACCATCTGATGATTCATAGGCACAAGCATGAAATGACTTTGAAGTTTCCCTCAATAAAAACAGACAATATGTTATCAGGTAAGGAGCCATCAGGCAAAGAGGCTTTGGGTGGTCACATTAGCCACCTGTGAGATACTTATTCTACATGATGGGGTGATCTCCACTGGCAAATTCAGCACTTTGAAAATATACATTTCCAAGGTATAGCGGAGGCTTAAAATAATGGTAAGCAGAAAAGTAATCAGCTAATGGAGTGTTCGCTCAAATAATTAGAGAGCTAAGACTTCTTATTTTCTGGAATGTGAAATATTTATTACTATGAAACTTAGCTCCATATAAATAGTCTTTAAAATCACACACCTGTAACCACTTAAGCAACAAATATTGATTGAGCACCTAGCAGGCACACTGCATTCTTCTGAGTGCCATGGAGGCGCAAAGACTGTTGTGATTCCTGGTGTTTTTGAGGACATTGCCGTGTAATGTGTGTGTGCAGACCTAGCTAGAATAGAGGGCTGCCTGTCATGTATATCAAATGAACATTGTAAGGAAAAAGGCTGTGTGACTTCAGTGGGAGGAATTTTCTTTCTGGACTCAGGTGCAGGTTTCTTTAAGAATCAGTACCTGCTTCATCTTGGGAGGTTAAATGAGATAATACATGGAAGTATTGCAAGTGCTCAGCAAATGTGCGTAGGAATAAATATAATGATAATCCTTCAATTAATTGCCATTTCTTCCCATTTTAGGAGGTAGTGTGGTAAATTAGAAAGAGTGCAAGGAGGAGTTCCCACTGTGGAGTAGTGGGTCAAGGGTCTAGCTTTGCCGCAGCTGTGGTGTAGGTTGCAGATGCAACTTGGAGTCCATCCCTGGCCCTGGGAACTTGCGTATGCCACAGTGTGGCTAAAAAAGCAGAAAAAAAATTTTTTTAAAGAAAGAAATTTACCTTAAAAAAGAAAGAAAGAGTGCAAAGAGTGAGGAAACGTGAACTCTAGCCTGGTCGGATGACCTTGAGCAAAATGGTGCATGCTTTTGGGCTTCAGTTTCTTTTTCCATAAAGTGAGGATGATTTTATTTGTCCGGTCTCTTTCACAGCCTTCTTGTGACCCAATGAAAGAATTTTAGAAAGAGTGTTTCATACACCCTAGCAGGGTAATTGAAGCATTTTCTGTTGCCCTTCTTGAGCTGGAGATACTTTACCCAAGCCACTCTCTCCCTGCCATTATCAAAGAGATAATATGCCCCTAAACATGTTTTAAATGATATCAGGAGAGAACCTGACTGCCAGGCAAAACTGGCTCATATACTTGAGCATTTCTATGGCAGTTAAATTTTGAAAGTATTTTATTATCGCTGTTATTAGCAAAGCCTCTAAGAGTTTTGTGGACAGGGTATTATGAAAGCCCACATTTTACCGATAGAGGTGGAGAGGCATCGGTGAGGGAGCAGCTTTCCCAAGCTCACCAAGAGGCCAGATATAGGGCCTTTGATCCTACAGTCCTAACCCTCTGACGTGCACCAGCTACTGCATTGTCAGGCCTCATCAGTTTGTGTATAGGATCAAATACTCTCAGTGATGGGACCGTCCATCCCTCTTCACAATCCAGCCCGTGACTTGTTCATAGTGCAGATAGATCCCCTGTGGTTTCGAAGACTCTCAAGTTCAAAGGCGGCCTCTTTCCTCCCCTCTCCCCCGGCCCACCACCACAGATCTCTTGCTCTGTTTTTATTGAACTAGCTGGCTCTTCAGAAACAGTTTTTGTCTTTCCTTAAGTGTAGAAACAGAGATAGAGGAAGTCAAATTTCTAAGAATTACAAAAGCCCAGAAGGGTTAGGAAGGGCGGTCTGTTCTTTGGTTTTTGTCATCATGTTCTATAGAATCCGCATATAAGGTAACCTTACAGTTCCGTCACGAACATGCATATGCAAGTAGCAAGGCTGTAGACGTTGGAATTCCCAATATTAAAACAGTAAGTTCACCCTTCTTTTCCTCCAAACAGGATCCCTAAAATAGGCTGCCTGGTGGTGGAGCGGGAGGTGAGGGTGAGGAGAAGTAGACTGTGCCGTCTACTGAGGCGGGCTGCCGGGATGGCCCTACAAGGAGCCCCATCTAAAGGTCTGAACAAAAGTAGCTGAGGATATGCGGACGTTTCTATAGATTTCCTGTGAACAGGCTTTTCATGAAGCTCTTGCAGCTTTTCAGTTGTTCCTACCAGACTCTTGTTAGTTTGCGGCTGTTGGAGCCAATAACTGGCAGTGCCAGGTGGAGAATTATTGAGAGAAAAGTCACTCCAGTTTTTATTATGTCAAACTTGGAATAAGAAAATGGAGGGAGAAATAAATGAGGAAAAACAGCATGAATAATACAAGAGCATATTTTCTTTTGCTTTCTCAGGTTTTCTGTTGAAGCTGGTATGAGGCCATTTCATACTCCCAGTGAAATTAAGTGCTAAATTTTTTAACTTGCTACCCTCTCTACATGTCTGTAGTCTTGCAGAATTTTCTTGCTGGGACAGAATACTGAGCTATCCAGTCCAGCTCCAGGGGCTGAGGTCAACTGCATGTCCTATGCCAAGACTGTCCACACCAAATTGTAATAGGCTACTTGCTGGGTATTTTTGCTTTGCTATTTTTGTTTGTTTGTTTGTTTACAGTCAAGTCTTTAATATGTATTTATGTTTGGACATAAATCCAACCTGTTTTTTCCTTGTATTATTGGATTACCCCTTCAATGTCATGAAATGGAAAAAAAACAGTCAAATGTTTTTAGAAGGAGATTATAACACACTAGCATTTAGAGGAATGAAGAGTTGTGTTTTTAAATCAGGCTTTTTTCATTCATCATGACAAGTGGCTATTGACATTGAGGACATGTCAGCTTCTCATTCCTGTTTTTAGTTGGTCAAGCAAAACAGAATTTTGAAAATTTGCCTGAGTACATCAGAGGTCCTCTTCTATATGAAAAACTGGCTTCCAGGTTATTTAATCTGGGAGCCAGTCCCTTCTGACCAAGAGCATAGGAGACCTCAGGCAATTAGTGATGAATTGGAAATGTTAAGCTTTAGGCTTCCACTATTTAGGCCAGGTTTTGAGCCTTTCGTTCACATGGCCAGCAGAGACATGATTTCACAGGGTTTACAAACCATTTTACCAGCTCAGCTCCTCTAAAGAGAATTGAAATTGAAGCTTGATTGCTGTTGGAACACTTGGGGGTGGGCCATGGCTGATAGTATGTTGGTGTGGAATATATACTTGTATAATTTAAATCCGTATCTGTGTCTTCTGGAGCCATGTGCCTGCCATAAGAAAGGCCCTCGTCAGAACATTTTCCAGTGGACTCACAGCCTCTCCAAGGGTCCACCAGCTCTCCACCTTGACAATAAGTGGATTCCAGCACGTGACCCAAGAGTATATGTGAGAGTGTGTTTCACTTCTCACGGACCTGGATCACGATCCCAGTCCGGGGTCAGTTTTCAAGCACTCCACAGCTATTGTTTAAAAATCAGATTTGCCTTGGTCTGTCCCATGGTAGCCCTGCCTCTTGGGACAGATGTTAGGGAGATAAAAAGTGAGTGTTAGGGAGAGGACGCTATTCCTCCTATTGTATATTCACACTCAATAAAAGGCACATTTATTGCAAAGAAGCCTGTCTAGAATTCCATGGAATTCTGTCAGTTGTTGCTGATGATTGCTTTTATAAAGGATGATGTACTTTAAAATCCATTTAATGTTAACTCTCTTAAATAGGACTTCATTAAAAATTCATGTAGGGACTAAGGATATTTTAAAGAAAGCTTTTGCTAAACAATGCATGGGGTAAATAAGACCGTAAAAAGTAATAGAAGTCTCCAAGAAAAAGCCTTTTCTGAGTACCCCAACCTTACGAAAAAATATAGGCCAATTCCAATACTGTTCACTATTGATTTGGTGGCACTGGTGAGGAATTTTATTTAGCCGCATTTTGTTGGCCAAATTTGAGTCATGCACATAATCAAACTGCATTGCCTTTTACAATAATACCCTGTAGTTAGTTCAAACTGACCTTTCTTATAACTGGTCTGAATAGTGAGGCTTTTATAGTATTACTAGCTACCATCGATTTAATACTAAGTGATGTAATATTACTTTACTTAATCCTTTAGTAATACCATAGAGGAGAATATCAGACCAATAGGGAAAAAACTTGCTTAGAGGAATCATATTTCTCCCCCTTGGTATATGATGAGAACTCTGCTTTTCTTTCTTTTTAGATTGATGACTTGTCACCTTACCTTTTTTTTATCACTGAGGAAGATGAAACAGACAAACATATAACTCAAACACAGCTCTGAAACCGAATAAGACAGCAACCTATTATTAAATGTAGAGCAGACTAAACACTTTTAAAAAGAAGAATCAGGTTTCATGCTTGAGCTTTGTGCTTGTCATTTAGGCTTTGGCATAATCATACTTGCTGGAGCTGAAGCACTTGATGCTCGACAGACTAGGGACTGATTGGAAAACTTAGTGAGTTGCTTTTACTTCCAAGTCATTCTAGCCATACACGTGTGGTCCTTCCCAGATGTAATGTAATGCAGGATTTCCCAGCATATAAATAGTGGATGAATTCCTAGCTCATGCCAAATTTGTGCCTCTTTTAGGCAGATATACAAGTAGGGTCTCTGCATGGCCGATGTCCTCTATTTACAGAGATGGTGATTCTATGGAAAGATGCTCCTGTTTTCAAGAAACAGACTCATCATTCCAGGAAAGACACCAGGTATTGAACCATGAAAAACTATACAAAGGATACTTTATCCCTTTTAGTGCAAATCGTTCACATCTGATTGGTAAAGAAATACCCAAGGACATATGAGAGAGGTACCCAAGGAGATAACGATTTCTTCCTTGCATTGGCCCTGGGTGTCCGGGTCTCCTGAGAACCTGCTGTGCTCTTTGCAAAATCCTTTTGAGAAGGTAACACGCAGGTGTTTCTGTAGCACCAATGCAGATCTACAGAGGTAATAACAACAAAATACTTTCAACTCGGGTCAAGTTCAAACTCAAAAGCTACCAACTTTTAGCTTGAGATTTGGGGTTATCTCCTTCTCTCATGTAGGTGGTCCTCCCTGGAGTGGAAGCGCTGAAAGAAAGGGAGGCAAAAGTCCTTAAAGGATATCTCAGCTCTGAGTTCCCAGTGGAACCAGTTCATGTAAGTCCTTGGAGTGTGGCCTGTCACTACTGAGCACACCTTAGATATTATGCACCGAAAGAGCATCAGTCACTGCTATTCAGGACATAGAAATTGCTGCTGCCATAGCTTACGGGTGCATGCCTTTGGTTCTAAATCAGGTGCCTTTTACAAGAATTTTAATTTACGGCCATGGATATTACCCACCTACTTCAGGTCTAATTTCAGCTGAAATCGTTATTTGACAAGGCATTCATGTGGCCGAGGAACTCTGCCTCTTTTAGTTAAGCTGCTGATAGATTTAGCTGTCCCCCCTTTTGAAGATTTGCACATTTCCTGGCTTACTTGGAACTGGTACCATGTGGGATCAAAGATGACTAGAGTCCCTGTATTAATTCTAATAAATGTTAAAACAAAAGTTAAGCTCCATTTTCTGGTTCCTGTTGTAACTGGAAAGAATAGCTCATTCACAAGAAAAAAATGCATTAAATATTAGGAACAGTGTGCCTTATCTGTTCCAAATGTGGATGTAGATAACTGTTTTGCTTTTCCCTCACTCTGCATCATACAGCAAAGTTACATTGGGTTACAATTCTGGGGCCCACTTCTGGGTCTTCTGCTCTGGGGATCTGAGGGAACCAGCTGTCCTTACTGCCCATGGCTCCCCTTGTCTGCTAGCTTTTGTCTCCCTGTTGCTGCAGAGAGGCTCATTGTGATGGACAGTGCCCTTATATCCTTGTGCCATGCTGCTTTAGCATCCTTTGCTGATATCTGTGGGTGTAGGCTGGTGTCTGGGAATAATTTTGCTTTCAAGGAGACAGAAAACATCTCTCAGCTTTGCTTGGGGCTTGAGCCCTCAAATGCCAGCCTGAATTCAATTTCATGGACCATCTCATGAACTTGTCTCAGAGTTCAGAACTCTTATGGAGCCTCTGGGATTACTGTTCTCTCTACCCGGAATCGTGGCCTGCAACGTGTAAATCTCCAACATAGAAGTATAGAGGCATAAAAGGAAAATTAAAACCTGGCAAACTAAATTCCTGTTGATGACAAGTGGTCTAATATTTCAGTTCTGTTATGTGATATTTTCTCAGGTTTTTTTGGTCACAAAAATGTTCCTGCCGGGTAGTAGAGAGTCTGTAGATTTGTAGGGCAGTTCTATTGTGTGATGGATATGAATGATTCCAAGATTTTTCAGAAGAACCAAGCATTGTTAGGATTGTTAATTACTGATACAGTGCTTCAACTCAATTTCTAAATGGTGCCCAAGGCGAGTTTCAGCTTTCCTTAAGTAAAATGGGGAATATAGTTTTTACCCAATGTGGGTTGGTTTGAAAATCAATGAGATGATGCATGCAAAGAACTTACTTAGCATTATGCCTGGCATGGAATAAGCACCCAACACACACACACACACACACACACGCATTCTTTCTCTCTTTCTTTTATTTCCATTCTCTGGCCTTGTCTGTTTATACCTTCAGTTCATAAAACTCCTTTATCTATACATCTAGCCCTTACCTATGCCCTAATTTCTGGTGTCTAACCAGCTGTTTGTTACCTGTGTTCCCATTCAGCTGTCCTTTACATGGTTGTATGTTTCTTTGGTCTACTGACAAAGACTTTTGAGGGGAACCCAGTTAAGCCAGTGATTTTAGAATTCACAGAATCGTATAACTTTAGAACTTTATTTGAAAGATGAGTATGAGGTCCAGAGAATATAGGTAAATTCCCCCAAGTCACACAATTTTAAATCTAAATTTCTGAGTTGTTTATGTTGTCTTTTATACATACACCAGAGACCTTTGGACCTGGGAGGAGAGTCTGAGCACAGCATAGGATTTAGGTGGAGAAGGGATTACATCTGAAAATGAGAGCAAAGACCTAATAGTGATAAGGTGGTTACAAATCATGTGACTTTGTGCAAAGCACTTATTTCTCCAGTTCCAAAATAATAGACATCTTGGAGTTCCTGTTGTGGCATAGCGGAAATGAATCTGACCAGTAATAATGAGGGATGGGGGTTCAATCTCTGGCCTCACTCAGTGGGAAGGGGATCTGGTATTGCCGTGAGCTGTGGCGCAGGTCTCAGATGGGGCTTGGATCCTGCGTTGCTGTGGCTGTGGTGTAGGCTAGCAGCTGTAGCTCCCATTTGACCCCTAGCCTGGGAACTTCTACATGCTGTGGATGCAGCCCTAAATAATAATAATAATAATAATAATAATAATAATAATAATAATATACACCTTGCTTACCTCATAGGATCTTGTGAGATCTAGATTCTAGATCATGTGGGTGAAAATGTTTGTAAACTGTAAAATGCTGCATAAATACTAATTTTATATTTTATAAGCACATAACACATACCTGATATAGGTATGTATTGGGTGTATAGGCATATATGTGTATCTTAGTAAATTAATTAATGTTCTAATAAAACCATCTTTAGTAAAACTCAATCTTCTGCATATATTCTATCTGCAATGTCCAATTTATGATTGCCTGTGGTGGGCTTTCTATATACTGCAAAGAGAGATCAGTATCTTGGAGATCAGGCTAAGAATGGGGGGAGATGCAGGTGGGTATTTTGTGGCACTGGAATCCAAGTCAACCATCTGAGTGCTTAACAGGTAGGGAAAGCCCGTTGCCCATGGGGTATCAGCAGACAGCCCTGGAAAGGCTGATTAAATGGAGATATCGAGTCATTTTCAGCTTTGTGTGTGTTAAAATATTCTTTGACTCTCTGTAGATAATTTACTGGGATTTACTGCTCTCCTCGTGACTTAGAAAAGTAAGTAGGGGGAGTTCCCATTGTGGTGCAACAAATCTGACCAGTGTTCATGAGGATGTGGGTTCAATCCCTGGCCTTGCTCAGTGGGTTAAGGATTCGACATTGCCAGGAGCTGTGCTGTAGGTCACAGACTTGGCTCAGATCCCACATGGCTGTGGCTGTGGTGTAGGCTGGCAGTGGTAGCTCTGATTCGCCCCCTAGCCTGGGAACTTCCACATGCCATGGGTGCGGCACTTAAAAAAGGTAAATAGGATTCTGGTTTCTTGTCATATGGGAAATTATAAAGAGAATACAGACATTGCAAATTAATTTCAACTCGAGAGCACTTTTCAATTGACTGGTGGTGACGGCTTAGAGGACTGGGCGGAAGGAGATTTGAGACTGAGTTTGGCTTGAGCTGGACAAGTGTCAATCAATCTAGCAGTGTCTGCCATAGGCTCAGGTGGGAAAAATGCATGTACTTAATGGAAGTAGCACCAAGCCCTGCATTATAATTCTGGTCTTGCTGCATCTGCCTGGGAAACCTTGAGCAAGACCTTTCCTCATTTGGGGCTTTGTTTTTCTTCACTTGCAAAATAATTGGCAGGGCCAGACTTCTCCGGTCGAAAGTGGTCCTCTCTGGTTCTTTTCATCTTCTGTTTCCGAGAAATAGCAGTTTATAGTTTTGTTCAGGTTCACCTTTACCAGGGAAGATGACTGTCTGTAATGATTACAAAGGTTGGAATTCCTGTCGTGGCACAGCAGAAACAAGTCCGACTAGGAACCATGAGGTTTTGGCTTTGATCCCCGGACCTTGCTCAGTGGGTTATGGATCTAGTGTTGCCATGAGCTGTGGTGTAGGTCACAGACGCGGCTCAGAGCTTGCGTTGTGTCTGCGGTGTAGGCTGGCAGCTGTAACTCCGATCAGACCCCTAGCCTGGGAACCTCCATATGCTGCAAGTGCAGCCCTAAAAAGCTAAAAAAAAAAAAAAATTATCGCAAAGGTGTAATTGTGCCCTACTTACCTTACAGGATCTTATGAGATCTAGATTCTGGAGAAGGTGTGTGAAACTATTTTATAAACTGCAAATGCTGCATAAATATTAAGCCACAAATGGTGGCTTCACATCGTCCAGTTTTTTAAGTAGTTAGCTCTCCAGACCATCAAGACTATGAAAGAAATTCTATTCCTTTTAAAGAGTCTTCTCAGAACATTCTTTTGGCTATAGCAAAGGAAAACAAAATTAATAATTATATTTTCAAGGGATGGAAACTGAATGTGTTTGACTTGGAACCTTGCAGCATCCTCCTGTGACCTCAAAATGAGAGAGAGAATTGCTAAGTGTTTATTCCCCATTAAGAAAAAGAAATCAAATGCTTGTTTCTCTCTTTCTGTTTGATATAAAAATTTACAAAATTGTTTTTCCTCTCAGCCGTCTAAAATCAGCCTTCACATCGACTCTGTAGATTTTTTTGGCCTTGTTTTAGCTAATCCATTTATTTTCCAGTTAAAAAAAGTTATTTTAGGGAGTTCCCGTTGTGGCTCAGCGGTAATGAATTTGACTAGTGTCCATGAAGACTCCGGTTCAATCCCTGGCCTCACTCAGAGGGTTAATGATCCGGCGTTGCCTTGAGCTGTGGTGTAGGTTGCAGATGTGGCTTGGATCTGGCGTTGCTGTGGCTGTGGTGTAGGCTGATGGCTACAGCTCTGATTCGACCCCTAGCCTGGGAAGTTCCATATGATGCGGGTGCAGCCCTTAAAAGCAAACACACACACACACACACACACACACACACACACTCACACACACAAGTTATTTCACATGTTGCAAAGTATAGAAAAACCATTCAGACCCCGACGGCTGTTGGTGGGACCAACTCACCTAACGTCGCCCAGAGGGAGGCTTGGCAAAGCCCTCCCTTCCCTTTTCTTTTTTTTTTTTTTGTCTTTGCTATTTCTTTGGGCCGCTCCTGCGGCATATGGAGGTTCCCAGGCTAGGGGTCGAATCGGAGCTGTAGCCACCAGCCTACGCCAGAGCCACAGCAACGCGGGATCCGAGCTGCAGCTGTGTCTGCAACCTACACCACAGCTCAGGGCAAGGCCGGATTGTTAACCTGCTGAGCAAGGGCAGGGATCGAACCCGAAACCTCATGGTTCCTAGTCGGATTCGTTAACCACTGAGCCACGACGACGGGAACTCCCCTCCCTTCCCTTTTCTACACGTCATATTCAGCCTCTGGGATTCATGGTTTCATTCTCTCCCATAGTCTCGTTTTCTTTCAAGGGCTGGAAGATGATGGAGGAGGGCCCGTCGGCATGGCAGTCAAGGCGAGGGGAGGGGATTAGTAAATTTAGCTCCTATTTGCCACTGACAAAGTGGCAAAGGGAAGGATCCTGTTTCTGATCCCTTGGTCTCTGCTTACAGATCAGACTCCGACCCCAACGAGATTCCTGAAGAACTGCGAGGAAGTGGGGCTGTTCAGTGAGCTGGACTGCTCCCTGGAGCACGAGTTCAGGAAGGCTCAGGAGGAAGAGAGCAGCAAGCGGGTAGGTTCACCTGCGCAGGCGCCTGCTCTAACGCCTGCTGGGAACGTCCTCTTGGGAAGGTGGCACTGCCATTGTGCTGATGCGACCCGCACATGGCCTTTTATCCAGTTGCAAGTGTTTGTTGTCTTCTTCTTCTTCTTTTTTTTTTTTTTTTTTTGAAGACTTCTTGGTTGTGGTAGAATCCTGAGCTAGGAAGATCATGAGAAAAGCAGATATCTGAAATATGAAATTCAAACACCCCGCCCCAAAAGTTACCTGATTCTTGAGCTTGAGTCAGATAAACTCCCAGAGTTTTTTTTTCTATTCCAAACTAGTTGTTTGACTTTTGCTAAATAATAGCAAGCCTTTCACGAGTGGTGAGTGTGGAAAGCAAGGGTCAAGTGGTAAGGCGACAAGCGATGGAATGATGCTAGTCATAGGACAGGTGATTTCATCTGATTTTTGGCCCAGGTTGTCACCGTCTGATTTCCACAGCCACCTGGTATCTCTCCACCAGGTTCACAGTTCCTTCCTGGTTGTATTGTTGAACATCTGTTGTTGCTGAAACAAATAGGTTAACTGAAAGTGTGGGTTACTTGTCCTTTCAAATGTAGAAAATCCACTTTATGACTCCCTCCAAAATGTAGTCAGTTTTTATTGCAATGTTGTGCTGGTATTTAAAACTCACTTTGGGTTCCCATTGTGGCTCAGTGGATTAAGAAGCTGACTCATATGAGGATGCAGGTTCGATCCCTGGCCTTGCGCAGTGGGTTAAAGGATCTGACGTTGCCCCAAGCTGAGGTCAAAGATGTAGCTTGGATCCCACATTGCTGTGGCTGTGGCTGTGGCTGTGGCTGGCAGCTATAGCTCCAATTAGACCCCTAGCCTAGGAACCTCTTTGCTGAGGGTGCAGCTCTATGAAAATAAATAAAGAATAAATAAATGGTTAAATAAATAAATAAAAATTAAAAAAATAAAAGGGAGTTCCTGTTGTGGCTCAGTGGGTTAAGAACCTGACTAGTGTCTATGAGGATGCGGGTTCCATCCCTGGCCTTGCTCAGTGGGTTAAGGATCTAGTGTGGCCCCAAGATATGGTGTAGGTTGCAGATGAAG